>NW_026571095.1:31623271-32160771 GCF_026225935.1 Boleophthalmus pectinirostris | reverse complement strand
GAAGCTCTCCTCCTTTGAAGTTCCTCTCTCAAATACAAACTGTGCATTTTTTATTGCACCTTTAATTCACAAGTTCATCTCACAGAAATGACAATGATCGTTGACAGACATGTTCACTCTCTGCTTTGTTTGCTGTTCTGTTGTGCCGTAAATTACTTGGAAACTACTGAGCACCAAATAGCAGCTATTGGTTAAATAAAAAAAGTATCCGCGTACTGTCCTACGAATCCTAATGCTGCGAGGTCAGACGGTTTCCACAAAGTGATACAGCATGGCCAAACCGTGAATGTTCTAAAATATGGCTTTAACTTTCTATTTGATTTTCTGACTCTATATTTTTTCCATTTTCGTTTAGTCCAACAGCTTTATCAGAGAGCTGTTTTTACCTTGACGTGGACGCTCTTTCAGCTGCGCGCCTCAGATCCGTCTCTCTGGTCCTGGTGTTCATGTACGAGCTGATGTTCCTTCGTGAGCAGCAGGTCCCTCGGACCGTCCACGCCGCTCTGCTCTGACACGGCTTCATCGTTCTGTTGAGGAGAAACATCACAAACAACACAGCGAGCTTCTTGTACCGAAGGAGCAGATCGTACGGAGTCGGACGGGGGAGTGTGCGTTTGGTGTAAAGCGCGAGGAGCCTGCAGAGAGATGTCTCCACGCAGCGGGGGAATGGAAATGAGCGAGTCAAAGCAAACCCCGACATGTGCCTCTAACGCCGCAGAACTGTGCTGGCGTACGGCGCTGGAAGAAGCTAATCTGTCAATAATAAACTACAGGCAGGATTAGAGCGGATTACGGATATGAAAGTTTGCATGACCGAGAATAACGGAAATCTTTACATTTTTATTAAAGCGGACGTGCTGTGTTTGTGTCGCCTGCAGAGCCACAATCTATGACACCCGTGGATCATTATGTTATAATTTGCACATTTTAAGTCACAGTGTTCGTCCGTAGAAGAAACAAGGGCTGCAGATTATTTACATATCACTGATTTAAGAAAATGAAATGGAGAGAGTCGTGGCCATGTAACGGTGGTGGGGAAAACGGGTCGATCAGCAAAATGGAGGTTTGCAGAGGGACGGTGGGGACGTGGCACAACCAATATTTGGGAAAAACAAAATAGTTCCTACTAATATTTGACATTTTATTTGAATAAACAAAATTATACATTTATTCTGATATTTTTCCAAACTCAGTAATATTAATTTAACACGTTTTAGTTTACATTTTGTTTATTAGATGTTTTGAGATGTAAACCAGGTCTGAACCAGGTCTAAACCAGAACTAAACCACGTGAAAACCAGAAATAAATCAGGTCAAAACCAGAGCTAAAGTAGGTCTAAACCAGGTCTAAACCAAGTCTAAACCAGGACTAAAATAGGACTAAAACAGGACTAAACTAGAACTAAACCACGTGAAAACCAGAATTAAATCAGGTCAAAACCAGGGCTAAACCAGGACTAAAGTAGGTCTAAAACAGGTCTAAAACAGGACTAAAGTAGGTCTAAAACAGGTCTAAAACAGGACTACACCAGGTCTAAACCAGAACTAAACCAGGTCAAAACCAGGATTAAACCAGGTCTAAAAACAGGTCTAAAACAGGACTAAAGTAGGTCTGAAATAAACCAGGACTAAACCAGGTCTAAACCAGGACTAAAACAGGACTAAAGTAGGTCTGAAACAGTACTAAACCAGGTCAAAACCAAGACTAAACCAGGCCTAAACCAGGATTAAACCAGGTCAAAACCAGGACTAAACCAGGACTAAAACAGGACTAAAGTAGGTCTAAACCAGAACTAAACCAGGTCAAAACCAGAACTAAACCAGGTCTAAAAACAGCAAAATGGAGGCTTGAAAATGAGCGACGAGAGAAAGAAACAACTATAACCAACGGCGTAGGTTTGCACATTTTGTTTATTAGACGTTCTGAGATATGACGACAGGGTTACACCTGCCGCTGCAACAGAGTGATGTCATTAGTGGAGCCAGGAGCCTAAACTGGGGAAGCGACAGGACAGGGCCGCACCTGAAGATATCGTCTTGAGCAGCGTGAGTGAAAACGCTGCACCAAACTTTAAAAAACTTTTCAAAAGGAACTTACTCGGCTTCATCTTCAATTAAACTCGTCTTATAATGAGTCGCCGCGGAAAAAAAGCGACTACAGTGCACCTCTCAAACAAACGGAGCCCTACTCGTGCCGGACTCTACTGAAAATATTCCGTGGAAAAATGTACGGACATGACCTCACAAATATCTCACCACCGACAAGCAAAGAGAAATCTCCTACAAACTTCTACATCGCTGTTATCTGCTAAAGAATCATCTTAGAAGGACAATGGACACAAACTGAAAAATAAAACCACCTCTCACTTATTCTGGACCTGCCCAGACTCTGTGTGTTTTTGGAAAGAATTCATAAAACGCACAGTCTGGGCAGGTCCAGGTCCTTGACATGTTGACAAGTTTTGCTTTAATAAGAGCTGTTCTGTAAGTTGGTTGACATAAAGATATTATAGCGACAGAAAAGAATGACTCAGTTTTAATAGGTCAGACTTCATTTCCAAGAAAGTAAAACGATATATCTACAGTACGTACTTTTGTACAGATTTACTGATTCCTGATTCGCTGGGTTCGTGACATCGGTCATGTGACGCTATTGCGGAAAACATTTTAAACAAACCAGAGACAAACAGGAAACAGCAGAGCTAGAACTACTTGCACAGAACAGACTCACCATCAGCAGAACACCCCTCTGTCACAGAAAGAACACAAATAATCCACTGAGTCGTGTTCTTTTGAAGTACGACAGAAGCTGAACAATCCGTGTAATGTTCATTCATTCGTTTTTCAATATAAAACCAAAAATAAGAAAACGAAAAAACAACAGTTTTCTTCATTATTTGTCTCCAAAACCAAAATAAAAAAAACGGATAACGATTCGTTTTTTTTCGATTTTGTGTTTAAATGAAGAATGGAAAAAAACGGATAACGACTGTTTCCTGTTTACGTGACTTCTGTGACTGTGATGCTGAACTTTTGCACCGCATACGGACTGAACCAGGACTGATCCAGGTCCAAGTCCAGACCGGGACCAGCGTGGCACTGAGACCAGGACCAGAGCGGGACTGAGACCGAGACCAGAGGTCCGAGCGGTTCCGTGTCATCGTCTGCGAGCTGGTTCCGTGTGGGGAAAACAAGAATGCACTGTGGACTACAGGTCCGGACGGGCTGCTCCAGTCCTCCGTGCTCAAGAACCGCGGCTGGTTCCGAGGCAGTGCAAAGCATCCGACTGACGCTTTCACACCAACGAAAACGAACCGAACTAAGAGCTTTTGGTTCAAATGGACCAGGTCCGGGACCAGACCGGGACCAGAGCGGGACCAGAGCGCTACTGAGACTGGGACCAGACCGGGACCAGAGCGCTACTGAGACTGGGACCAGACCGGGACCAGAGCGCTACTGAGACTGGGACCAGACCGGACCAGAGCGCTACTGAGACTGAGACTGGGACCGACCGAGCACCAAAGATCTGTGACATGAGTGTCATATGAACCATCTCGCACTCTGAGGACTCAGGGACCGGCCTCCTGCTGGTGCCCAGAGTCAGAACTAAACAAGGGGAGTCAGAGTTTCAGGTTCATGCAGCTAAAACCTGGAACAGTCTGAACATGTGAGACAGACTCTTCTGTGACGCTGTTTAAATCCAGACTCAAAACATTTCTGTTTAACTGTGCAAATAACTGAAAGGTTTTCATTCCGCACTCTTCTCTCCAATTTATGTCTCTTTTTAAATTTTAATCTTCATGATTATTTATGTTTTGATTTGTTTTTATTATGATTTTAATGTATTTCTTATTCTGTAAAGCACTTTGAATTACTTTGTGTACGAATTGTGCTATACAAATAAACTTGCCTTGCCTTGCCTTGCTACTGAGACTGGACCAGACCGGGACCAGAGCGCTACTGAGACTGGGACCAGATTGGGACCAGAGCGCTACTGAGACAGAGACAAGACCGAGACCAGATCGGAGGCTCAGAGCCCACGGCAGAGCCGGAGCTCAAAGCTGGGACTCGGACCCCGCGGAGGCTCGGAGTCAAAGCTTGGAGTCCGCCCTGGTCCTGCTCTGGTCCCGGTCTGTCCCAGTCTCAGTCCCACTCTGATCTCAGACCTGGATCAGTCCTGATTCTGTCCGTATGCGGTGCAAAATTCCGGCATTGCAGTCACGTAAACAGGAAACGGCTGTTATCCGTTTTTTCCATTCTTCATTTAAACACAAAATGGAAAACTGAAAAAATGAATCGTTATCTGTTTTTTTCATTTTGGTTTTGGAGACAAATAACGAAGAAAACTGTTGTTTTTTCGTTTTCTTATTTTTGGTTTTATTTTGAAAAACAAATGAACAAATGATACACGGATTCTGAACCACTATCAGGACACGAGGAGAGAGCTGTTTTTTTTGAGCGCTTAGTTTATGCAAATGAGCCATGTGGTTTTAAGTTTCATTTCTGTAAAACGTAAACAAATATGCTCAAAGCTGTGTGGATGTGCGGACACAGAAACAACGTGTCTGGAGGCAAATCGTTTCCGATACAGTGACACGGTGATTCGTTTCGATGTAAACGTAACCTTAGTCTCTATCTACAAACCTCAAAATATGTTGTTCTACCTTGTGATGTCATGAAGTGGTAGTTTTCAAGTCAGTTAACAGCTGCGTTCTATCTTTTGTTCAGTAGAAATGAGCAGAAATCATCAAATCGATTCAAGTGACGGTGTACGAAGTTTAAAAACAAGAACAGCAGCAACAAAACAGCTTTTACGGTTTGAGAACTGAAACTGAAACCTCCTCGCCGCGCGCTCAGAAAGATAACGTCGTCTTCATGACTCCAAACTGAACGTCCCTCGCGCGGATCTCGTCCCTCCACGGCGCAATGCAGCTTTTACTTAAGTGGAGCGCGCCGTTGGGTCTCAGCTCGGATCAGAGAGGAGACAATAGAAGATCAGATACCGGGGGGCATTTAAAAATCCATACGTGGACAATGGGTCAGATGGTGCGGAGTAACTCGAGACGCAGCATCGCGGAGGAGCAGACTGTGGTGGACGGGGATCTGCAGATCAGATTACACGTGTCAACGCTTAATGCAAAGTGGAGAAGCTTTTAATCCATCTGCAAACATCTGGAGAGGAGCACGGCCTGGAGGAGTTTGGACGTAACGTTAGACTCTAGACTAAAGACGCACTATGTATCGTTTTGGTTGGAGGTCCGTCGCCTGCTTGTTTCTAAGGATGTGTCAGGAATATTCCGCAGTGTGACATTAAACAGCTCTACTTTACATTTATTCAATTACAGATGGTTTTACAGCTCAAAAATACCTCGAAAAGCAGAAAACTCCGCAGATCTGACCTGATCTGAGTTTTCACACCGAGCACCACTTAAGATATTTGACTTTCTGAGAACTACTACCAGATCGAAACCTGGACCTTTATCACAATTAAATTACAGCTAAACCAGGTCTAAAAGGAGACTAAACCAGGTCTAAACAAAGACTAAACCAAGTCAAAAAGGAGACTAAACCAGGTCTAAAAAGAGACTAAACCAGGTCTAAAAAAGGAAACTAAACCAGGCCTAAAGAGGAGACTAAACCAAGTCGAAAAGGAGACTAAATCAAGTCTCAAAAGGAAGCTAAACCAGGTCTAAAAGGAAGACTAAACCAGGTCTAAAAAGGAGACTAAACCAGGTCTAAAAAGGAGACTAAACCAGGTCTAAAAAGAGACTAAACCAGGTCTCAAAAGGAGACTAAACCAGGTCTAAAATGAGAGTAAACCAGGTCTATAAATGAGAGTAAACCAGGTCTAAAAAGAGACTAAACCAGGTCTAAAAAGGAGACTAAACTAGGCCTAAAAAGGAGTCTAAACCAAGTCGAAAAGGAGACTAAATCAAGTCTCAAAAGGAAGCTAAACCAGGTTCTTAAAAGAGACTAAACCAGGTCTAAAAGGAGACTAAACCAGGTCTAAAAAGGAGACTAAACCAGGTCTAAAAAGTAGACTAAACCAGGTCTAAAAAGAGACTAAACCAGGTCTAAAAAGGAGTCTAAACCAGGTCTAAAAAGAGACTAAACCAGGACTAAAAAAGGAGACTAAACCGGTCTAAAAGGAGACTAAACCAGGACTAAAAAGAAACTAAACCAGGTCTAAATTGGAGCATAAACCAGGTCTAAAAAGAGACTAAACCAGGTCTAAAAAGAGACTAAACCAAGTCAAAAAGGAGACTAAACCAGGTCTAAAAGGAGACTAAACCAGGTCTAAAAAGGAGACTAAACCAGGTCTAAAAAAGGAGACTAAACCAGGACTAAAAAGGAAACTAAACCAGGTCTAAAAAAAGGAAACTAAACCAGGCCTAAAGAGGAGACTAAACCAAGTTGAAAAGGAGACTAAATCAAGTCTCAAAAGGAAGCTAAACCAGGTCTAAAAAGGAGACTAAACCAGGTCTAAAAGGAAGACTAAACCAGGTCTAAAAAGTAGACTAAATCAGGTCTAAAAAGAGACTAAACCAGGTCTCAAAAGGAGACTAAACCAGGTCTAAAATGAGAGTAAACCAGGTCTATAAATGAGACTAAACCAGGTCTAAAAGGAAGACTAAACCAGGTCTAAAAAGGAGACTAAACTAGGCCTAAAAAGGAGACTAAATCAAGTCTCAAAAGGAAGCTAAACCAGGTCTTAAAAGAGACTAAACCAGGTTTAAAAAAGGAGACTAAACCAGTCTAAAAAGGAGACTAAACCAGGTCTAAAAAAGTAGACTAAATCAGGTCTAAAAAGAGACTAAACCAGGTCTAAAAAGGAGTCTAAACCAGGTTTAAAAAAGGAGACTAAACCAGGACTAAAAAGGAGACTAAACCGGGTCTAAAAGGAGACTAAACCAGGACTAAAAAGGAAACTAAACCAGGTCTAAATTGGAGCGTAAACCAGGTCTAAAAAGAGACTAAACCAGGTCTAAAAAGAGACTAAATCAAGTCAAAAAGGAGACTAAACCAGGTCTAAAAGGAGACTAAAAAGGTCTAAAAAAGGAGACTAAAACCAGGTCTAAAAAAGGAGACTAAACCAGGACTAAAAAGGAAACTAAACCAGGTCTAAAAAAGGAAACTAAACCAGGCCTAAAGAGGAGACTAAACCAAGTTGAAAAGGAGACTAAATCAAGTCTCAAAAGGAAGCTAAACCAGGTCTAAAAGGAAGACTAAACCAGGTCTAAAAGGAAGACTAAACCAGGTCTAAAAAGTAGACTAAATCAGGTCTAAAAAGAGACTAAACCAGGTCTCAAAAGGAGACTAAACCAGGTCTAAAATGAGAGTAAACCAGGTCTATAAATGAGAGTAAACCAGGTCTAAAAGAGACTAAACCAGGTTAAAAAGGAGACTAAACTAGGCCTAAAAAGGAGTCTAAACCAAGTTGAAAAGGAGACTAAATCAAGTCTCAAAAGGAAGCTAAACCAGTTCTTAAAAGAGACTAAACCACGTCTAAAAAGGAGACAAACCAGGTCTAAAAGGAGACTAAACCAGGTCTAAAAAGACACTAAACCAGGTCTAAAAAGAGACTAAACCAGGTCTAAAAAGAGACTAAACCAGGTTTAAAAAAGGAGACTAAACCAGGACTAAAAAGGAGACTAAACCGGGTCTAAAAGGAGACTAAACCAGGACTAAAAAGGAAACTAAACCAGGTCTAAATTGGAGCATAAACCAGGTCTAAAAAGAGACTAAACCAGGTCTAAAAAGAGACTAAATCAAGTCAAAAAGGAGACTAAACCAGGTCTAAAAAGGAGACTAAACCAGGTCTAAAAAAGGAGACTAAACCAGGTCTAAAAAAGGAGACTAAACCAGGACTAAAAAGGAAACTAAACCAGGTCTAAAAAAGGAAACTAAACCAGGCCTAAAGAGGAGACTAAACCAAGTCGAAAAGGAGACTAAATCAAGTCTCAAAAGGAAGCTAAACCAGGTCTAAAAAGGAGACTAAACCAGGTCTAAAAGGAAGACTAAACCAGGTCTAAAAAGTAGACTAAATCAGGTCTAAAAAGAGACTAAACCAGGTCTCAAAAGGAGACTAAACCAGGTCTAAAATGAGAGTAAACCAGGTCTATAAATGAGAGTAAACCAGGTCTAAAAGAGACTAAACCAGGTCTAAAAAGGAGACTAAACTAGGCCTAAAAAGGAGTCTAAACCAAGTTGAAAAGGAGACTAAATCAAGTCTCAAAAGGAAGCTAAACCAGTTCTTAAAAGAGACTAAACCACGTCTAAAAAGGAGACAAACCAGGTCTAAAAGGAGACTAAACCAGGTCTAAAAAGTAGACTAAATCAGGTCTAAAAAGAGACTAAACCAGGTCTAAAAAGGAGTCTAAACCAGGTTTAAAAAAGGAGACTAAACCAGGACTAAAAAGGAGACTAAACCGGGTCTAAAAGGAGACTAAACCAGGACTAAAAAGGAAACTAAACCAGGTCTAAATTGGAGCATAAACCAGGTCTAAAAAGAGACTAAACCAGGTCTAAAAAGAGACTAAAAATCTAAAGGTCAAAAAGGAGACTAAACCAGGTCTAAAAAGGAGACTAAACCAGGTCTAAAAAAGGTCTAAAAAAGGAGACTAAACCAGGACTAAAAAGGAAACTAAACCAGGTCTAAAATGGAGCCTAAACCAGGTCTAAAAAGAGACTAAACCAGGTCTAAAAAGTAGACTAAATCAAGTCAAAAAGTAGACTAAATCAGGTCTAAAAAGAGACTAAACCAGGTCTAAAAAGGAGTCTAAACCAGGTCTAAAATGAGAGTAAACCAGGTCTATAAAAGGAGACTAAACCAGGTCTAAAAAAGGAGACTAAACCAGGACTAAAAAGGAGACTAAACCAGGTCTAAAAAGGAGACTAAACCAGACTAAAAGGAAGACTAAACCAGGACTAAAAAGGAGACTAAACCAGGTCTAAAAAAGGAGACTAAACCAGGTCTAAAAAGTAGACTAAATCAGGTCTAAAAAGAGACTAAACCAGGTCTAAAAAGTAGACTAAATCAAGTCAAAAAGGAGACTAAACCAGGTCTAAAAAGTAGACTAAACCAGGTCTAAAAAGGAGACTAAACCAGGTCTAAAAAGGAGACTAAACCAGGTCTAAAATGAGAGTAAACAAGGTCTATAAAGGAGACTAAACCAGGACTAAAAGGAGACTAAACCAGGTCTAAAAAGGAGACTAAACCAGGTCTAAAAAGGAGACTAAACCAGGTCTAAAAAGGAGACTAACCAGACTAAAAAAGACTAAATCAGGTCTAAAAAAGGAGCTAAACCAGGTCTAAAGGAGACTAAAACAGTCAGACTAAAAGGAGACTAAACCAGGACTAAAAGGAGACTAAACCAGGACTAAAAAGGAGACTAAACCAGGTCTAAAAAGGAGACTAAACCAGGACTAAAAGGAGACTAAACCAGGACTAAAAAGGAGACTAAACCAGGTCTCAAAAGGAGACTAAACCAGGTCTAAAAAGGAGACTAAACCAAGTTGAAAAGGAGACTAAACCAGGACTAAAAAGGAGACTAAACCAGGTCTAAAAGGAGACTAAACCAGGTAGATCAGGCAGACTCAAAGGTGCATTGTGTAATTTTTCTGGTGGACAGCTATTCTTCATGCCTGTAAAAAAGTTGCGCAATGCACCTTTAACTGAGGTTTCTCCATCATTTATTTATTTTTTTTCACCTGTGGCTGAAAACTCAGAAGCAGCCCATCGTTTTGACGGGTTGAAAATCAAGCCGCAGTCTGGCCTCAGGTCTTGTCTCTAGTTTTACACAACATCAGCACGAGTTTGAGTTTCAATGAAGTTCGTCTTTCATCGCCGCCTTTTTGGACGTACTGAGTCGAGACTGAAGTTAAACCGGAGTTTCCCCAAAGCCCCTCAGCCCCGCCCCCACAGCTGGAGCTCGCCATCACCCTTTTCCTTTTCCTCTTTTCTCTGTCTCACAGCGTCTCAGAGCTGTGATGATTCTGTGCCCACAAAACCAGGACAAAGCACGTTTAGATCACAAAAAACATGAAGAACAGAGGAGCGTGGCAGTGGTTCTGTGTGGCAGAGTCCTGCACCGGGTCGGGTACCTGCAAATAGTCGCTGAAACGGACGGGTTTTAATGTTGTGAAATTTTACAAGTGGATATGCAGGCGGACAGTGATTACGAACGAACGGGTCAAATGAATCAAATAAATGATGAACGGGAGAAAAACACGTGGCTCCTGGTCTAGTCCTGGTTTAGTCCTGGTTTAGTCCTGGCCTAGTCTTCGTTTAGTCCTGGTTTAGTCCTGGTGTAGTCTTGGTTTAGTCCTGGTCCAGTCCTGGTTTAGTCCTGGCAATTGGCCCAGCAGTTGCAGAGTGTATATATTTATAATCCCTGGTTCAGTCCTTGGTTAGACCTGGTTTAGACCTGGTTCAATCCTGTTTCAGTCCTGTTTCAGTCCTGGTTTAGTCCTGGTCCAGTCCTGGTTCAGTCCTGGTTAAGTCCTAGTGATCGGCTCAGTGGTTACGGCGTGTATATATTTATGCTAATGGAACTGGTTCATTCCTGTTTTAGTCCTTGTTTAGTCCTGGTTCAGTCCTGGTTTAGACCTGGTTTAGTCCTGGTCCAGTCCTGGTCCAGTCCTGGTTTAGACCTGGTTTAGACCTATTTTAGAGTCCTATTTTAGACCTGGTTTAGTCCTGGTTCAGTCCTGGTTTTAGTCCTGGTTTAGTCCTGGTTCAGTCCTGGTTTCAGTCCTGGTTTTAGTCCTGGTTCAGTCCTGGTTCAGTCCTGGTTTAGTCCTGGTTCAGTCCTGGTTTAATCTTGGTTTAATCCTGGTTCAGTCCTGGGTTAATCCTGGTTCAGTCCTTGTTTAGTCCTGGTTCAGTCCTGGTTCAGTCCTTGTTTAGGCCTGGTTCAGTCCTGGTTCAGTCCTTGTTTAGGCCTGGTTCAGTCCTGGCGATTGCCCCTGTGGTTGTGGTGTGTATATATTTATAATCCCTGGTTTAGTCCTGGTTCAGTCCTGGTTCAGTCCCGGTTTAGTCCTGGTTCAGTCCTGGTTCAGTCCCGGTCTAGTCCGTGTTTAATCCTGGTTCAGTCCTGCTTTAGTCCTGGTTTAGTCCTGGTTCAGTCCTGGTTTAGTCCCTCTGGTTTCAGTCTTGGTTCAGTCCTGGTTTAGTCCTGGTTTAGTCCTGGTTCAGTCCTGGTTTAGTCCAGTCTGGTTCAGTCTTGGTCCTGGTTTAGTCCTGGTTCAGTCCTGGTTTAGTCCTGGTTCAGTCCTGGTTCAGTCCTGGTTTAGTCTTGGTTCAGTCCTGGTTTAGTCCTGGTTCAGTCCTGGTTTAGTCCTGGTTCAGTCCTGGTTCAGTCCTGGTTCAGTCCTGGTTCAGTCCTGGTTTAGTCCTGGTTCAGTCCTGGTTCAGTCCTGGTTTAATCCTGGAGTCGCTGGAGAAAAATGAAACTGAGCGGAGCCTGACTATTTTTCTACATGTTTCATGTTTTAACTGAGAAATTGACAGATCGAAATAGCAGGAAAATCAGTTCTGTCTTTGTTTACACACGACTTTATTCTAGTAAAATCCAAGGTAAAATCTTTATGTGAAGTTCTTGTGTCTGTACGTAAAAGTTATTGTGCTGTGAGACACATTTCTTGATTATTCCTTTCAGACGTGAGTGAGATGTGTCTGGAAACTTTGTCTTGAGTTCTGCCGTCGTCTGTCGTCTGAGGCGCAACGTGAAGAATGACTCTGCAAAGGCTTCATCAACGCAACAGCCAGAGACATAAACAAGAAAAAGCGACTCCAACAACTTTGATTTTCTTACAGATTCAACATGCACCAGATGCCCTCCCGAGTGACGTTACATTATCCGACAGCTGGGACTGAGCAAAGGACGGCGTTTAGCCACGGGAATTCTCACTGATTGACGTAAAATTGCTTGAGAAAATGCATTTTTACTGTGAGCGGACTCGCCTTTTAACTAGGGCTGGACAAAAATAAAAAATCTTAATCGCATTAAACCCATGAGTTCCTGTGATTAATCATGATTAATCACATGTTATACACAAAACCAATTAATGAATTCAAAAGTAGCGTAAAGCGACTTTTATCGGACGTGTAAATTAAAGTGTCGTACATTTGTTGTGCAAACGGCATTTCTTCAGAGGCGAGTTTCATTGTTGACAAAAGCGCGCGTTGCATGCTGGGAATTATTTTGGTCGGCGGCAAGAAACACTAATTCAACGTGACGGACGGAGCGAGAAAGCACGTAAAGGGTATTGATCCTGGTTATTTATCCACTCTGACGGCAGAGGACCCAAGACCATTTGACCAGAAATTGGTCATAAGCATCGACGGACGACAAATCACCCTTTTCAACCCCGACAAAAGGTGGACCAAACCAAATTTCTGGTCAGAATCGCCAACTACCTGGACAAATATTCACTTGGGCGATATCCACAATGACTTGGTGGAAACTCCTGGGCCGTTCACAGCAGAAAAGATGAAAACCTCCAAGAGTCTCGATGTGTTGTTGAACTTGTTGGAGTCCACGGTTTGTTAGGATCTTCTACGTTTGCTCTGTGAATGTTTGAAAGTCGTTTAATTCGCCGTTAGCTTTTCTTTTCACTCATTTTCAAGACATTTTCCTTCTTCCGTGCTTCTATTTATGCATCCGATAATGCAGCAGGAATTTACCATTATCGGGGATAAATACGCGAGGTTACGCACTGTGTTTGACGCTACCGTGTTTCTTGCCTCCGACCAAAATATTTCCCAGCAGCAACGCGGGCTTTTAATAACAATGACGTCAGCTGAAACTCGCCCTATACAGGAGTCTGTAAAGTCCTTGTTTATATTTTTTCCTTTGGAGAATCTCGCTCAAAAAAAGAACCAATTTCAGTGCAGTTTGTCCATTCCTAGAGTTTGACTGAATGAACTGAAATCAAAAGTAAAGTGCATCAGTGATCAGCAGCAGGAAAATTAAGTATTCAGTGTAAATCTCAACTGAAAAAAATCTAATCAAACCAAATAAAAAATTGAAATGTATTTCCACTGCCAGGGCTTTAATGTTATTCTGTTTTAATATAAAAATGAGAATCTCAGTCAAAAACAGTCACCAGAAAACTGTACACACAACCAGAAAACACGTGCAGTGCAGTTTGTCAATTCCTAGAACTTTAAAAAACAATATCAATTTACTAAGGCATACACTATTATTATTATTATTATTATTATTATTAGGGGTGTCAAATTATCGCGTTAATTACGATAAATTAATTACAGTCATACTTAGCGCGTTATGTTTTTTAATCGCGTTAATCTCATTTTTAATCTCTAACTTTACTGTTTCTGTAGCGAGTTGCCTTATTATAAAATCTGTTTTTATGTGTTGTTGGGACAATAACACGTCGCTCAGGCAAACAGTTGTGTTTTTCATTCTCGTTCTCGCCGCATCTGCGATAAACCTGCACACGTCTGATCTCTGAAAACATCACGACACAAACACAGAACAGACTCACCTTCACCTTCAACTCTGTCACAGAAACAACATCTATATTCCACTGAGTCGTGTCCTTCAGTCCCACAGAAGCTGAACCGCATCAGCGACACAAGAGCATTTTTTTTTTTCTCGCTTCGTTTATGCAAATTATCCATGCGGTTTTTAAGTTTCGTTTCTGTGAGACTTGCGCAAATCAGCATTAAACACATTATAATTTCAAATGTAATAATAATAATGTAATAATGAGTGCGTATACATGCACATCAATAACCCGGTTATTAGCCTTATTAACTTAAATCGATTTAATAAACCAGGAAAAATACAAACCGTGAGCTCCTTTAGCATAAGAAGCTAAGGAGCTACGAGATCTCCCACAATCCACTGTGCAGATTCTTCATTAAAATCTTCTGCATAAATAAACTCAACTTTACAACATATAAACCATAAACACTATTGAGCTGAAACTTCGCTCCACTTGTTTCACTGAATGATTTGCCGGTATCAACTGAGCGTGTTGCATTTAGGTGATATTTTAGACTCGTGAAACTCCGGTGATAAAACAGTTCAGTGTCACAGTGTTACAAATGACTTCAGCTCCATCGACTGCGGCGTCTGGAAGAACTTTAAAATAAAAATGGCCGTGTAAAAGTTCCGTACTCTTCTCCATGTTTGTTTATCCTGTTTTCTTTCTCTCTGTTTCCTGTGAGCCGCAGCAGAAACATTCTAATCTCACTCACGATGGACGTTTTTCAAAATAAAAGCCAGTGAGCAATAGATGTTTACAATTAAACTACTACTAATACTACTACTAATACTAATACTAATACTACTACTACTACTACTACTACTAATACTACTACTACTACTACTACTAATACTACTACTACTAATACTACTAATACTACTACTATACTACTACTACTACTACTACTAATACTAATACTACTACTAATACTAATACTACTACTAATACTACTACTACTACTAATACTATTACTACTAATACTAATACTACTACTACTAATACTAAATACTACTACTACTAACTACTACTACTACTACTACTACTAATACTACTACTAATACTACTACTACTACTAATACTACTACTACTACTACTACTACTACTACTACTACTACTACTACTACTACTACTACTACTACTACTACTACTACTACTACTACTACTACTACTACTAATACTACTACTACTAATACTACTACTACGAAATGGTAAATGGTCACATTTTTCTATAGCACTTTTCCACCTTCAAGACACTCAAAGCGCTTTACAACAAGGAACCACTCACCCATTCACACACACATTCACACACCAGTGTACACAGACACTGTGGGCAAGGTGGGTTAAGTGTCTTGCCCGAGGACACAATGACAGTATTCATCTGTGGGAGCTGGAATCACACCAGCCAACCTGTGGGTCAGTGGATCTGACCAGTCAACCTGTGATGTTTATGTGGAGAACTGGAATTGAACCGCCAACCTTCAGATTAGTGGGCGAATGCTCTACTGGCTACTACTACTACTACTACTACTACTACTAATACTAATACTAATACTACTACTACTACTACTACTACTACTACTACTACTACTACTACTACTACTACTACTAATACTACTACTACTACTACTAATACTACTACTACTACTACTACTACTACTACTACTACTACTACTACTACTAATACTACTACTACTACTAACTACTAATACTACTACTACTACTACTATACTACTAATACTACTACTACTACTACTACTACTACTACTACTACTACTACTACTACTAACTACTACTACTACTACTACTACTACTACTACTACTACTACTACTACTACTACTACTACTACTACTACTACTACTACTACTACTACTACTACTACTAACTACTAATACTACTACTAATACTACTACTACTACTACTACTACTACTACTACTACTACTACTACTACTACTACTAATACTACTACTAATACTACTACTACTAATACTACTACTAATACTAATACTACTAATACTACTACTAATACTACTACTACTACTACTACTACTAATACTACTACTACTATTACTACTACTAATACTAATACTACTAATACTACTACTAATACTAATACTACTACTAATACTAATACCACTACTACTACTACTACCACTACTACTACTACTACTACTACTACTACTACTATACTACTAATACTACTACTAATACTACTACTAATAGTACTACTAATACTACACTACTACTACTACTACTAATAGTACTACCACTACTACTACTACTACTACTACTACTAATACTACTACTACTACTACTACTACTAATAATACTAATACTACTACTACTACTACTACTACTACTACTACTAATACTACTACTACTACTACTACTACTACTACTACTACTACTACTACTACTACTACTACTACTACTACTACTACTACTACTATAATAATAATAAATAATAATAATATAATACTAATACTACTACTAATAATAAAAACTGTGTTTAGGGGAGAAAAATAATTGTTGGCAATAATGAATTAATTAGTTAATGCAAAATGAACGCATTAACGTGCCCGGCCCTCCTTTTAACAGATCTGATTTGTAACTTTGGTGTGAACTGGTGGCATCGCAATGACATTTTCTACAAGGCGCCATTTTATAGAATAGTTCTGTTTCCATAGAATCGGGAATTTTTCCAATTTTTATTTTCAATCTGCCCTTTTTCCATCATTTTGTATTATAAATAATAGAGTGTATGTTTGCTCCTCTTCAGAACAACATTGTCGACATTATTTCTGTGTTGGTACATAACTCTCCTCTGTCTGTACGGTCCTGTGTGTGTCTTTCATGTGTGCTGTTGTTGTTGTTGTGTTGTTGGTCGTAGTTTCCCGTGTGCTCAGCTCCACTGTCGGCGTGACCCCGTTCTCTTCAGAACCTTGAACTTTCTCACAGGAGGTTCCCGAGGCTCGACTGGTGCTCTGGTCTTTTATTACCTCTCATCCTTCCTGTGCCAACACGGTCCTGTCAAAACACCAGCCAGTCCCCGGGGAAACATTTCACGTGCGCGCTCTTCCTGTTCGGAGCGCCCCCTACGTTTTGGAGCACGGTTCAGTCAGTAAATTCACACCATGATTTAAAGAAACTGTATGTAGCCTAAGTTCTTCCTGTTTTAAGAAACGTTCTACACATAGTCAGTGTTGGGAAGGTTACAGATTACAGATTACATACCTCAAAATGTAGTTTGTAACAGAATCCATTAAATTACTTAAAGTGAGTAATGTAATCTGAATACTTTGGGTTTCTTGATATTGTCATGGTTTTTAAAACTACATGAATGTAACAACCACATCCTGAAAATTCATGTTTGTTCTCGTCAAATTGTCTGTTGAGCCCAAGTCTCCATGAACAGACTTTTATTTACTGTAAAGTAGCAAAGATGAAGATCTTCACATGAGATGTTTTGTCTGCTTAAAGAAAATAAAAAGTCCAGTCTCTACTTAACCAAATTAAAAATATTATTGTTAAAGACATTTATTTTTAATTATATGTTAATATGTTTAGTCTGGTTTACTGGTGTCCCCTGGTTTAGTCCTGTTTTAGTTTAGTCTGGTTTTGTCTGGTTTAGTTTAGTTTAGTTTAGTCCTGTAGGTTTTAGTGTTTTAGTCCTGGTTTAGTCCTGGTTAGTCTGGTTTTAGTCTGTTTAGTCCTGGTTTAGTCTGTTTTAGTTTTAGTCCTGGTTTAGTTTTAGTCTGGTTTTAGTCCTGGTTTTAGTTTAGTTTTAGTTTTAGTCCTAGTCCTTTTAGTCCTGTAGTTTAGTCTAGTTTTAGTCCTGAGTCCTGGTTTAGTCCTGGTTTAGTTTAGTCCTGTTTAGTCCTTTTAGTCCTGGTTTAGTCCTGTTTAGTCCTAGGTTTAGTCCTGGTTTAGTCCTCTTTTAGTCCTGGTTTTAGTCCTGGTTTTAGTCCTAGTTTAGTCCTGGTTTAGTCCTGGTTTTAGTCCTGGTTTAGTCCTAGTCCTGGTTTTAGTCTGGTTTAGTCCTAGTTTTAGTTTTAGTCCTGGTTTTAGTCCTGGTTTAGTCCTGGTCTGGTTTAGTCCTGGTTTAGTCCTGGTTTAGTTTTTTTAGTCCTGGTTTAGTCCTGGTTTAGTCCTGAGTTTAGTCCTGGTTTAGTCCTTTTAGTCCTGTTTAGTCCTGGTTTAGTCCTGGTTTAGTTTTAGTCCTGGTTTAGTCCTGTTTAGTCCTTTAGTCCTGGTTTATCCTGGTTTAGTCCTGGTTTTAGTCCTTTTAGTCCTGGTTTAGTCCTGGTTTAGTCCTGGTTTAGTTTTAGTCCTGGTTTAGTCCTTTAGTTATTTAGTCCTGTTTAGTCCTTCCTGGTTTAGTCCTGGTTTTAGTCCTGGTTTAGTCCTGGTTTTAGTCCTGGTTTAGTCCTGGTTTTAGTCCTTTTAGTTTTAGTCCTGGTTTTAGTCCTGGTTTTAGTCCTGGTTTTAGTCCTGTTTTAGTCCTAGTTTAGTCCTGTTTAGTCTCTTTAGTCCTGGTTTAGTCCTAGTCCTGTTTAGTCCTAGTTTTTTAGTCCTAGTTTAGTCCTGGTTTAGTCCTGGTTTTAGTCCTGGTTTTAGTCCTGTTTTAGTCCTGGTTTAGTCCTGGTTTTAGGTTTAGTCCTGGTTTAGTCCTAGTCCTTTTAGTCCTGGTTTAGTCCTGGTTTAGTCCTGTTTAGTTTTAGTCCTGTTTAGTCCTTTAGTCCTGGTTCAGCCCAAAATGTGAAAACAGGAAAATAACTCTGTGTAATCCATTTACTTCAACAAAGTAACTGTAATCCAATTACCACTCACTGAAACAGTAACTGTAACCGAATACAGTTACTCATCATTTGTACTCTGATTATGTAACTCCAGTACATGTAATCTGTTACTCCCCGACACTGCACATACTTTTGTTTTGTTTTTTTGTACATATTAAAAATAGCGTGAGAGTCTCTGCAGACCTGAGTCCAAACTGGGGAAGTCTGGTCTGGACTGTGGATCGTAACGAGCTCACAGGGGCAGACTTCACATTCAAGTCCACAGAACGTACACGAAGCTCGGCGGTCCCTCGGCACACACAGGGTTTAGCTCCAGATGTGTGGGCAGATGCACAGTGTGGATCAGACTGAGCAGGTCCAGCTGAGGTCCAGAGCTTTGGGCTTAATGTACAAACCTGAAAACCTGCCCTCACTCCTCCCTGAAACATCTCCGGAACTACACAGTGTTTAAAAATGAGCTACTTCTGTTTTTCCACATTTTTATGGAAGTAAAAATCAAAGTGTGGATTACCCGGGATCCAGAATAATCCATGTGTCATTCGTTCATTCGTTTTTCAATATAAAACCAAAAATAAGAAAACGAAAAACCAGCTGTTTTCTTCATTATTTGTCTCCAAAACCAAAATGAAAAAACAGATAATGATTCGTTTTTTTAAGTTTTCGATTTTGTGTTTAAGTGAAGAATGGAAAAAACGTTTACGTGACTTACGTGACTGCGATGCCGGACTTTTGCGCCTGCATACGGACTGAACCAGGACTGATCCAGGTCCGGGACTGAGATCGGGACCAGATCGGACTCCGAGCTTTGACTCCGAGCCTCCACTGGGTCCAAGCCCCAGCTTCGAGTTCTGGTCCCGGTCTGGTCTCGATCTCAGTCTCGGTCTAGTCCCGGTCTCAGTCCCGCTCCGGTTCCAGTCTGGATCAGTCCTTGTTTTGTAATTGTACTTAAAGAAATGATTAATACAAATTCTAACATAGCAAAAGGAGAAATTAAATTTGTCGACTGGACAAAAGTTTATTTGGTTGAAAAGGTTTCTCAGCTCATCCATGCAGCTTCTTCAGTTCTGGTCTGGTGGACACTGCCTTATATCTGCCTGAAGGAAGGAGCTAACTAATGAATTAATAATTTGACCATGAATGATATAAGGCAGATTTAAGTGTCCACCAGCATTTTGACCAGAACTGAAGAAACACCGAGGACGACTGAGGCATTTTACACACAGATTCTAACATAATGATCCACAGGTGTTTCCCAAACTTTTTTTCTGGGGACTTTATTTTAAAAGTCACAAACCTTTGCGACCCAAATCAATAGACATTATTCGTAAATCACATAATAAAGGTGGATTTGAGCATTATTGAACATTAATGAGGATATTTTATTGTTGACTGAGTGATTGTGTCTCTGAACAATTAGTATTACTCAAGTTTTAAACAACGAAAAACAGAAAGTTCCCTATTTGGACATTAAATATAGCCTGATTCATCAACCGGTTTCACTTCGTAGAAACCGTCTGATCTCGACGTTCGCTCGACGGTAGGCAGATACTTTTTTTCATTTAACCAATCGCTGCTATTTTGCTGATTTTCGTGACGTATGTAATGCGCCAAATCCCGTAGGAAGAAGGACAATAACGTCTTTCCCCTTGATGAAATTCACCAAACATTCTCCGGCTTTAAATCCTCGATCTCGGGAATCGTTGACAACACTTAATATATGGCTCTTTGCTGATTGGCTGATGCCCAAACTTGCATTTCAGGAGTTTTTGTGAACCATCTAGTGTATTCTGATTCCTGACCTAGTCGCTGGAGAGAAATGAAATTGGGCGGAGGCACTAGGTGGCGCCAGTCTGACTGATTAAATGTAGCCCTGTTGCAGACCTTCAAGCAGATTGTGGCAAGGCGACCCAAAAAAATCTCTTCTGACCCACCTGAAGGTCGCGAAACTCTGTCATAGATTATAACTTTATAGCAGACACCAGCGCAGTATGACTACTTTAAGTAAAGGGATATACGCTCTCTATAATCTCACCAAACGAAGATACTTTTGGGTCCGGTCAAGCGCTAACGGAGGGAAACGGGCAGATTTTTTTACATTCAAATGTCTCTTATTCAGAAACTAGAGGGACTATTGAAATAAGTAAAGTATCAGAATGTAGGAAAGAGTTACACTCCAACAGGGTAAAGTTAAACCTGTGATATTCTAAACAAAAAAATTTAAAACTCATGTCAGTAACAGAGGGAATGAAATATGCAGCACTTTTTGGGCAATAAATCCAAACAGTGATAACTCTTGGTTCTCACTTACATATCCTTAACAAACTGGTTTGAATATTTGCTTCATATAGTTTTCTACCATATGGTACAAGATTAGGTTGAAAAACCTCTTACTTTTTGAGTCATTAGATTTTTTATTAAGAAAGGTCATGGTAACGGAGGCAAAAGTAACGGAGGGAAAATTGTGCAAACAAGTAGAAGGTGCATGATTTTGCATAATTTGTCGCTACTATACTTTAATATTACTTCAAAATGAAAGGAAACTATTTCTATAAAATATGTCAGTCCTTCCAAGCAAATTTTTATCATTTTAAATACTTTTTTTTTTTTTAAATCATGTACCTTCATCAACAGTTCAAAGATGGAAGTAACACAAGATATGATGAAATACATCAGTTTATTTACATGATTTTTGGGTCTTTGAAATTTGGGAAATAATTTTTTGTTCCATGTTTCATACATGGTCTGTTTAAAACGTATGTAACTTTAGAACCAAAAATGGTACAGAAAAAAGGTCAACAGTTTCATAAACTAGAGTACATATGTATCTGTTCAATACATTTTTATATCAGATGCATTAACTTGAATTTTTGGCCTTGATGTTTACTTCTGCTTGACCGGGCACATTTACTTTTTTCCAGTAGGGACCTCCATGGACGTAGCAGCAGCACCAGGCACAAGTCTACACTGTGCTTGGTGATTTTTAGGATTTGTCAGAGCCCAACATGTCTGACTCCATCTTTCACCTTTTCCTCTGATCCTGATGAATATTTTTTTTTCTTCCCTTTAAACTCATCCCTCTGCTTATTCCTCATCCCTTTGACTCTTGTCCTTTTCTATCAGCCTTTGCCACAGTGAACATCTCCTCTTCTTCTGCCTCTTCAGACCTTCACACCTCCTCCCGCGGGAACAGAGACTTGACGTTGGTCCTCACTGGTGACGTGATGTTCCTGGACAAGCATATGCGTCGTTCTAAAGGGTGAACACGCTCCCACTATGAACCGTTTTAAAGGGCAAATCTCACGCAAAATCGACTTTTCAGAGCTTTATACCTTCTAAGAGTGATGTGTGGGCCTTGTATTTGTCGCCAAATTTTTTAGATTGTTTTTTTTTTAACAAATTGCGGCGTATTTCTGCCACCCTCCAACGTGACAACGAACTAAAGCTGCTACAACAATGACGCGGCAGATACACCTATGACGTGTTTGACGTAGAAGAAAGCGCTTCGCATCCGCCCCCCTCCCCTGCCTCTGCCCTGCCTCCACCCCGCCGTCAGTAATAATATTTATATTTCAAGACGATATAAATATTACCTTCAGAATTTCCTGGCAGCAAACTTTCTCTGTTTCTGTGGGCATCGTCTGACAATTCCCACATGAACCTAAACAAAAGCGCCAGCATAAGCTCATTGTTCTACACTGCAGTAAACACGGTATAATAAGTTTACCTACTAACGATTATTAATACTTTACCAATCAGTAATGTTCAGCTGATGTGGACGCGGTGCTTGAGCTTCGTGCACCTCAAAGTCCCCGTCCGACTCCGGGTCCAACACATGCGGCTGAACGCGCTGTATCTCCATGATGAATAAAAGTTTATTCCTGCCGCTATCAGACCGCTAAACGGGGCATGACTGCAGAGCCTACGTCACGTTTGGAGGGCGGAGCCTGTGCTTTCTCAGGACGGTCGATGAGCAATAGTCGGACTTTCGTAGTTCCTGGTCTGTGTCTGTCTCCAAGAAATCAGTAAGATTTCAGAACTATTGTGTAATGGATGTTCCAAAACCCAAATTGTGCTTGTTTATGTGCAGAAGATACAATGTGAAAAGAGTTATTTTGCAGGAGATGGGCCCTTTAAACACATCTGAGCTTCGGTCATTTCTCTGTGATTAGTTTGTTGCTAGGACGTTCTCAAATCGGCTATTGTAATTACGAAAATCCCATAAAAGATCCAAAAGTCCCATCAGCAGTCGTCTCGTGCCTAAACTAAACACTATAAATATGAGTGTGTGACGGGAGTCGTGGTCTCAGAGGAGGAAACAGGTGCTGTGGGTGGAGTGAGCTGAATCTGCACAAGGCCGACTGCTGCCTGAGCTGGAATTGTCCTTAAACATTTTGCTGAATTGAGTTGAATAAACGTTATTGTCCTGGAGAGGCACAAAGACAAGTACTAAACAGAAAGGAAGGCACAGTTATATTAGCATGTGTAGACGTTGATGAGATTTGACACTTTCTCACCATTGGAGAGTCTCATTCATCTTCGGGACGGTATGGAGAGCAGAGTCTGTGTTTTCTGCCAACTTTCTGACACAGGCCTTTAGCTGCACGTCATCAGAAACAAGTCAATACAGACAAAACACATTTCAGTTTATTATTTTCTACTTTGTCTCCCCTAGGGCTGCAAAATCCAGAGTTCCCACGGTCATGGAAATCCTGGAAAAGTTGTGGAAATTGAAAATGTAATTTTCCGAGCCTGGAAAAGTCATGGAATTTTGTAAATTCAATGAAAGTTTTGGAAAAGTCATGAAATTTTAGGATCACTTTCATACAACTCCAGCGTTCTGTTAAGTTCTCATGAGGCTATTAAGATTATTTCTGAACGTCTGCGCATTTTGTTTAAAAGAGACGACATTAAATGCACTGACAATATTTTGAATGTTAAAAACTATAATCCCAAACCATAAGGTGAGTGGAAAGAGTTAACATTTCATATTTAACCCTAAAAGTCTGATCAATTCTACACATGTAGGTGCTGTAAAGTCATGGAAAATTCACTTTAGATCAGACATGTCAAACTCAGGCCCGGGGGCCAAATTTGGCCCATGATATAATTATATTTGGCCCACAAGATCATATCAAATATATATTAGAGTTGCCTGTCGGCTACAGATAGACTATAAAGACATTATTTATTTAAAATTTTGTTATTATTTTATATTCTGATTGTTCTGGATTCAGTGTTTAAGCAAAATTATTATTAAACATTTATTTTAATAAGAAAAAGTTTAACATTACATATCTCTAAAGAAGAGAAAACATGCAGATGTTGTTGAAATTTTTCAATAAATATTTTGTTTGGCCCACGACTTAGTCTCAGTTTTTAATTTTGACCCTCTGTGAATTTGAGTTTGACACCCCTGGCTTAGACTATTATGATTATTTCCAAACCTCTGCGCCTTTTGTTTATTTTATGTTATTATGTTTTTTATGTTTATGCTTATTAGTGTCTCTTTCATGCAGCTACAGTGTTCTGTTACGTTATCATTCGGGTATTATGATAATTTATGAATGTCTGCGTCTTTTGTTTAAAAGAAATGCCAATAAATGCACTGACAGTATTTTCAATGTTAAAAACCAAACCATAAGGTGAATAGAAACGCTTAACATTTCATATTTAGTCCCAAATGTCTCATCAATTCTACACATGTAGGTGCTGTAAAGTCATGGAAAATTCACTTTACGTCATGAAAAAGTCATGGAAAAGTTTAGAAATTTTGTCCGTAAAAAAAGAGTGGGAACGCTGAAAATCATACACAAACTACAAATGCATTTAGTAAAACAGTCATAATAATCATAACACACATGTACTGGTACGACAATCAGGCAAAGCGAGTAGTACTTTGACTGCTGTACTGTTGGTTATTTCAGCCTGTACCTTCTTCCACAGAGTCTGGACCTGCTCATTGTGATGTTTTATTTTGGCTGATGTGATTCAAACCAGGGCAGAGAGCTTTTTTTTTTAATCACACCCTGTAAAAAAACACACATAAACACATCAGGCCTAATACTGAGTGCTGATTTTAAGGACAATACTTGTTTACTGGACTCTTCCCACACTTTGCTTTCATGTTGTTTCTTTTTCCTTTTCGCGGGGGTGGAAAGTACTAATTACAGCGCTCACGTCACTGTACATGAGTATGCATCTTTGGAGTAATTGTACTTGTATTGTATTGTATTGGGTATATTTTTAAAACACATAAGAGCACTGCACCTCCGGCTCTGAGCTCAATATGCAGATCGTGGTTTAAAACGACTAAATTTGAGTTTTGGAGAAAGCGCTGATCTAAAATACGTTATTAAAAACTAGTAAGAATGCACTAGTAGTATTTTTCATGTGTACTATTTACTTATACTTAAAGGTGCGCTGTTATGTGTAACTTTTTGTTTGAGGTTCCGTCACCTGCTTGTTTCTATGGAGATGTCATTGCTCTGCCTGGAATGTCCCACAGTGTGACATTAAAGATCTCTACTCGTCTCTCGCTCTATCACAGTTCACTTTTCGCGGTCTCGCTGTTTCCCAGATTTTTTTTTTTGTGGCAATTTTGCATGCCTTTTGTTTTTACAGTGCATGAATGCGTATTGCGTTCCTCCCGCTGCGTCCTGATTGGCTAAGGGACTCCTGTCTCCTGTACAGTACAGAATGTGTTCAGCTGCCAAATTTAAATACATTTTCAGTCTCTAGCAGTGTGATTCTGAAGTGCTGTATGTTTGCAAGTTTTCTCCCCGACAAAACCCACAATGTCGACGAAAACTTCTGCACTAACAAAGGCTCCTGCTGTCGCACCCAAAAGAAAAAGTTGGACTTCTGAACACGCTGAAGGAAGGTAGAAGTTACGCGCTGTAGCAGAGACTTGCACCGGGTCGGGTCCCCGCAAATAGTTGCTGAAATCAAGGACAGCGAGCGCCCGCAACAGGGTGTCCTGTAAAGCGCGATCAGGAGACAGACGCTCTTACCTCCGTGAGGTGCGGAGCAGAGCCGGTCCTTTCTCCTGCGGTCACCTTCGAGCCCGACAGTGAGTCCTGTTTTAGTCCTAGCTCAGTCCTGGTTTAGTTCTGCTTTAGTTCTGGTTTAGTCCTTTTTTAGTCCTAGTTTTGTCCTGGTTTAGTCCTCCTCTTCAGTCCTGGAATCAGCCCAAGGTTAGTCCTGTTATAGTTCTGGTTCAGTCCTGGTTCAGCTCTGGTTTAGTCCTGGTTTAGACCTGGTTTAGTCCTGGTTCAGTCCACACACGGCGCAAAAGTTCAGCATCTTCGCAGTTATTTTGGTGAGAGTAACTTAAAGTAATGCAATAGTAATGTCATGCCTTACATTTTAATGCAGTAATATTGCAATGTAACGAATTACTTTGAAATGACAGTAATAAGTAATAAATAACGCATTACAGTTTTAAAGTAACTTGCCCAACAGTGATGGTAACATTAAGAACATAGATAAAGCAGGACGTGTTCCATGTTTGATCTGGACGTGGAAAAGGCGGATCTAGATGGATGTAACACTTCAGTAAAGTCACAAAAATGTACATATAGACTAACTCTAATTCCTACTGTAATTCCTTTACCTTTAGAAACTTGTGTCACTCATCGCCGCACTTCACGTTAATTAGTCGCTCCTATAGAAAAATAAACGCGTGCTTGACCTTTAATAGTCTATGTTATTTTTAATATGCAGTTAATTTATTCGTATGGAAAGGTCAGCAAAACAATTAACCTGCAACTTATTTGAACACGAGCGCTGTAAACATGAACTCCAGCGCTCTTGTGAACGCACTACAACAACTCTAATGCTGATGGGCACGCGCCACGGTCTTATTTCACACACTTTATCTTTCACTGGACTCTGGCGCAACGCTGTTTGTTTTTCTCTCTCCATATTGAACAAAGGATTATAAATAGAGGTAATAAAAGAGTAGTGTATGTATGAAGCGTCTGGTGCGTTTGTGCGCCGACAGTGGACCCGAAAAACAACAGTCTAATATAACACAAGATTGGACAGTTATAAATAAAGAGAGATACAGCGGCAGGGCGGCTGTCTGCTTTTGTGGCTTACAGAGTTTATGAAAGTTTTAGGTTTTTGAGCTCAGTTTTTAACATCGTATCATGGGATTTTAGGCGCTTTCACACCACTACTTCAATTATTTGGTCCACGCCAGGTCATGGAATTGTTATGTAGCACATAGACTCCAGAGTGGTTCACTTTCAAACCTGCAAACCAACCAAAATTGGTCCGGCTGACGACTTGAACTTGATTCTGACTTACGGGCCACTTGACTTGGACTTATCTGTCCTTGACTTGGGACTTGAGGTCAAAAACTTGAGACTTACTTGAGACTTGCAAAACAACGACTTGGTCCCACCTCTGTCAACTGTACATATAATAAAACATATCAAATAAATTGAGTGAAGCAGTGAAGCGGTTGAAGTAAATGACAAACAATATCTACTATCTTAAAGTTTATACAGCTCTGAACAGGCTAATAATCAGATATCCAAGGATCCTGAGCACAGCGGGTTCGACTGTACGTGGCTCAGGGACGCTGAAGCTCTCCCACAGGCCAGACCTCTTGGGCAGCGCACTATCCTCCCCAAGTTATGGACGACCAGACCCAACCCCAGCCCACGTCACACCCCTTAGCAGTTCGTTTTTCTCGTGTCCCTGGAGATCATGCAAGAGGTTCCTATGGACTTTTACGATGCTACAGCTTTTGTGGCAGAAGATGTTCCAGAAGAAACACTCTGAGACCTTCCGGAGAAAGTACTTAAAAGGTATGGCTCACCAAAACAACAGAACAGAGACTGAGGCTTAGAAGAGGCTTTCCTGTTGCGTTCACCTGACCTCCCCTGTCATCACGTCGAGTGGATTAATAAGAACATTTTAAGACCAAAATGATGAGTTTGACAGCAGCAGTTGTTCCAGGATTGAGCCCAGTTCAGACCTGACTGGCTTGAGCCCAGTAGACTTGGTTTGGCCCTGTTCTTGTCCAGATTTAGTTCCATATTTAGTACCAGCTGAGTACATATGTGATTTAAAGGTCCAATTGTACATCACATAGAACTGATTCATGTGAGCTTTAAGTCATGTTTTAATGTTCGCTACCTCCTCACAAACAGACTTTTATTGATCAACTGTACATGTATTAAGACAGGGGTGTCCAAACTTTTTTCATCAAGGGCCACATATCTAAACACAGATGAAGCAGAGGGCCGATCGAGGGTCATAGACTGGTGCTCAGTACAGTGAATAATTGAAATATGTGCACGTTTAACACGTTAGAATGAGCCATCAATCCTTTATTCATGCTAAAATCATTAAAACCGCACACTAAATAGTAAATACTGGCTTTATCAAGGTAGATTTTCAAAAAACTTGCAGTATAAAGTGAATTAATTAACTGATGCCATGTCAAATAAACTGAGTGAAGCAGTGAAGTGGTTTAAATAAATGACAAACCGTATCTGCTAGGGATGTAACGATATCCAAATCTCTCGGTACGATATTATCACAATATGCATCTCAGGGTACGATATTTATTGCGATATTTTGAAGAGGTTAATATAATTCTAGATAGGACACGTTTTTGCTTTTAAAATGCCTTGACAAGATTTTGGTGTGAATTATTTCCGTCATAATCCCAAGAATTCAAGTAAAAAACATATTTCTTCATGTTGTTTGAGCTGAAATGAATCATGGGATATGTAGTTCCTGATGTTTATAAGCTGTTCCTACTTTAAAACCATGCATTTAAGCAAAGCAACTTGTAATTCGATATATTGTGAGACTTTTGACGATACGATATCACGATATTTCGGTTATTGTCACATCCCTATAGAGTTTATAAAATTCTGAATAGGCTAATAATCTGGGAAAACCAAATCAACATGCTTAAAATCCCTGAAATCCTTTATACGCCTCCTTTAAATAGGGAGTATTTCACTTCTCTGCTCCCTGTTCTAAGTTACCCCCCCTTCAAAGCCCTATCCCAGCCCAATCAGCGTGAATCCTGCTCATGAAACTACTGCACGTCACATCAGGTTTGTCAAGTTGCCACGCAGTTTTTATTCGTGTATATTTTGTATATTTTTGGTGAATTTGTGGGGGAGCTCGGGTGACGTCGGCTCGTGGGCGGAGCCTCGGACAAAGGGCCTGAGAAACAACGTTATCACATAAAAAACCTTAATACTTTGAACCTTAAACTTTCCTCTCTTACGGTAAATTGTGATTACGTGCGTCACCAGCGCCGGACCAGACGAGACCGTGAATCAGTGGATTATCCTGTGACTAACCTGGGTAAGTCAGGGGCCAGTCGGGGGGCCGATCCGGGGGCCCGCGGGAGGCCGAGTGGGCGCACAAAAGCATTAGACTCCGGAGACCAAGGCCCCTAATCACTCAATCACACTCTTTGTTCCTCCAGACACAGGTCGCGGCGAGAGAAGTCTGAGCCAAAATTACAGTCTCCAGACTCACCGCTGGGATAAATAGTGACGAGAGGAGGGCTGCGCTGGCACAAAACACACAAGAGCTGAAATAACTTCCTCTCATTACAGGAAGAGATGATTACGACAACTGCAAACTCATATTCTTCTTACTTTTTTGTTAGATTTAAGTGAAAATTAAAGACGCTGTACCTGATTTTTACTGTCTTAAACGTCCTAAGTTATGCAAAAAATAGACTCTTGTGAGCTTTAAAGGTTGTATGGAGGATTTTTTGTTTGTTTCAAATTGTCAATGAAAGTTTAATACACCATTACAGAGACGCAGCAGCCTTGTAATTATGATGACCAAAAAAAAAAAAGAAAGAAAATCTATCAACTGTGGACGTGTTGAGGCCAGATAAACATCAGCCAATAGAAAACGAGGCTGCCTCATTTTCTATTGGCTGTCAGGTTGTCAATCAAACTCCCTACATTTCTAAGGTAACTATGCAGCAGTTCTTAGAGGCTTTTTCTAATTGTGGCTCTCTCGCAGTTCGCATAAAGTTTGTCGCGATGGCGGACGAGAATCCACGACCAGTTCGCCGCAAAAGAAAATCGGTTTTTGAGGTCGCTGAAAGAAGAAGAGAAGGAGAAAAGGAGCGAAGACAAACTGAGGTGATTCTTGGAGATTCCTTCCAGCGATCGCGCGACTGAAGCGGACGAAGGGTCTAAAAACTGAGGTGTCGAGGAAGGTGGTGTCACGCATGCACTACATTTGAAAAAGGACTGTCACTGGATTTCTCTTTCCTTAAAAAAATCCTCTATACAACCTTTAAGTCATATTATAATGTTGTTACCTCCTCAAAAACAGACCTGGAGTCATGTTTTGATTCATTTCATTCATTCGTTCACATCTCCGAAGCTCCAAATGCTCTGTTCCACCTTGTGATGTCATGTCATGATGTCAACTCCTTTTACATTGGGAAAAAAACAATATCTAGGTGAGTTAAAATGACTTAAATTAAGAGTATTTGACTTTATTTGAGTAGATTCAACTTGGCAAGTAAAATTATCTGCCAATGGAGTAAGTGTGTTTTACTTAATTCAAGCAACATTTGATTTTGTTTGTTATTTTAAGTGCAAAAAATTGTTGTTTTTCTTATTTAAAATGTAGTTTCCCCCAAAATGTGCGAGTCATAGTCCGAAAAATACTGTTCACAATTTTTTGATCTGCAGTATGTTATCAGATTGTTTCTCTATCTCAAACAGACCTGGAGTTTTGTTTGTTTCATTCACACATGTTTAACACACTCCACTGTTCCACTGTGTTTTTAAACTCCATACACCTTCGCTAGAATAGTTTGGATAATTTCAAGCCAAGAATTGCTGAAATCTACTGAACTAAAAGGCGCAGGTCATGACATCACAAATTGGAACAAAGCATTTTGAGCTTTGGAGATGTAGACTACGGAAGCCGAGAGGGGCCACAACAAACGCAAACGCCGCAACAAATACAAATGCGACAACACAACAAAAAGCCACAACACAACAAAAAGCCACAACGCACCAAAAAAGCCACAACGGAAATGGCCGCGGGACTCTATTTTAATGCAAACGCCGCAACAAATACAAACGCCACAACACAAACGTAAATGCCACAACACATTAAAAAGCCACAACACATCACAAAGCCATAACACATAAAAAATCCATAACACAAATGCAAATGCCACAACACATTAAAAAGCCACAACAAATCAAAAAGCCACAACACAAATGCCACAACACATTAAAAAGCCACAACACATCAAAAAGCCACAACACATAAAAAATCCACAACACAAATGCAAATGCCACAACACATTAAAAAGCCACAACACATTAAAAAGCCACAACACATCAAAAAGCCACAACACATACAAAATCCACAACACAAATGCAAATGCCACAACACATTAAAAAGCCACAACTAATCAAAAAGCCACAACACAAATGCCACAACACATTAAAAAGCCACAACACATCAAAAAGCCACAACACATAAAAAATCCACAACACAAATGCAAATGCCACAACACATTAAAAAGCCACAAAACATCAAAAGCCACAACACAAATGCCACAACACATAAAAAGCCACAACACATCAAAAAGCCACAACACATAAAAAATCCACAACACAAATGCAAATGCAACAGCACATTAAAAAGCCACAACACATCAAAAAGCCACAACACAAATGCAAATGCCACAACACATTAAAAAGCCACAACACATCAAAAAGCCACAACACATAAAAAATCCACAACACAAATGCAAATGCCACAGCACATTAAAAAGCCACAACGGAAGTAACCGCGAGACTCTATTTATGACATGGACCCGATCAAGCGGCAAGTGAAGAAGAAGAACTACGACGTGAAAAGTAAAAGTAAAAGTAAAGTAAAAGTAATTTATTGTTTTATCATTATTCATTTCACGTTGTAGTTCTTCTTCTTCACTTGCCGCTTGATCAGTCCGTCGGAAAATAGAGTCCCGCGGTCACTTCCGTTGTGGCTTTTAATGTGTTGTGGCTTTTTAATGTGTTGTGGCTTTTTAATGTGTTTTGGCGTTTGTGTTGTGGCGTTTGTATTTGTTGCCGCGTTTGCATGAAAATAGAGTCCCGCGGTCATTTCCGTTGTGGCTTTTTTTGGTGTGTTGTGGCTTTTTGTTGTGTTGCGGCATTTGCGTTTGTGTTGTCGCGTTTGTATTTGATGCGGCGTTTGCGTTTGTTGTGGCCCCTCTCGGCTTCCGTAGAAGACAGACTAATAATAAAAAGTTACTCAAACATGTGTGAATGAAACAAAACACAACTCCAGGTCTGTTTTGGCGCATTACAACACAACTTAAATCTCACAAGAGTCCATTTTGTGTCATACAGGACCTTTAACTTTTCAGTCTTACACACCCCTATCATCTGTTTCTCCGCCGACTGTTGCGATATATTTGACAAATCCGCGTCCGCTCTGCCTCAGGTCGGCTCGCTGTCTGCTGAGGGAGAGGAAAAAGAGCAGCAGGAGGTCAGGGCTCTGCTGGAGGTCGGGGCACCGGTGCAGCAGGTACGACTGCAGGGCGTCCCACAGGAGAGAGGAGAGACAAAGGGACAACACGACCCCTCCTCCTTCCTCCTCCTCCTCTTCTTCCTCGTCGAAAAACCTCACTCACAAACGGATCAATTCTCTTCATCTGAGTTACACGAGGAATGACTTTCCTCTCGACACAAAATAATACAGTTTTGGGGAACGATTTTGCACAAAGGGTCTAATTACAATAACTTTTAACACTTTTCATTCTGTCGTCCTCTTATCAAAAACATAGCTGGAGTTGTGTTTTGTTTCATTCAGGCTTGTTTTATTAATGAATCCACTAATCCAAAATCATCTTCTCTGAGAGCTCAAAAATGCTTTGTTTGTATTTTCCCTCGATTGTTGCGTCACAGGTAAAAATGTTGGTTTCTCGTACACTAGTCCTTCTCAAACGGTGCGTGTGACCTCGGGGAATAACTCGTGCAGACTGTCGGGTGACCGTCGCCCGATTGGGGTTCTCTCTCTCAGGTTCAAGATAAATCCTGGTTTAGTCCTGTTTTATTTGTGGTTTAGACCTGGCTTAGTTCTGGTTTAGTCCTGGTTTAGTCCTGGCTTAGTTCTGGTTTAGTCCTGGTTTAGTCTTGGTTTAGTCCTGTCAGTTAGTCTGGTTTAGTCCTGGCTTAGTTCTGGTTTAGTTCTTGTTTAGTCCTGGTTTAGTCTGGTTTAGTTCTGTTTAGTCCTGTTTAGTTCTTTTAGTCCTGGTTTAGTTCTTGGTTTAGTTCTTTAGTCCTGGTTTAGTTCTGGTTTAGTCCTGGTTTAGTTCTGCTTTAGTCCTGGTTTAGTTCTGGTTTAGTCCTGGTTTAGTTTGGTTTAGTCCTGGTTTAGTCTTGGTTTAGTTCTGGTTAGTCCTGGTTAAGTGGTTTAGCTAGTTTTAGTCCTGTTTAGTCCTGGTTTAGTCTGGTTAGTTCTGGTTTTTTAGTTTTAGTCCTGGTTTAGTCCTGGTTTAGTTCTGGTTTAGTCCTTGGTTTAGTCCTGGTTAGTTCTGGTTTAGTCCTGGTTCTTAGTTCTGGTTTAGTCCTGGTTTAGTTCTGCTTTAGTCCTGTTTAGTTTCTGCTTTAGTTCCTGGTTTAGTCCTTGGTTTAGTTCTGCTTTAGTCCTGGTTTAGTCTTGGTTTAGTCCTGTTTAGTTCTGTTTAGTCCTGGTTTAGTCTTGGTTTAGTCCTGGTTTTTTCTGGTTTAGTCCTCTTAGTTCTGGTTTTAGTCCTGGTTTAGTTTAGTCCTGGTTTAGTTCTGGTTTAGTCCTGTTTTAGTCTTGTTTAGTCTGGTTTAGTCTGTTTAGTTCTTGGTTTAGTTAGTTTACCTAGTTTAGTCCTGGCTTAGTTTCTGGTTTAGTCCTGGCTTAGTCCTGGTTTAGTCCTGTTTAAAGGTGGTTTATAACTAGTTTTTAGACCAGGTTTAGTTCTGGTTTAGTCCTGATTTAGACCTAGTTTAGTCCTGGTTTAGACCTAGTTTAGTCCTGGTTTAGTCCTGGTTTAGACCTGTTTCACAATGACTGAACTGAACTGAGAAAACCTCACGGAGACTCAGGGAGGGCATCTGACACACAGGCACTTGTCAGAACATGTTTCTAAACTACAGGTTCAGCAGATTTGACACAGAATAAGACTCGCTGGAGCCTGTTTCTGTAGTTGTTTTATTTATTTTTTTCCAGAGGACATCAAATTGCCCTTTCAAACAGAGAAAAGCCTCAGACCTGCTCATTCAAAGGTCATTTTTTTTATTCAATTTCCAAGATTCTCCATTTTAACCTCTCAGAAAGAACAAGTAAGAGAGAGAAAATGGTTTTTGCAGTGGATTGAATGGGACTAGTATAATAGCCCACCTCTTACAGTTATAAAAAGGTACTCGAGTCATAACTGAACCTGTGTCACCGGAGTCTTCACCTGCAGGTAGAGGACACGGCCAAGTTTGTCTCATTTATGGACAGAACAGGCCTTGCGCGAAAGCTCAGAGCGTCCAGAATTCACTCACCGAGCTGCACCAGCACTAACTCATGTCGCGATTTTGATCTAAATTAGCTTGATTCATCTGCCGGTTTCAGTTCGTGGAAACCGTCTGACCTCGTGGCATTAGGATTGTTTTGGAGACGCAACTAAATTGTTTGCTCTCGTATGTCGGCGACTGAAGGCGATGGGTGAGGTTTGTCCACGTTTGGTAGTGCTTCTGTGGAGTGGGGGGCGTGAAATGTTTTTGATTTTAAGTCCAAAAACCATCGCTGGACTCATTCGGCTGTAAAACTGTTCAAAACAAACACAAGGCTCGATAAGCAGACTAGGAATAAGACTTCATTTATTTATTTTACTATTGGGCCCGGTCAAGTAGAAGTAAACAACAAGGCCAAAAATTCAAGTTAATGCATCTGATATAAAAATGTATTCAACAGATACATATGTACTCTAGTTTATGAAACTGTTTACCTTTTTTCTGTACCATTTTTGGTTCTAAAGTTCCATACGTTTTAAACAGACCATGTATGAAACATGGAACAAAAATTATTTCCCAAATTTCAAAGACCCAAAAATCATGTAAATAAATGGATGTATTTCATCATATCTTGTGTTATTCCATCTTTGAACTGTTGATGAAGGTACATGATTTTTTTAAAAATGTATTAAAATGATAAAAATTTGCTTGGAAGGACTCACATATTTTATAGAAATAGTTTCCTTTCATTTTGAAGTAATATAAAAGTATTCGGAAGAAAAAAGTTAAGAAATTATGTAAAATCATGCACCTTCTACTTGTTTGCACAATTCTCCCTCCGTTAATTTTCCCTCCGTTACCATGACCTTTCTTAATAAAAAATCTCATTACTCAAAAAGTAAGAGGTTTTTCAACCTAATCTTGTACCATATGGTAGAAAACTATATGAAGCAAATATTCAAGCCAGTTTGTTAAGGATATGTAAGTGAGAACCAAGAGTTATCACTGTTTGGATTTATTGCCCAAAAAGTGCTGCATATTTTATTCCCTCCGTTACCGACATGAGTTTTTTAATTTTTTGTCAACAACTTGAAAGAATATCACAGGTTTAACTTGACCCTGTTGGAGTGTAACTCGTTCCTACATTCTGATACTTTATTATTTCAATAGTCCCTCTAGTTTCTGAATAAGAGACATTTGAATGTAAAAAATCTGCCCGTTTCCCTCCGTTACCACTTGACCGAACCACAATGTTCATTGTTCAGTCTTGTATCTGACAGCTGTAAATGCCTTATTGGAAACAGAGGTGAAGTTTATAAAGTGTGTTTTGCAAATGTTGACATGATTTTTATTAATTTAATCAAAGATTGCATAATGTGTTCTTTAAACCACGTTTCACTTCACTAGCCTGATTCATCAGACGGTTTCACTTCGTAGAAACCGTCTGACCTCGCAGTGTTAGGATTCGTTCGCTTGAAAGTAGGCGGGTACTTTTTTTATTTAACCAGTCGCTGCTATTTGGTGAAGTATGTAATGTGCCAAATCCTGTAATAAGAAGGGCAATAACGTCTTTCCCCTTGATAAACCAAACATTCTCTCTCGGGAAATGTTACCAACACAAAATGTCTGTCTTCATCTACATCCACCTCGACGCTTTGTTTACTGTTGTTGCTGTTCCACAAAAGGGACCCAGACAGGTACCTGAGTTTGACTTCATGACTTCACAACTTCTGGGATTCTTGCAAACCGTCTCGTGTGTTCCCATTCCTGACCTAGTCACCAGAGAGAAATAAAACTGAGCGGAGGCACTAGGTGGCGCCAGCCTGGCTAGATCTAAATACCTTCATAATAAAAATGTAAAAACAAAAAAACAACAACAACAAAAAAGGGATTTCCTATCGTGTATTCATGTACCATTCGTTCTTTTGAATTTCAATGAAGAACATAAAACAAAATGGGAAAACAGTTTGTTATTTCATTATTCCGTTTGTGTCAAAAAACAAAACAAAACAAAAACATTTTTCCAATATTTAATTTAAAGATTATTTCAAATAACACCAATCAAAAAACTTGGTACCTATTTCTATTTTGATATTTTAATCTCTCTGGTTTATTTGCCCCAGAAATTCTGCTGCTTAGTGCCACGTGTGAACCATGGGTCTATAAAAAAAATAAAAATAAATAAATAATAATAATAATAATAGTGTGAACTCAGTCAACTGAACAAAAGAGAGTTTATCACTGCCTCCTGTTTCACGTTCAACAATGACTTTCTAAGACGTGAAAGTAAACTCGTCGCAATAAAAGAAGACGACATGTTTGTCCACAAAATTTGCAAAGATTTTTCTGTTAAATCTTCCACGGCAAATAAACCAGAGAGAATAAAATATCAAATCGAAATCTGCTCCAAGACTGTTTTTAGTTAGTGTTATTTGAAATGAACTTTAAATTAAATATTGGAAAAAGGGGTCGAAAATCTGTTTTTTGCTTGACACTAAAGCTCAGTAATGAAACAACAAACCGCTTTCTCATGTTATTGCTTTTCATTCTTAATTGAAATGCAAAAAAAACAAACAAATGGTACACAGACCTTTATTTAATCATCTTTCGTTTCCTGCCAATATTTTTCGACCTTAGAGTTTGACCAACAGAGTGAGTCCAGAGCTGTGGGCGGAGTCAGGTGGTACAAGTCAGGATTATTCAAACATCAACTCAACTAAGTCCTGGTTTAGTCCTGGTTTAGACCTAGTTTAGTCTTGGTTTAGTCCTGGTTTAGCCCTGGTTTAGTTCTAGTTTAGTCCTAGTTTAGTCCTGGTTTAGTTCTGATTTAGTCCTGGTTTAGAACTAGTTTAGTTCTGATTTAGTCCTGTTTTAATCGTGGTTTAGACCTAGTTTAGTCTTGGTTTAGTCTTGGTTTAGCCCTGGTTTAGTTCTAGTTAAGTCCTGGTTTAACCCTGGTTTAGTTCTGGTTTAGTCCTAGTTTAGTCCTGGTTTAGTTCTGATTTAGTCCTGGTTTAGTTCTGGTTTAGTCCTGGTTTAGAACTAGTTTAGTTCTGATTTAGTCCTGTTTTAATCGTGGTTTAGACCTAGTTTAGTCTTGGTTTAGTCCTGGTTTAGTCCTGTTTTAATCGTGGTTTAGACCTAGTTTAGTCTTGGTTTAGTCCTGGTTTAGTTCTAGTTTAGTCCTAGTTTAGTCCTGGTTTAGTTCTAGTTTAGTCCTGGTTTAAAACTAGTTTAGTCCTGATTTAGTCCTGTTTTAATCGTGGTTTAGACCTAGTTTAGTCTTGGTTTAGTCCTGGTTTAGTTCTAGTTTAGTCCTAGTTTAGTCCTGGTTTAAAACTAGTTTAGTCCTGATTTAGTCCTGTTTTAATCGTGGTTTAGACCTAGTTTAGTCTTGGTTTAGTCCTGATTTAGTTCTGGTTTAGTTCTTGTTTAGCCCTGGTTTAGTTGTGGTTTAGTCCTGGTCTAGTCCCATTTTAATCATGATTTAGAACTAGTTTAGTCCTGGTTTAGTTCTGATTTAGTCCTGGTTTAGAGCTTGTTTAGTCCTGGTTTAGTCCCATTTTAATCGTAGTTTAGAACTAGTTTATTCCAGTTTTTTGGGAGAAATAAAGGAACGGAGAAGTTGGAAACGTAAGTAAAAGTAATTTATTGTTTTGTCATTATTCGTTTCACGTTGTAGTTCTTCTTCTTCACTTGCCGCTTGATCGGTCCGTCGGAAAATACAGTCCCGCGGTCACTTCCGTTGTGGCTTTTTAATGTGTTGTGGCTTTTTGATGTGTTGTGGCTTTTGTATTTGTTGGGCCTCTCGGTTTCCATAAATACAGATCTTGGTGCGATGATGATGGGACAGGTTCATAACGATGTTTAAAGTTTGTTTTTAATAGATTTTTGCAGAAGATGTGCGTGTAAAATGTTTGAAATCTGCAGAATGTCGGTCCCTCTGTGAGTCTGTGAGAGTTTGAGAGTTTTTGAGAGTCTGGGGCAGATGGGCTGAGCTCCACACAAACACTCGGATTTCCTCTCTTTGTTTTTGGTGCAGGGTTTTGTTCTCTGGGTCCCACCGAGACTGAACCAGGACTGAACCAAGACTGAACCAAGACTGAACCAGGACTGAACCAGGACTGAACCAGGACTGAACCAGGACCAAAGCAGGACTGAACCAAGACTAGAGCAGGACTGAACCAGGACTGAACCAAGACTGAACCAGGACTGAACCAGGACTGAACCAGGACTGAACCAAGACTGAACCAGACTGAACCAAGACTAGAGCAGGACTGAACCAGGACTGAACCAGGACTGAACCAGGACTGAACCAGGACTGAACCAGGACTGAACCAGACTGAACCAGACTGAACCAGGACTGAACCAGGACTGACCAGGACTGAACCAGGACTGAACCAGACTGAACAGGACCAAAGCAGGACTGAACCAAGACTAGAGCAGGACTGAACCAGGACTGAACCAGGACTAAACCAGGACTGAACCAAGACTGAACCAGGACTGAACCAGGACTGAACCAAGACTGAACCAGGACTGAACCAGGACTGAACCAAGACTAGAGCAGGACTGAACCAGGACTGAACCAGGACTGAACCAGGACTGAACCAGGACTGAACCAGGACTGAACCAGGACTGAACCAAGACTGAACCAAGACTGAACCAGGACTGAACCAGGACTGAACCAGGACTAAACCAGGACTGAACCAAGACTAGCAGGAGAACCAGGACTGAACCAGGACTGAACCAGGACTGAACCAGGACTGAACCAAGACTGAACCAGACTGAACCAGGACTGAACCAAGGACTTGAACCAGGACTGAACCAGGACTGAACCAGGACTGAACAGGACTGAACCAAGACTGAACCAGGACCAAACCAGGACTGAACCAAGACTAGCAGGACTGAACCAGGACTGAACCAGGACTGAACCAGGACTGAACCAGGACTGAACCAAGACTAGAACAGGACTGAACCAAGACTGAACCAAGGACTGAACCAGGACTGAACCAGGACTGAACCAAGACTGAACCAGGACCAAAGCAGGACTGAACCAAGACTAGAGCAGGACTGAACCAGGACTGAACCAGGACTGAACCAGGACTAAACCAGGACTGAACCAAGACTGAACCAGGACTGAACCAAGACTAGAGCAGGACTGAACCAGGACTGAACCAGGACTGAACCAGGACTGAACCAGGACTAAACCAGGACTGAACCAAGACTAGAGCAGGACTGAACCAGGACTGAACCAGGACTGAACCAGGACTGAACCAGGACTGAACCAGGACTAAACCAGGACTGAACCAAGACTGAACCAGGACTGAACCAAGACTAGAGCAGGACTGAACCAGGACTGAACCAGGACTAAACCAGGACTGAACCAAGACTAGAGCAGGACTGAACCAGGACTGAACCAGGACTGAACCAGGACTAAATCAGGACTAAACTAGGACTAAAGGAGGACAACAGCAAGACTGAACTAAGACTGAAATAGGACTGAATCAGGACTAAACTAGGACTAAACAGGACTGATCCAGGACTAAACCAGGACTAAACCAGGACTGAACCAGGACTGAACCACGACTAAAGCAGGACAGAACCAGGACTGAATCGAGGACTCTGCCGGGACTAAACCAGGACTGTACCAGGACTGCACAAGGACTAAAGCAGGACCGAACAAAAGACTCTACCAGGACTCCAGGACTGAATCAATATTGAGCCAGGACTGAACCAGGACTCAACCGGGACTTTGGAGAGAAGCTTTAGATCAGGAGGAAATCCGTGCCCACAAAACTGACACCAAAACTGGCACCGAACGGCGACGGCGGCGAGACCCTCCTTGTCCGTTCATTTCCAGTCGAACTTGTGTGACGAAGCGAAGTCTCGGACACAAGATAAAGTCTCAGACACGCCGGACTTCAACATCGCCTCAAACTTTAACCAGTTTCAGCTTTCATCTCCAATCACGGACATTTTCTTTGGCAAAGCTGACGCGAGACCTGCCAAACTAACCAAAACCCAAAAACCCCAAAACTAAGCAAACCAAACTAAGACCCTGATGACGTGGAGAGTCCAGAAGCAGACCCAGTGTTGGGAAAGTGACTTTTAAAGTGTATTCCCCTACAGATTACAGATTACATACCCGAAAATGTAGTTTGTAACGTAATCTATTAAATTACTTAAAGTGAGTAATGTAATCTGAATACTTTTAAATTATTTGATTTGCTGTAGAGAAGCAAAGACGAGGAAATCGTAACATAAGAAGTTTTGTCTGTTAAAAGAAAAAGAAAAGCCCAGACTTTACTGAACCAAATTAAAAATATTATTGATAGAAGAGAAGGAGACACGGTCCACACGGCATGGTTTAGTCCTGGTTTAGTCCTGGTTTAGTCCTGGTTTAGTCCTGGTTTAGTCCTGGTTTAGTCCTGGTTTAGACTTAGACTGGTTTAGTCCTGGTTTAGTCTGGTTTAGTCCTGGTTTAGTCCTGGTTTAGAACTGGTTTAGACCTGATTTAGACCTGGTTTAGTCCTCCTGGTTTAGACCTGGTTTAGTCCTGATTTAGACCTGATTTAGACCTGGTTTAGTCCTGTTTAGACCTGGTTTTAGTCCTGGTTTTCCTGGTTTAGACCTGGTTTAGTTCTGGTTTAGTCCTGATTTAGACCTGGTTTAGTCCTGGTTTAGACCTGGTTTAGTTCTGGTTTAGTCCTGATTTAGACCTGGTTTAGTTCTGGTTTAGTCCTGGTTTAGACCTGGTTTAGTTCTGCTTTAGTCCTGGTTTAGACCTAGTTTAGTCCTGATTTTCTCCTGATTTAGACCTGGTTTAGACCTGGTTTAGTCCTGGTTTAGTTTAGACCTGGTTTAGTCCTGATTTAGACCTGGTTTAGTTCTGGTTTAGTCCTGGTTTAGACCTGGTTTAGTTCTGGTTTAGTCCTGATTTAGACCTGGTTTAGTCCTGATTTAGACCTGGTTTAGTTCTGGTTTAGTCCTGTTTAGACCTGGTTTAGTTCTGTTTAGTCCTGGTTAGACCTGGTTTAGTTCTGTTTAGTCCTGGTTTAGACCTGTTTAGTTAGTCCTGATTTAGACCTGGTTTAGACCTGGTTTAGTTCCTGGTTTAGTCCTGATTTAGACCTGGTTTAGTCCTGATTTAGACCTGGTTTAGTCCTGGTTTAGACCTGGTTTAGTCCTGGTTTAGTCCTGGTTTAGTCCTGGTTTAGACCTGGTTGAGTTCTGGTTTAGTCCTGGTTTAGACCTGGTTTAGCCCAAAATGTGAAAACAGGAAAATCCCTCTGTGTAATCCATTTATTTCAACAAAGTAACTGTAATCCAATTACCACTCACTGAAACAGTAACTGTAACTGAATACAGTTACTCATCATTTGTACTCTGATACTCCGGTACATGTAATCTGTTACTCCCCAACACTGAGCAGACCAGACTGACCTCTGATCTGGAACGGGGTGAAACTACGAGACAAAAGGTGCGGCACAAACACTTCACAGTGCAGCGTAAAACTGTCCGTCCTGGACGAGAAGAAGGAAAAGCATTTTGAAAACTCGCTAGAAATAAATTACCAGCGAAATTCTGCTCGTATAGTAAAACTTTCCATACTCACAATATTCACGATTCAGAAGTGACCAAATTTATAAAGGTGCAACTCTGAAATTGATGTCAATTGCACCTTTTGTAAAATGTTCCCCCGAAGCCAAAACTCACCTTTTATTTGAATGTTTTTCTGATGTTTTTGGACGGAGGTGAAAAACATAATTCACAGAAAATCACAGGCTATTTGATCAGACGATGATTCTGAAGAGAAGGAAAAAAGGATGTAATGCTACTTTACTCAGAAAAGTTAAATAAAAACTTAAACTCTACGCTCAATTTAAGCATCCGATTGGGAAACTCAGACAAAACAATCCGTGTGTCATTCGTTTTCTTCATTATTTGTCTCCAAAACCAAAATGAAAAAACAGTTAAAGATTCGTTTTTTCAGTTTTCGATTTTGTGTTGAAATGAAAAACGGAAAAAAACGGATAATGACCGTTACGCGAATTCCGTGACTGCGATGCCGAACTTTTGCGCTGCACACGGACTGAACCAGGACTGATCCAGGTCCGGGACCAGACCGGGACTGAGACCAGAACAGAGACCGAGACCAGACCGAGACCAGACCGAGACTGGGACCAGACCGGGACCAGACTGAGACTGACACCAGACCAGGACCAGACCAGGACCAGAGGGGGACTGAGACCGAAACCAGACCAGGCCGGGATCAGACTCGGACCAGAGTGAGACTGAGACCTAGACCAGAGCGGGACTGAGACTGGGGGCTCAGAGCCCACAGCAGGGCCGGAACTCGAAGCTGAGGCTTGGACCCTGCAGAGGCTCAGAGTCAAAGCTCGGAGTCCCCTCTGGTCCCGGTCTGGTCCTGGTCTGGTCCCGGTCTCGTCCCGGTCTCATCCCGGACCTGGATCAGTCTTGGTTCAGTCCGTATGCAGCGCAAAAATTCGGCATCACAGTCACAGAAGTCACGTAAACGAGAAACGGCCTTTATCTGTTTTTTTCCGTTCTTCATTTAAACACAAAATCAAAAACTGAAAAAACGAATCGTTATCCGTTTTTTCATTTTGGTTTTGGAGACAAATAATGAAGAAAACTGTTGTTTTTTCATTTTCTTATTTTTGGTTTTATATTGAAAAATGAATGAATAAATGATACACAGATTCAAAACCTTCACTGAGTGCGTATACATGCACATCAATAACCCGGTTATTAGCCACATCCCGGTTATGTCAGGATTCCGGTTACTGCGTATACATGCGCACTGAGAAACCGGGATACTCATATCCGCGTGTACATGATCAAATGGAGTATCCCGGTTTCTTGACATAATCTTACAAATGCGCAGGCGCAAAAATTAACTTAAATCAATTTCATAAACCAGGAAAAATACAAACCGTGAGCTCCTTTAGCATAAGAAGCTAAGGAGCTACGAGATTTCCCACAATCCACTGTGCAGATTCTTCATTAAAATCTTCTGCATAAATAAACTCAACTTTACAACATATAAACCATAAACACTATAGACACATCAGCCCGTTTGATCAGATAGATAATTCAGCTCTGATCACATTTGTTTACGTTTTACAGAAACGAAACTTAAGACCGTTTGGCTAATTAGCATAAACTGTTAGCGGTGATAAAAACAACTCGCTCCTTGCGCCGCTGATGTGATCAGTTTCTTTTGGACTAAATGACACGACTCTGTGGATTATGTGTGTTATTTCTGTGACAGAAGAGGCGCTAATGATGGTAAGTGTGTTTCGTGCATATAGAGTATAGGAGATAGTTCATGTTTTAGCTTTTCAGTGATCACACGAGTGCAGGTCGTACGAGTGCAGATGTACGTGTGCAGGCTTTAGCGCAGCTCTTTATTTTACAGTCATTTCACTCGTTTGGTCACTTTATTTATGTTGGTCAATTTATTTATGTCACTACTGTTGTGGTGAAAGGCTGGAAAGTGTCTTTTGGACGCATGCGCACTCAACTTTATGTTGCAGTAACCGGGATACTGCGTTTACATGCCACAAGTAACCCGGTTACTATCGGAATAAACCAGCTACAGTAACCCGGTTTCTAATAACCGGGATACTGCCATAACCGGGTTACTGAAACCGGGTTACTGCGTATACATGCACCATCAAGAAACCGGGATACTCAAAAAACCCGATCATAACCGGGTTATTGATGTGCATGTATACGCACTCAGTGTGTCTGATTTTACCCACACTTTCATATTTTCATACAACATTTTTCGAGTCTGTATCTGAGAAAAGTTGCTGGTTTTTTGACGGCGCTCAGCTTTTTCTGTTAATGTGAAGCAGAGTGGCTCAACATTATTAATTCAGTCAATTAGTGCAAACATTTCACAGCCCATCACGTCAATGAGAGACACACGAGTGAGCAGGGAGTGAGTCACGGAGCTGTCTGTGCCGGTCAGCTCTCTGCGGGGGAGACCGGACCTGGACCGAGGACGGACTTCGGTGTGTCCAGCCCATTAGGCACATCACACACTGGCAGGACAACAGAGGCACGGTTTCCACTTCAAATGAGCATTAAAGAGTTTTCCGTTGGCGTTTTAACCGTGGAAACGTTAAACAACAAACACATTTTGACGACAGAGCTGCAACACTGAGGTGGGAAACAATCTGTGTATCATTCGTTGATTCGTTTTTCAAAATAAAACCAATAAAATAAGAAAACGAAAATGAGAAAATGTTTCCGTGGCTTAAACTGAGATGCCGGACTTTTGCGTCACATACAGACCAGAACCAGGACTAAAACAGGACTAAACCAGTCGCAGTCCAGGGTCTCAGTCCCAGTCTCAGTTCCGGTTTCAGTCCCAGTCTGGTCCCGGACTGGTCCTGGTCTGGTCTCGGTCTCAGTCCTGGTCTGATCCCAGTCTCAGTCCTGGTATCAGTCCCGGTCCCAATCAGATCCCGGTCTCGGTCCTGATCTCAGTCCCAGACTCAGTCCAGGTCTGGTCCCGGTCTGGTCCTGGTCTCAGTCCCGGTCTGGTCCCTGTCTCAGTCCCGGTCTGGTCCCAGTCTGGTCCCGGACTGGTCCCGGTCTGGTCTCGATCTCAGTCCTGGTCTCGGTCTCAGTCCCGGTCTCAGTCCTGGTCTGGTCCCCCTCTGGTCCAGGTCTCAGTCATGGTCCTGATCTCAGTCCTGGCCTGGGTGTTAGTCTGGTCCCAGTCTCAATCCTGGTCCTGGTCTGCTCCTGGTCTGGTCCTGGTCTAGTCCTGGTCTCAGTCCCGGTCTCAGTCCTGGTCTGGTCCCGGTCTCAGTCCTGGTCTGGTCCTGGTCTAGTCCTGGTCTCAGTCCCTGTCCCAGTCAGATCACAGTCTCGGTCCTGATCTCAATCCCGGTCTCGCCCCGGTCTGATCCCTGTCTGGTCCTGGTCCCAGACTTGATCTGGTCCCGATCTCAGTCCCGCTTTCACTCCTGGTCTCAATTCTGGTCTCAGTCCCAGTCTGGTCCCGGTCTCAGTCCCGGCCTAGTCCTAGTCTCAGTCCTGATCACCTGACAGTCTACGCGGGCGCACCTCCGGAGTGGACAGAGCGTTCCAGAGTTTAGGACCGACCACTGAGAAAGTCCTGTCCCTCCTGGTTTTAAGGCTCATCTTTAAAAACAAACAATAAAATCTTAAAATCAACTCTAAAACAAACTAAAAACCAAAGCAACGACACCAAAAATCATGAAGTTCTGGTCAGACGCTGGTGGTTTATCTGAATGAAGGGAGGAGCTAACTACACTGAAACTACTCTAGAACTAACACACACACTTGTTTACAGTTTTTGCAGCTTATCACCATCGTTTCCTCGGTTCTGGTTTAGGTCTGAGGACATTCTGAGTTATTTTAAAAACAGAATGAATCAACTACAGGTTTTTCTTGAATAAATTGAATAAATATAAGATAAATTAATGCCAAACGAAGGGAAATTACGAGCAGATAAGACGAGTTTAACGACGTCTCGTGTAGAATCAGACTCAGAAAAGTCCGTTTCCTGATCCCAGTTACAGCAGTTTGATCGTCAGCTGGAGCTCCCTTCTCTCCTCCTCCTCTCGTCTTCTCTCTACTCTCCTTCCTTTCCTCCTCTCCCTAGTCCCCTCCTCCTCTCCTCATCTCGGTCCTCTCTCCTCTTCTCCCCTCCTCCTCTACCTCCTTTCCTCTCCTCTCCCTCCATTCCTCTTCTCCTTCCTCTCCTCTCCTCCCGTCTGTCCTCTCTGTCCTTCCTCGTCTTCTCTCTCCTCCCCTCTGCCCTCTCTCCTCTCCTCTACCTCCTTTCCTCTCCTCTCTCTCCTTCATCTCCCTCTCCACCTCTCCTCTACCTCTTCTCCCCTCTCTTCTCAATCTCCCTCCCCTCCCCTCTTCCTCTCCCTCCATTCCCCTTCTCCTTCTTCTCGTCCTCTCTCCTCTCCTCTACCGTCTTTCCTCTCCTATCTTCCTCTCTGTCCTTCCTCGTCTTCTCTCTCCTCTCCTCTACCCCTTTTCCTCTCTTTCTCTCTCTCCTCTCTGTCATCTCCTCTCCTCCTCTTGCTCTCCTTCCTTTCCTCTCCTCTCCTCCCCTCCTCTCCATCCTCTTTCCTTCTCTCCACCTCTCCCTCCTTTCCTTTCCTCTCTCCTCCCCTCTCCACCTCACCTCTTCTTCTCACCTCCTCTTACCTCCCTCTCTCCTTTTCCCCCCTCTCCCTTGTCCTCTCTTCCTCCACTCCCTCCTTTCTTCCTCTACCTCCTTTCCTCTCCTCTCCGTCCTCTCTCCTCTCCTCCTGTCTGTCCTCTCCTTCTCTCTCTCTCCTTCCTTTCATCTCCTCCCCTCCTTCTCCTCCTCTCCTCTCTTCCTTTCCCTCCTTTCCTCTCCTCCCCTCCTCTCCATCCTCTTTCCTTCTCTCCACCTCTCCCTCCTTTCCTTTCCTCTCTCCTCCCCTCTCCACCTCACCTCTTCTTCTCACCTCCTCTTACCTCCCTCTCTCCTTCCCCCCTTCTCCCTTGTCCTCTCTTCCTCCACTCCCTCCTTTCTTCCTCTCCTCTCTTCCTCTCTCTCCTCGTGGCAGTGATCCGTCCTTCAGCAGACTTTCAGGATTAGGTTCGCTCCGCGGGGTTCGTTGCGCTGGGCTCCGGTTCATGTATGAAGTGTTTAAACGAGTGACTCATTCTCTTCGTTCTGTTCGTTTGCTTCAGACGAGTCGAGTTTGTCACTCGCCGCTCTGTTTGCCTTTTGATAATCGTACACGTGCTTTTGATTTGACATAATCCAGATAATCCATACATCTCCTGTGTGCTTTTATATGATCAGAGTGACTCACTGGTCCACGATTCTGCGCTCGTCTTCAGAACGAGGAGAAAAGACTTTATGTTTAGAAGATCGTTTGTTTCATCAGGTTTTGATTTCAGGCTGAATTTCTCACTTTGACTTTTTTAACTCTGAAAAAACTGTCCCGATCTCAGTCTGAGTCTGATCTCAGTCTTAGTCCTGGTCTGAGGGTGTTTTCACAGCACTAGTTTGATTATTTGGTCTGCACCAGGCAATAAAATTGTTATTATGTAGCAGATAGACTCCAGTGTGGTCCACGTTCACACCTGCAAACGAATCAAAATTGGTCTGATTGACGTTGCCTCTGTTTCTTGGGAGAACAGCGATATTTCCAATAACCAATACTGATGTTCCCAGGCCGTCCTCATTTCAGATTATCATCATGAACTTATAAAACAGCAACATGTAGAACTTTGTACAAACTCACCACATCAGCCCAGAGCAGAAGCTCTGAGCTCAGGAAACAGCTGCAGCCAAAAGCTTTAAAGACTCTGGAGCATCACTGTAGCTCGCAGCCCCTCAGGACCTGGTCCTTGGTCTTGTGCTGTTCTCCGAGTGCGTTGGTCAGATGGTCCGGAGGCTCCGTCCTCCATGTGCTGGTTCCAGACAGGGGAGAGTGAGACCAGTGCTGGATGGACTTGGTCCGAGCTGTTCCGTGTCGTCCTCTGTGCACTGGTTTCCTGCGGGGAAAGCGAGAATGCACAGTGGACTGCAGGTCTGGACGGGCTCCTCCAGTTCTCCGCGCTCAAGAACCGCGTCTGGTTCTGAGGTGTTACAACATCCAGAAGCGTGAGTCCAGTTTGGTTGGTTATATGTTGTTTTGAGCGTCCGCCCTCATTTTCCGCACACTTTCAGGCCGAGGCCCCTGACATCACTCCCCACTCCAGCTCATCTGAGCCCGGACTAAACTGAACCAGCTCCCGCTGGTTCAAGACTCTAGTTTGGATCTAGTCTGACTGTATTTCTCACACTAGACTAAAAGCAGGACATTTTTTTTTTTTTTATTTGAATCAATTGAAAAGGCTATTGCCTATTGCAGGGGTGTCCAAACTTTTTTCATCAAGGGCCACATATGTAAACACAGACTAAGCAGAGGGCTGATCGAGGGCCATAAACTGATGCTCAATACATTGAACTATTGAAATATGTGCATGTTTAACACGTTAGAATGAGCCATCAGTCTTTATTTATGCTAAGATCCTCAAAACCACACACTAAATATTAAATACTGGCTTTTTCAAAGTAGATTTTCAAAAAAACTTGCAATAAAAATTAAATTTTTCATTTCACACTGCATCTGCAACAAAAATGACTCGAGTACATATTAGTGTGGATGGGGCCATCCTCTTCACTCAGTTCTTTTAAGTCTCATTTAAAACCGCACTTTTACTCAACGACTTTTAACACGACGTGAGAATTTTGTGCTCCTCTGACTGTCTTTTACTGATTTTATTTGCAATTTTTCTATTTACTAATTTTAATCTTTTTTAATGTTTTTTATTGATGTGCTTATTTATTTAATTTACACTTTATTTTATTTTACGTGTTCATTTATATTGTGCCTACTTTGGAGACTTCATGTTGGCTGATGTGCTCTACAAATAAAGTCGTATTGGAATGGATTGGTTCGTGCTCTGAAAGGGGAATGAATTAGTGCAAAGAGCAAAGACAAAGAGCAACGACTCAGATCGTCAAAATCAAACGTGAAACTTATAAAACATCTTAACGCGTTGTTTTCGGTGAATATAGGATTTTCGAAACAATAAAAAGAACACGGTCTTGCAGTAAAATCCATCCACTTTAATTAAATTTTAGTCACTTTTGAGTAGTTTTGACCCTGTCCTACGCACTTTAAAATACTCATGAAACTCCATCTTGTTTTTTTCAGCCGTGTGCTACAGAAATGCATGAAAACAGAGCTTATTTTGTGTATGATTGTGCGCGTAAATGGCTGTTATTCCGCGGCGGCTGGCCCTCTCGGCGGCACATTAGCCCGTGTGAGAGCCTGTGTCTGGGCCCGTTTGATTTGGAACACACTGCTCCTGCTTACTGTCCATTTTCTTCCCCGGTACCGTAATGTCAGGTAATGCTCCTCCATTAGAATCCACTACGAGCCGAGAGCAGAGACGACACACGGCACACAAATGGACAGAGATGGACGAAGAGACGGGCGCCGGGCTTGTTCTTGTGCATTTGCATCAGCGTCCAGACACTCACAGGCTTTTTTTTTTTTTTATTATAGACGTGAAAACCAAAAGGAGAGTAAATATGTCGTTGGTCATAGTTTAAGATGCATTGTGTAAGTTTTCTGGAAGAGGGTTCGTAACCAGCTTCTTCCTCAGTGACATGTTCTGGTTTTGACTAGAATTTTACACAATATGGCTTTAAACATTAGGGATGTTGATACATGTCTCGGTATAACGGTACAGGTCACAATATCGATTCAATTTCAATATGTTTTAAGACGTGGGGAAAAAAAAACGCATTTGCTTAACCCTCTCAGGCTCAAATTAAGTTTTAGTAACAGGAAAATTGACTTTAGTAACAGGAAAAATTTGATATTTGGGGGAAATTATCACATGGGGAAGTAATATACAATCCTGGCTTTTTTTTTGAGAGAGACCGTCACATCCAATGTGTCTGGGATGTTGCAGATTTGCTGAAGACTGAAAATGATATGAACACTAACTTTATTTGTATATCACTTTTCATAACAATGAAAACAAAAAGCACAGTGTAACAGCTTTACAGTGGCAGAACAACAATCAAAACAACTTGGTGTAGATCACTTTTTCGTGTAGTACTCCATGAAACAATTTTTATCCTTTGTAAAGCACAAAAGTACTTTGCACTTCTGGCAGACCGTTTGTGTATAACCATTCTTGCACAGTCTGCATCGTCCATGTTTATCAGCATGGATGGGAAAAAAGGCTCCTGAGTCAAAAAGGCGCATAAACTATGGATGTGGAGTAAGATGGAAATTGGCATTTAGTTGCAAATCTGCAACGCCTGCCTGGAAGCCAATGTAAAACCAAAAGTGTTTCTAAAGTATTTAAGGACTTGTTTACACTTACACTGGTATTTTTTTTTTTTTAAACTGAGACATTTCCCTTCATCTGTGCCCATCTTTTAGCAAATTTGCCTCTGAAAACGAATCTTTCTAAAAACTCCGACCAGAGTGGAGATTCTGGAAAACTACGGTTTGGCGTTTGCGCGTCAAGTGAGACAAACAGAGTTTTAGGAGCTGACGTGGAAAAAGTGTGACCAGTGTTTACCTTTTGCTCTAATGATGATCATAAAAGTATTGAGAGTAATGAAATAAATGCTACATGTTTGAATCTAGTCCAGGTGTCGCCCAGAGACTTGGTGTAGTTATGACAACGCTCGATGGCAAATTTATGCGGGTTGATGTAAACGAAAACTAGCCTTAAAGTGAATATCTTGGTCATTCCTTGGTCTATCAAAGTAAAATAAAAAGTGACTGAAAAACTAAATCCACCTCTGTTAGAATATTTCAGTTGTAATTCCCTACGAGGCTGTTTTCTTGTTGCATCTGAGGAGGTTGCCGCGATATCTGTTTTCCTTTTTGACCAAAAGAAATGACAAACGTGCATGGAGGGACACCAGCCTGATTCATCACACGGTTTCACTTTGTGGAAACCGTGTGACCTCGCAGCATTAGGATTCGTTCGCTCGGCAGTAGGCGGGTACTTTTTGATTTAACCAATCTCTGCTATTTGGTCATGACGTATTTAATGCGCCTCTAACGGGGTTAACTGGTATATTAAGCTTTTCCGTCTTCCCCCTTGATAAAATTCACCAAACATTCTCTTTGTTCCGGTTTTAAATCCTCGATCTCGGGAATCGTTGCCAACACAGAATATATGGCTCTTCGCTGATTGACTGGTGCCCAAACTCACACTTCTGGGGTTCTTGCAAACTGTCTAGTGTATTCTGATTCCTGACCTAGTCGCTGGAGAGAAATTAAATTGAGCGGAGACACTAGGTGGCGCCAGTCTGGCTAGAGAGACGTGTGTATCGACCAAACATATTTATATTTACCTCTGCCAAGGAGGTTATGTTTTGTCTGTTTTTGTTTGTTGTTTGTCTGTTTGTTTGTTTGTTTGTCTGTTAGCAACATAACTCAAAAAGTTATGGACCGATTTTGATGAAATTTTCAGGATTTGTTGGAAATGTGAAAAGGAAGAACTGATTTCATTTTGGGGGTGATCCGGAAGAAATCCTGGATTCTGGATCACTTTGAAATTTTAGTTAACATTGTGGTAAATGGGGCCAAAAATTTTGTTTCTCAATATCTCGGTTAATTATTGACCAAACCCCATGAAATTTGACTCAGGGATGGACAATGGGATCCTCTTTCATATTCCAAAGGCTGATCCGGATCTGATCCAGAAGACTGATTTTATCGCAATTTAAATAAAAAATGGGGGTAGTCCTTGGCGGAGGTCTGCGCTCTCTGAGTGCTTTTCTAGTTACATTTACATTTAGATTGTATTGTATTTATATTTATATTATATTGAATACCGTTGCTTCCCTATTAAACATATCTCGTTGTTTGCTTTTTATCTTGCTTTATATATACTGTGCATAAAAACTTTAAAGAAACTACCTCTCCACAGATCTGGCTTGTAACTCCCTGGTCACCTGCTCGTCTCCACAGAGAAATACAAACATATAAAGCAACAACTGCACAGAGACAAGAGGGTGGTGAGTGAACCCATCTAGAAAGGTTCTGAATTCTTCCTCGAGGTTGCGTCGTTGAAGCACATACTTGTTTTGGAGCGCCTGGTACTCGACCGATGCTAAAACAACCACAGCTTTTTCTCCAAGTCGGACACACAAAACAAAAATAAAAAGAAAAGTTGAAGCGCGGAAATGACGTCACATCCGAGATCCGCGTGGGAGACGGACGGATAAACGAACGCAGCATAAATCTCCACAGGAACGCGAGTATCATGATTTTTCTGTTTTATATTGTCATGTTTCTCGCCAGACACATTTTTGGATGTGTTCATAACCGAGAGCAGAGCGGCGACCCTACAGACCCCCGCAGCTGTTCGAGTCTGACCCCCCCGACCCCTCGGCCCGCTCTGACCACGGCTAATGACCGCTCTCGTATCACACACGGGACCGCGGCGTCACACCGAACTCCGGAGTAAATCGGCGCTCGCAGTCTCGTCTACAGCCGGATAATAACACACACGACACAACAGATGTAATGAAAAACTCGCTCGCACGGACACGACCTCTGGAAAACCACAGCGTTCTGCTCCAGTCAAATGAAGCTCATCGAGGCTGAACGTTATGGGCCGAATTTCAAGACGAGTTTCATATAAAGATTTTGAATTTATTTACAGACAAATTGGCAAAATATAAACACCAGGATCAAGTAGAACGGGTTAATACGAACATTTTTAGACGAGAGCTCACGACGAAGAGGTTTTTTAGAGACGAAAGCTGTTGTTGTGTCCTTAGGCAAGACACTTAACTACTACTCCACAGTTACAGTAGAAGCTTATGTAGATAGAAAGAGAAAGAAGAGAGAGGGAGCAGAGGGAGAAAAGAGGGATGGGGGAGAGAGAGAGGAGGGAGAAAGAGAGAGGTGAGAGGTGAGAGGAGAGATAACAGAGGGGAAGAGATGGAGAAGAGTTGGATAGGGAGAGAGAGAGTGAGAAGAGAGAGGAGGGAACAGAGAAGGAGAGTGAGGAGAGAAAGAGGAGAGAGGGAGAGGAAAGAGGGCACTGAGAAAGAACAGAGAGAAATAGACGAGGGGGGAGAGAGAGAGAGTAGAAAGAAGAGAGAGGAGAAAGGGAGAAGAGAGAGAGTGGGGGGAGAGGGAGAAGAGCTGGAAAGGGAGAGAGAGAGTGAGGAGAGACAGGAGAGAGTGAGGAGAGAGAGGAGGGAGTGAGGAGAGAGAGTGAGAAGAGGAGAAGAGAGATGAGGGAGAGAGAGAAGAGATAAGAGAGATGAGAGAGAGAGAGAGAAGAGAGAGAGTGAGAAGAGAGATGAGAGAGAGAAGAGATGAGAGAGAGAGAAGAGAGAGAGTGAGAAGAGAGATGAGAGAGAGAAGAGATGAGAGAGAGAGAGAGAGAGAGAAGAGATGAGAGAGAAGAGATGAGAGAGAGAGAGATGAGAGAGAGTGAGAAGAGATGAGAGAGAGAGAGAGAGAGAGAGAGAGAGAAGAGAGATGAGAGAGAGAGAGAGAGAGAAGAGAGAAGAGAGAGAGAGAGAGAGAGAGAGAGAGATGAGAGAGTGAGAAGAGAGAGAAGAGATGAGAGAGAAGAGAGAGAAGAGATGAGAGAGAAGAGAGAGAGAGAGAGAGAGAGAGAGAGAGAGAGAGAAGAGAAGAGAGAGAGAGAGAGATGAGAGAGAGAGAGAGAGAGAGAGAGATGAGAGAGAGAGAGAGAGAGTGAGAAGAGAGAGAAGAGATGAGAGAGAAGAGAGAGAAGAAGAGAGAGAAGAGATGAGAGAGAAGAGAGAGATGAGAGAGAGAGAGAAGAGAGAGAGTAAGAAGAGAGAGAGGAGGGAGAGAGAAGAGATGAGAGATGGGGAAGAGAGTGAGGAGAGAGACGGAGGAGGGAGAGAGGAAGAATGAGAAGAGAAGAGAAAGTGAGGGAAGAGAGAAGAACGAGGAGAGTTTGAGCAAGAAGAGAGAGGAGAGAGATATGATTGATAGAGGAGAGAATGAGGGGAGAGAGTTTATAGAGGCGAGAGAGAGAGATGCAGTGCAGGTTCAGACTTGTACATTTCTATAAAACCATTTCTCCAGAAGTATTTACGTCTGTACCGCGAGTCGAGGGTTGAATACAAAAACACAGTGTGAAATAATTTCGTCTTAATTAACGGCGTCAAATAAACAACAACACAACGATTCTTTTTTATTTATGATTCACACGTGTGGTGATTAGTTGAATGTTTGCACACTTATCAAGACACGACCCGGTGCACACGTGAAAAGAAGGAGGAAGAACAGCGCGTACACAAAATAACAAAATACGTCTGGATTAGTCCCCGGGTAAACGAGACATGAACTCGTCTTCCTCTTCTTCTTCGTCTTCTTCCTCCTCGGGGAGCTGACGCTGACGCACGAACCCAGAACAGAGCTCGTCTTCCTCCACCACGTTCTCCCAGGACTCACCCCCCCGACGCCGACACACACCAAAACACACAGAGAGAGAGAGAGAAAACAGAGAGGAAGAGAGAGACCTTCACCAAAAAAAAAAAAAACAAAAAAGAAGAGAGAAAGAGAGGAAGAGAGAACAGACAGAAAGAGAGACCTTCACCAATAAATAAATAAATAAAACAGAGAGAGAGAGAAAAGAAAGAAAGTACAGAGAGGAAGCGAGACCTCCACCAAAAAAAAAAAAAAAAAAAAAAGAGAGAAAAAAGAGAGGGAGAGAGAAACTTCCACTAAAAAAAACACAGAAAGACCTTCACCAAAAAACAGACAGAGATAGAAAGGAAAGAGAAGGAGAGAGAGAGAGACCTTCACCAAAAACAGACACAGAGAGAGAGAGAGAGACCTTCACCAAAAAAAAAAAAAAGACAGAGAGAGAAAAGAGAGAAAGACCAGAGATAAAGAGAAAGACCTTCACCAAAAAACAGACAGAGAAAAAAAGAGAAAGAACAGAGAGAAAGAGAGAGATCTTCACCAAAAAAACAGACAGAGAGAGAAAGAACAGAGATAAAGAGAATGAGAGAGACCTCCACCAACAACCAGACAGAGAGAGAAAGAGAGAACAGAGAGGAAGAGAGAGACCTTCACCAAAAAAAAAAAAAAAAAAAAAAAAAGAGAAAGGGAGAGAGAAAGGGAAAAAGAGAGAAAGAACAGAACAGAGGGGAAGAGAGAGACCTGCACCAAAAAACAGCCAGAGAGAGAAAAACATCTGATCTGAGGACCTCCCCCTACGTGTATGTTCTCTCTCTCTCTCTCTCTCTCTCTCAGTGTTTGTTGACGTGACGGAGCAGATCCATGGAGCGGCGCTGTCTTGAGTGGAGGAGTTCAAACACGTCGTGGTGCTCGTGCGTAGAGTCATAACCTGTGACTCCCGCGGATCATTTTATTGTAATTTGGACATTTTTAATCACAATATTGACCGAAAACGACTTCATAAAAGAAACGAGTTCGCCGACGTTCGCTTCAGGAAACCGACGTCGCCGTAAACGTCACCAGTCGAGCGTTAAAGGTTGTGTAGAGGATTTTTTTAAGGGAAGAGAAATACAGCGACAGTCCCCGTGCCTGCGTGACACCACCTTCCTCCTCCACAGCCTCAGTAGAAACATCTCCTCCCGCCTCTTTACTCCAGAAATCACGCTTGTTTCCAGCCAGTGCGCGTTCAGAATTACCGTTGAAGTGACCCGTCTACAAATAATTTATCGACCGACGCGTCAGTTTTTAGTCCCTTCGTCAGCTTCGGTCGCGCCATCGCTGGAAGGAATCTCCAAGAATCACCTCAGTTTGTCTTTCCTCCTTTCCCCCGTCTCTTCGTCTTTCAGCGACCTTAAAAACTTTCTTTTGCGGCGAACCGGTCGTGGATTCTCGTCGGCCGTCGCGACAAACTTTGTGCGAAATGTGAGGAAGCGACAGTTTGAAAAAGCCTCTAAGAACCGCCGCGTAAACCACGTAATCCCCGCGCTCCGACGAGTCCGTTACACTAGAAACGTAGGGAGTTTGATTGACAAACTAACAGCCAATAGAAAAAGAGGCAGCCTCGTTTTCTATTGGATGATGTTTATCTGGCCTCACTACGTCCACAGTTGATAGATTTTTATTCTTTTTTTTTTTTTTGGTCATCATAATTACAAAGCTGCGTCTCTCTAATGGTATTTTAACCTTTCATTGACAATTTGAAACTGAAAAAAAATCCTCCCTACAACCTTTAAGTCTGACTCTCCCTCACTTTTCTTCCTCTTTGTCTCCCTCCCTTTTCCTTCACTGTCCTCTCTCCCTCCTTCTCTATTCCTGACTTTCCTCCCTCTCTCCTTATCTTCCCATCTCTCTCTTCTTCGCTCCCTCCTTCCTTCCTTCTCTTTCCGCTCTCCCTCCCTCCCTCCCTCTCTCTTTCTACTTATGAGTAATGTGATTTGCGAGTGTGACAGATCCTTCCTCTTCCTCTGACACCTTCTCCTCCTCTTCATCTCTCTCTCCTCTTCTGTTCTTCATCTTTCTATTCCTTCTCTCCTCTTCTTCCTCCTCTCTTCTGTTCTCAGCGTCTTTCCTGTCTCCTCTGCCCTCTCTCTCTTCTTATGTTCTTCATCTTCCTCTTCTTCTCTCTCTCCTCCTCTTCTTCCTCTCTTCTCTCTCTCGTTCTTCTCGTCTTCTACACTCGGAGGACATCAAAGCTCGGGGCTGACACGGGATCAGTCTTAATGTTGACGTCTCACTTCTTTTCAAACATTTTAAGTCCCTCGGAAAAAAAACAAAAAAAAAAAACAACCCACGCAGACGTTTGGAAGTGAAGTGTACTGTAAATGTACGCTCAGGTTTGTGTGGCAGGGTTCACCTGTCAGAGGAGGTGGAGTGACAGGAGCAGACTTCAAAGTCAGACTGGTGCAAGACGGACGACGCAGAGCTGCACTTAGGCAAGGCCAGTTTATTTGTACAGCACAACTCGAACACAAAGTAATTCAAAGTGCTTTACAGAATAAGAAATACATTAAAATCACAATAAAAACAAATCAAAATGTAAATAATCATAAAGAATAAAATTAAAAAAGAGAGAAGAGTGCGGGATGAAAACCTTTCAGTCGTACGTGCAGTGAAACCGTTTTGAGCCTGGATTTAAACAGCGTCAAAGTCGAGTCTGTCTCACATGTTCAGACTGTTCCAGGTTTTATCTGCGTGAACCTGAAACTAATCGTGTGTCCAAAAATACTCTCAGGAGAACTACAAGCAGAAGTAAACAGCAAGGCCAAAAATTCAAGTTAACGCATCTGATATAAAACTGTATTCAACAGATACATATGTTCTCTAGTTTATGAAACTGTTTACCTTTTTTCTGTACCATTTTTGGTTCTAAAGTTACATACGTTTTAAACAGACCATGAATGAAACATGGAACAAAAATTATTTCCCAAATTTCTGCAAATTATGTCAATAAATGGTATTTCATCATATCTTGTGTTATTCCATCTTCGAACTGTTGATGAAGGTACATGATTTTTCAAAAAAAAAAAAAAAAAAAAAAAAGTATTTTAAATGATAAAAATTTGCTTGGAAGGACTGACATATTTTACAGAAATAGTTTCCTTTCATTTTGAAGTAATATTAAAGTATTCAGAAGAAAAAAAGCGACAAATTATGTAAAATCATGCACCTTCTACTTGCTGCACAATTTTCCCTCCGTTACTTTTCTGTTAAGGAAAATCACTGTACGGACCCAAATATGCAGAAACCAAAAGTATTTACCAACAAAAATAGTCTCGGAAAGGGGATAGGTTCCAGGGGAGGCAGGACGGGTCCAGGTTGGCTGTAAGTGTGAGGTATGTGGGGATGAGGCTGACCAGGGGCTTGTGGAACAGGTGGCAAAGGGATGAGGCTGGCTCCAAACGGGAGAACTGAGGAACAGACAAAATAAACAGGTAAGAACAAAAATCTTCAGAATGCTCAAAAACACACAAAACAGCCTGAGTAGTTCACCACTGGGTTGACAGAACGATCTGGCACTGGAGAGCAGGTCAGGAGGTTTCTTATTGCAGGAGATGATCACTTGATGGGAACCAGGAGTGGAGCTCAGCAGGTGAGAAGAATTGGGGACCCGCCCAGGAAATGCCAAATAAGGAGAGAAGGGAAGAGGGAGCAGGGAAAGGAGGGGTAGAAAGAAACCCTCACACTTTTCCCTCCGTTACCATGACCTTTCTTAATAAAAAATCTCATTACTTGTACCATATGGTAGAAAACTATATGAAACAAATATTCAAACCAGTTTGTTAAGGATATGTAAGTGAGAACCAAGAGTTATCACTGTTTGGATTTATTGCCCAAAAGTGCTGCATATTTCATTCCCTCCGTTACTGACATGAGTTTTTAAATTTTTTGTCAACAACTTGAAAGAATATCACAGGTTTAACTTTACCCTGTTGGAGTGTAACTCTTTCCTACATTCTGATACTTTACTTATTTCAATAGTCCCTCTAGTTTCTGAATAAGAGACATTTGAATGTCAAAAATCTGCCCCTGTTTCCCTCCGTTACCACTTGACCAGACCCTATTATTACTCAACGTCTACTCTGGTAAAATGAACGCTTTTTAAAAAGTACAGTGAGAGTAAAAGCCTAAGCATAATTCTTAAAAAGAACATAAGAACTTTGGTTTTGTTCTTGAGGTGATAAGAACAAGAATAAAGTTCGTTTGGGCTCAAACATTTCATACTTCAAAAGACGTTCTGCTGCCCAACTGCCCCGCCCCCCTCGCTCTTTTCACTGCATACAGACTGAACCAGGACTGATCCAGGTCCGGAACCAGACCGAGACTGAGACCAGACCGGGACTGAGACCGGGACCAGACCAAGACCAGGCTGGGACCAGACCGGGACTGAGACCGGGACTGAGATCAGAACTGAAACTGGGACCAGACCGAGACTGAGACCAGACCGGACTGAGACCAGACCGGGACTGAGATCAGACCGGGACCAGACCGGGACTGAGACCGGGACTGAGACCGGGACCAGACCAAGACCAGGCTGGGACCAGACCCTGAGACCGGGACTGAGATCAGAACTGAAACTGGGACCAGACCAGACTGGACCGGAGACCGGGACTGAGACCGAGACCAGACGGGACTGAGAGACTGAGACCGGACTGAGACAGACTGACCAGACCGGACTGAGACCAGACCAGACCGGGACGAGACTGACGGACCAGACCGACTGAGACTGACCGGACTGACCGGGACCAGACCGGGACTGAGACCGGGACCGGACTGGACCAGACGAGACGGACCAGACGGACCAGACCGGACTGAGACTGAGACCGGACCAGACCGGGACTGAGACCGGGACTGAGACCGGGACCAGACCAAGACCAGGCTGGACCAGACCGGGACTGAGACCGGGACTGAGATCAGAACTGAAACTGGGACCAGACCGAGACTGAGACCAGACAGGGACCAGACCGAGACTGAGATCAGACCGGGACTGAGACCGGGACCAGACCAAGACCAGGCTGGGACCAGACCGGGACTGAGACCGGGACTGAGACCGGAACTGAGATCAGAACTGAAACTGGGACCAGACCAAGACTGAGACCAGACCGGGACCAGACCGGGACTGAGACTGAGACCGGGACTGAGACCGAGACCAGACCGGGACTGAGACTGAGACCGGGACTGAGACCGGGACCAGACCGGGACTGAGACCAGGACCAGACCGGGACTGAGACCGGGACTGAGATCAGAACTGAAACTGGGACCAGACCGAGACTGAGACCGGGACCAGACCGGAGGCTCTGGTCCCACCCTGGTCCTGCCCTGGTCCCAGTCTGGTCCTGGATCAATCCTGGTTCAGTCCGTGTGCGGTGTAAAAGTTCAGCACTTCAGTCACGGAAGTCACGTAAACGGCCGTTATCCGTTTTTTTTCCGTTTATCATTTAAACACAAAATCGAAAACTGAAAAAACGAATCATTATCTGTTTTTTTCATTTTGGTTTTGGACACAAATAATGAAGAAAACAGTTTTTTTTCCCCATTTTCTTATTTTTGGTTTTATATCGAAAAACGAATGAACGAATGATACGCGGATTCTAATACTTACTACTATCTCCAGTTTTATTTTTTTATTTTCATTACAACATTCTGACATAACGACCCTCGGCTGTCGCAGATTATAAGAACAGAACAAACACAAGCACAAAGCGTCTGATTTCACTTCACATTTAAAGTGAAGTGACCTCGCTCCTGTCAGTATCACCGTCCAACGCACGTAAACAAACACGCTGCAGAGACAGAGAAAGTGGCATGCTCTTGTTTCATTATGACATCAGCCTATCGCACGGCAGGGTCAGAGGTCAACGCCCGGTCCTGAGTGCACCCTTGACCTCTGACCTTTCGTCCAAACTGACCCGGCTCCGGTGGGACCCGCAGCTTCCTGAGGGGATGAGGTCATTCACTCACTCACAACATCATGACACGGTTACAAGTTCGTCTGGTTCAACACGGACACTTTAAAGACTTTACGATCTGGTTTCATCAGTTTTTCAATAAATATTCACTATGGCAACACATTTTTATTTATGTTTATGTTTTATTTATTCATGCTGATCACTTGTAGGCATTATGTTTATTGATTTTAATTTAATCAAACCGTGCGATGCAAATTTGTGACACTGCGGGTGACTAGGACGAAAAGTCAACTTAATTTAAATTTAATCGTGTAACTCTTCTGGTGAAGCGTTCGTCAAATGGTTTTCGCGATGGAGATGTCATTGCTGTGCCTGGAATGTTCCACAGTGTGACTTTAAACAGCTCTACTTTACATTTATTCAATTACAGGTGCGTTTAAAGCTCAAAAATACCAAGAAAAATAGGAATTCTGACTGTGAGTGGAGTCGTCTCGCCACAGATCTGACCTGTAACTTGGTCTGGTTTGGTCTCCATGAAGATAGAACGGTTTAATGCCACACTGTGAAACATTACAGATATTGTTATAACATCTCATGGTCGCAGGCCTCCTCAACCACATTGAAACCGCTCTGTTTCTGTTCATTATACAAATTGATAAAAAGCCCAGACACTGGCACCGCTCCGAGATTTTAAAGAAACATAAACTTTTTAACTCTGAACATTTTACCAATTTTAATCATCTTAAAATTATTTTTAAGTGTCTTAACTGTGATAAACCACTGTATTCAGAATTTGCCAGGATCATAAAAAGTTCACACAGAGCAAACACAAAAGCTTCTACTTGTGGTAATTGTGTTGTTCCTACGTACAAGACAAACTCTTGGTCAGTCTTTTTCTTTTTAAGTGTTTACCAGCTGATTTAAAATTGGAAACCAATAACAACAAATTTAAAATAAATTAAAATTATTGTATATTTCCAATCAAAAATGCATTCACTGACAGTATACTGTATTTATATTTTATCTGTATCTGCATGTAGTTTATATTTTTTATATGGACAGGTGTTGAAAACTCGCACTTGTGCTAAATCAAAAAGCAATGCATCTGCCTTGTCTAATGCGATTGTGATGTCCTTAATAAACATTAAAAAAAAAAAAAAATCCATGGAGAAAATTGTTTGACGGACCCTCTACCAGAAAAATTACACAATGATAGCCAGGCTGGTGTGACCTAGTCCCTCCGCTGAATTTCATTTCTCTCCAGCGACTAGGTCAGGAATCAGAATACACTAGATGGTTCACAAAAACCCTGGAAGTTGTAAACCGCGCACCTGCCAATCATTGAAGAGCTGAACCAATCCGAGTTGCGATATCAGACTGCATACGCTGTCCTCCTTTGGACTTTCTTTGTCAAATACAAACTTTGCATTTTTATTGCACCTTTAATTCGCAAGTTCACCTCGTAGAAACGACGATGATCGTTGACAGACACGTTCACTCTCTGCTTTGTTTGCTGTTGTACCGCAATTACTTGGACACCACTGAGTGTTCCGGCACTTAATATACGTCAGGACCAAACAGCAGCGACTGGTTAAATAAAAAAAGCACCTGCCTACTGTCGAGTGAACAAATCCTAATGCTGTGAGGTCAGACGGTTTCCACAAAGTGAAACCGGCTGATGAATAAGACTAGAGCAATGCACCTTTAAGGCATTTACGATTTACGATTTACGATCCTACTCCTTTTGAGCACCAGGTCCCAAATATGTTCATGTATATATCCCTGTTTTTGCATTGTTTTTTTAAAATTTTGCTGTACCTGGCTCAAACAAATAAATAAATTAAATTAAATGAATGAAATCTAAATGAATGAAGATATGACTTAAAAAAAAAATCCTCAAAAAACTAAAATATTAAAGCTCTAGTCCAACACTTTTTAAGCCAAAGAACAGACGAGAATAAAAAAACATGTTGGGTTTTTTGTGTTTTGTTTTGTTTATTGTAGTAAAAAACATAGAAAAACACATGTCCTTACTATGAGCGGGCTTGCATCTCCACAAACCTGACTCTTAAACCTTCTTTCTGCTTGTTTCCACCTAAATAATCTTCCTTAGGCGATGCAGTCCGCCCTTTAAAAAAATGTATCCATGGAGAATGTGGTTGTACATTTCTATTTCCGTTTACACATTCTGATAAAACTGTTTTCTTTTTTTTATGTTGCTGTTTTTTAAAGCTCCATTAAAATCTGAGGAGCTGAGTTATAAAATGTAAACTTGCCAAAACACAAGATGAACCGATATTTAAACCAGCACATCATTCTGAGACGACAGCGTAAACACTGACCCAGACCCGCGGAGTCCAGATCTGTCAGTGTCCAGACATTAACAAAACAAACTCCACTTCAGAGCTTTAACCCTTCGTGACACTTTCCCAATCTGACCGCCTGACCTGCGCGCGGTGACTTCCTGTTTCCCGTCCCGCCCCCCCTCCTGTCACTCAGCTTCTGACGGACACGTTTCCTGGACATGGATACTCTCACAGCCCGGGCTCGTATCTGCCATTCCTATCGGCTCAAACACTTCAAAAGAACCACGAGAATAAAGCGACGTTCACTCACAAGTCCAGAAAACCAAGAGCGTGAGAATAAGACATCTGAAATTCTTCAACCTTCATCTCCAGGCCTCAATAGCCGCTCACATTTGTCCAGGAAACTCCACTTTTTGCATATTAGTAGCTCTGTGGGCCTTTAATGGTTCATTTTAAATTCCCATATTACACAAAAATGAGTGCGTATACATGTACATCAGTATCCCGGTTATTAGCCATATCCCGGTTCTGTCAGTATTCGGGTTACTGCGTTTACATGCGCACTGAGAAACCGGGATACTCATATCCGCGTATACATGATCAAATGGAGTATCCCGGTTTCTTGACATAATCTTACAAATGCGCAGGCGCAAAAATTAACTTAAATCAATTTCATAAACCAGGAAAAATACAAACCGTGAGCTCCTTTAGCATAAGAAGCTAAGGAGCTACGAGATCTCCCACAATCCACTGTGCAGATTCTTCATTAAAATCTTCTGCATAAATAAACTCAACTTTACAACATATAAACCATAAACACTATAGACACATCAGCCCGTTTGATCAGATAATTCAGCTGTGATCACATTTGTTTACGTTTTACAGAAACGAAACTTAAGACCGTTTGGCTAATTAGCATAAACTGTTAGCGGCGATAAAAACAACTCGCTCCTTGCGCCATTTCTGTGACAGAAGAGGCGCTAATGATGGTAAGTGTGTTTCGTGCATATAGAGTATAGGAGATAGTTCATGTTTTAGCTTTTCAGCGTCACACGAGTGCAGGTCGTACGAGTGCAGATTGTACGTGTGCAGGTTTAGCGCAGCTCTTTATTTTACAGTCATTTCACTCGTTTGGTCACTTTATTTATGTTGGTCAATTTATTTATGTGACTACTGTTGTGGTGAAAGGCTGGAAAGTGTCTTTTGGACGCATGCGCACTCAACTTTATGTTGCAGTAACCGGGGTACTGCGTATACATGCCACAAGTAACCCGGTTACTATCGGAATAAACCAGCTACAGTAACCCGGTTTCTAATAACCGGGATACTGCCATAACCGGGTTACTGAAACCGGGTTACTGCGTATACATGCACCATCAAGAAACCGGGATACTCAAAAAACCCGATCATAACCGGGTTATTGATGTGCATGTATACGCACTCAGTGACTCTTGTGAGCTTTAAGGCATGTTAGAACATTGTTACCTCCTCAAAAACAGACCTGGAGTTGTGTTTTGTTTCATTCACACATTTTAGTAACTCTTTATTATTAGTTCATCTACATGTCCAAACCTCAAAATGCTCCGTTCCACCTTGTGATGTCATGAAGAGGGTAGCTGCAGGGTCTTAGAAGTCTTAAAAAGGTCCTAAATATGCAGGGTTTGTGTTAAACATGTGTGAATGAAACAAAACACAACTTCAGGTCTGTTTGTGGTGAGAAAACATTAGAATATAGATCAGAAAATCCTGTTATATGGACCATTTAAACCACACTATATTAAAAAAATGGTATACGCCAATCACTCCTTCACTACCTCACTCCATCACCTTCACTCCTTCACCACTCCTTCACTCCCTCACTCCTCCCTGCTCACTTCTTCACCATTTCATTCCTTCACCACCTCATCCTTTCACCAACGCACTCCTTCACCACCTCAGTCCTTCATCTTTACTCCTTCACCACTCCATTACTACCTCATCCTTTCACCACCGCACTCCTTCACTGCCTCACTCCTCCACTGTCTCACTCCTTCACTACTCCACTCTTTCACCACTTCACCACTTCACTCTTTCACCACCTCACTTCTTCACTACCTCACTCCTTCACTACTCCATTCCTTCACTACCTCACTTCTTCACCACCATCTCCTTCACTACCTCACGCTTTTACTGACTCACTCCTTTACTATTCCACTCTTTCACTACCTCACTCCTTCACCGTTTCACTCCTTCACTGCCTCACCCTTTCACCACCTCACTCCTTCACTATCTCACTCCTTCACCACCTCACTCCTTCACTACCTCACTCCTTCACTAACTCACTCCTTCACTACCTCACACCTTCACTGCCTCACACCTTCACTACTCCACTCGTCTCCTTAACCACCTCACGCCTTCACCATCTCACTCCTTCACTACTCTACTCCTTCGTTACCTGACCCCTTCACTCACTCTTTCACCACCTCATTGCTTCACCACCTCACTCCTTCACTACCTCACCCCTTCACTACTCCACTCCTTCACCTTCACTCCTTCACCACCTCATTTCTTCACTACTCCACTCCATCACCACCTCACTCCTTCACTGCCTCACCAGTTCACTACCTCACTCCTTCATCACTTCACCACTTCACTCCTTCACTACCTCACCAGTTCACTACTCTACTCCTTCACTAACTCACTCCTTCACAACCTCACTCCTTCACTACCTCACCTCCTTCACCACGTGACTCCTTCACTACCTCACGCTTTTACCATTTTACTCCTCCACTATTCCACTCCTTCACCCCTTCACTCCTTCACTACCTCATCCTTTCACTACTTCACTTCTTCACCACCTCACTCCATCACCGCCTCACTCCTTCACTGCCTCAGTTCTTCACCACCTCACTCCTTCACTACTCCACTCCTTCACCACTTCACCACCTCCTTCACTACCTCACATCTTTACTACCTCACTTCTTCACCACCGTCTCCTTCACTACCTCACGCTTTTACCGCCTCACTCTTTCACTATTCCACTCCATCACCGCCTCACTCCTTCACTGCCTCAGTTCTTCACCACCTCACTTCTTCACCACCTCACTCCTTCACCACCTCACTCCTTCACTACTCCACTCCTTCACCACTTCACCACCTCACTCCTTCACTACCTCACGTCTTTACTACCTCACTTCTTCACCACCGTCTCCTTCACACTACCCTCACGCTTTTCACCACCTCACTCCTTCACTACTCCACTCCTTCACCACCTCACTCCTTCACTACTCCACCCCATCACCACTTCACTCCTTCACTACCTCATCCTTTCACGGCCGCACTCCTTCACTACTCTGCTTCTTCTTTCCTTCACCACTTCATTCCTTCACCGCCTCACTCCTCCAGTATTCCACTCCTTCACCACCTCACTCCTTCACTACTCCACTCCTTCACCACTTCACCACCTCACTCCTTCACTACCTCACGTCTTTACTACCTCACTTCTTCACCACCGTCTCCTTCACTACCTCACGCTTTTACCGCCTCACTCCTTCACTATTCCACTCCATCGCCACCTCACTCCTTCACCATTCCACTCCTTCACCACCTCACTCCTTCACCACTTCACTCCATCACTACCTCACTCCTTCACTACTCTGCTCCTTCTGTCCTTCACCACTTCATTCCTTCACTGCCTCACTCCTCCACCTCACTCCTTCACTACTCCACTCCTTCACCACTTCACTCCATCACTACCTCACTCCTTCACTATTCCACTCCTTCACCACTTCACTCCATCACTACCTCACTCCTTCACTACTCCACTCCATCACCACTTCACTCCTTCACTACCTCATCCTTTCACGGCCGCACTCCTTCACTACTCTGCTCCTTCTTTCCTTCACCACTTCATTCCTTCACCGCCTCACTCCTCCAGTATTCCACTCCTTCACCACCTCACTCCTTCACTACTCCACTCCTTCACCACTTCACCACCTCACTCCTTCACTACCTCACGTCTTTACTACCTCACTTCTTCACCACCGTCTCCTTCACTACCTCACGCTTTTACCGCCTCACTCCTTCACTATTCCACTCCTTCACCACCTCACTCCTTCACCACTTCACTCCATCACTACCTCACTCCTTCACTAACTCACTCCTTCACTGCCTCACACCTTCACTACTACACTCGTCTCCTTAACCACCTCACGCCTTCACCACCTCACTCCTTCACTACCTCACGTCTTTACTACCTCACTTCTTCACCACCGTCTCCTTCACTACCTCACGCTTTTACCGCCTCACTCCTTCACTATTCCACTCCTTCACCACCTCACTCCTTCACTACTCCACCCCATCACCACTTCACTCCTTCACTACCTGATCCTTTCACGGCCGCACTCCTTCACTACTCTGCTCCTTCTTTCCTTCACCACTTCATTCCTTCACCGCCTCACTCCTCCAGTATTCCACTCCTTCACCACCTCACTCCTTCACTACTCCACTCCTTCACCACTTCACCACCTCACTCCTTCACTACCTCACGTCTTTACTACCTCACTTCTTCACCACCGTCTCCTTCACTACCTCACGCTTTTACCGCCTCACTCCTTCACTATTCCACTCCTTCACCACTTCACTCCATCACTACCTCACTCCTTCACCGCTTCACTCCTTCACTGCCTCACCCTTTCACCACCTCACTCCTTCACTGCCTCACTTCTTTACTATCTCACCCGGTTCACTACCTCACTCCGTCACCCCCTCACCACTTTACCGCTTCACTCCAACACCACCTCACGCCTTCACTACCTCATTCCTTCACTGTCTCACTCCTTCACTCCCTCACTCCTTCATCATCCCACCACCTCCCTCCTTACATACATAAAAAGTGACACGTTGTCCCTTTAAAGCCACAGCACACACATATACACACATATATATATATATATAAATACATAAACTCTCAGAGCCGCTAACCGCTCCCAGCTGCTTTCATTGCGGCAAAAACACATAAAATTCTATATTTATCGAAAATCAAAAATATCTCTCTGCGTTCCACTTTGCATCTCATTTGCATATGCCATTTCCCGAGACGCTAAAAATAACCACGCCATAACAAACACGGACTATTATTAATTTGTGCCTGTGGGCGGGCGGGCGGCGCGCGCTTACACGGAGGCCATAATAACAGGGTGACGCGGGCACTTAAATGTCAGCACCCAAAGGACCCCGGCACCCCAAGGACCCGGCTCAAGGTGCTGACAGATAACACGGGTAATGCAGTGTTGTGAGTGTTGCTAGGAGAGAGGGAGCCGCGATAATGATCCTAAAGGGAAAGGTTTATCAGATGTCCTCCTATACTTTTTATCCTTGTGTGTCAGAGGCTTTTTTTTTTTTTTTTTTTTTTTTTCCTGTGTGGGTCAGATGCCAGATGGGGAACTTTTATATCCCTTTATGTCACATGCCCTCCCATAGTCTACTTCTTTATCCCGGTGTATCTGATGCCCTCCTCTTTATCCCTGTGTGTTACCAGCTCCTCCTGTAGCCGTATAACTACACATGTTTAAAATCCGTGTGTCGTTCGTTCGTTCGTTTTTTCAAAATAAAACCAAAAATAAGAAAAGAAAAACAACTATTTTCTTCATTATTTGTCTCCAAAACCGAAAAAACCCCCCCCAAAAAAACAGATAACGATTTGTTTTTTTCAGTTTTCGATTTTGTGTTTAAATGAAGAATGGACGTTTACGTGACAGAAACTGCGATGCCAGACTTTTGCGCCGCGTACGGACTGAACCAGGACTGAAACAGGTCTGAAACAGAACTAAACCGTGACTAAACCAGGTCTAAACCAGAACTGAAACAGGACTAAACCAGGACTGATCCAGGAGTAAACCAGGACTAAACCAAGTCTAAACCAGAACTGAACCAGGACTGATCCAGGAGTAAACCAGGAGTAAACCAGGACTAAACCAAGTCTAAACCAGGACTGAACCAGGACTGATCCAGGAGTAAACCAGGACTAAACCAAGTCTAAACCAGGACTAAACCAAGGCTAAACCAGGACTAAACCAGGACTGAAACAGGACTAAACCAGGACTAAACCAGGTCTAAACCAGAACTGAACCAGGACTGATCCAGGAGTAAACCAGGACTAAACCAAGTCTAAACCAGGACTGAACCAGGACTGATCCAAGAGTAAACCAGGACTAAACCAAGTCTAAACCAGAACTGAACCAGGACTGATCCAGGAGTAAACCAGGAGTAAACCAGGACTAAACCAAGTCTAAACCAGGACTAAACCAGGACTGAAACAGGACTAAACCAGGACTAAACCAGGTCTAAACCAGAACTGAACCAGGACTGATCCAGGAGTAAACCAGGAGTAAACCAGGACTAAACCGGGATTAAACTTGGACTTCAGAGAGAAGTGTTTGCAAAGCACGATCGGGCAACGGCTGCTCCCCATGGGGTGCAGAGCTCTGCACCAGTCCCGACGAACTACGCAGGCGCACCTCCTGGTTCAGTTCTGGTTCAGTCCTGGTTTCAGTCCTGGTTTAGTCCCGTTTTTCTCCTGGTTTCAGTCCTGGTTTAGTCCTGTTTTTCTCCTGGTTTCAGTCCTGGTTTAGTCCTGTTTTTCTCCTGGTTTCAGTCCTGGTTTAGTCCTGTTTTTCTCCTGGTTTCAATCCTGGTTTAGTCCTGTTTTTGTCCTAGTTCAGTCCTGGTTCAGTCCGTATGCGGCGCAAAAGTCCGGCATCGCAGTTTAAGTCACAGAAACGTGAAATGGCCGTTATCCGTTTTTCCATTAATCATTTAAACACTAAATCGAAATCATTTTTTTAAATTTTGGTTTTGGAGACAAATAATAAAGAAGATAGTTGTTTTTTTTTCATTTTGTTATTTTCGGTTTTATTTTGAAAAACAAATTGACGAATGATACACGGATTGTTTAAATCCCTGCTGCTGATTCTTGTTTGTACATGCAAGCCTCAGTCTGACAGACCTCTCCTGTGATTGGTGGATTCAATTCAAACTAGCACCTGGGTCCCTTCAATCTGATTGGTGCGTCGTCCTAACGTCTGGCCAATCCTGGGCTATGATCAGTGTTGGGAAGGTGACTTTTAAAATGTATTCCCCTACAGATTACAGACCCCAAAATGTAGTTTGTAACATAATCCATTAAATTATTTAAAGTGAGTAACGTAATCTGAATACTTTGGATTGCTTGATTTGCTGTAGAGAAGCAAAGACTCGGACATCTTCACATAAGATGTTTTGTCTGTTAAAAGAAAATAAAAAGCCCAGACTTTACTTAACCAAATTAAAAATATTATTGATAGAAGACAAGGTCTGCGCAGCATGCTTTAGTTAAAGTTAAAGCCTGTTTTAGTCCCAGTTTAGACCTGGTTTAGACCTGGTTTAAGTACTGGTTTAGTCCTGGTTTAGATCTGATTTTAGCCCTTATTTAGACCTGGTTTGAGTCCTGGTTTAGTTCTGGTTTAGACCTGGTTTGAGACCTGGTTTAGACCTGGTTTTAACCCTGGTTTAGCCCTGGTTTAGTCCTGGTTTAGACCTGGTTTTAGCCCTGGTTTAGACTTGGTTTTAGTCCTGGTTTAGACTTGGTTTTAGTCCTGGTTTAGATCTAGTTTAGACCTGGTTTTAGCCCTGGTTTAGACTTGGTTTTAGTCCTGGTTTAGACCTGGGTTCAGTCCTGGTTCAATCCTGATTTAGTCCTGGTTTAGTGTCCGGCAATGAGTGGAATTACCAAAAAAATAAAAAAAGGATTTAGCCCAAAATGTGAAAACAGGAAAATCCCTCTGTGTAATCCACTTATTCCAACAAAGTAACTGTAATCCAATTACCACTCACTGAAACAGTAACTGTAACCGAATACAGTTACTCATCATTTGTACTCTGATTACGTAACTGCGGTACATGTAATCTGTTACTCTGCAGACTTGTTTACTTCAGGAACTTGGCCTGGTGCTGTTTGTTCCATGGAGAAAATTACACAGGGCAACTCGTTTCAGGTTAAGTAGTAGTTTCCCAAATCTCTTTTTTCACTCTTAATTGAGGACTTTTGTACCACTTCTTTCTCCTCCTCCTCCTCACTACAATTAAATACTGTCTCTCTTTCCTATTCCAGCGCCTTTTCCTGATCCCTCTCTCTCCTCTTCCTCCTCTTCCTTTTCTCTTCCTCGGCTCTGACCTTCGTCCGTTATTGACGTCCGCACAAACTCGATCAGTAAAAGGTTTCTCATTGACAGCTCCATGGGGCTGCTCTTTAACATCAGTAAAGTCGTTCTGTGCCGAAGCTCACCTCCGCACACGTGAACTTTAACTGTGCTCTCATGTGATTTGAATTTTTATTATGTTGGAAAAGGAAAAAGAAAAAGAAAAAAAATCGAGCAATAATTCAATTAAAACCACTCAGTTAATAACAATAGTCCTGTGAAGCGCTTTTACAAACACACAAACTTTACAATTGTGTCCATTATTCTTTCACTAATAAATAAATACATAAATAAACAAGTACATAATTAAAAAATAAATATATACAAAGTTAAAAAAATGAATAAATAAATGGTTTAAAATGTGTTTAAAGAGGAATCACATGAGCCGAGGTGAGAAGTATGAAAGATGACATGAATAATCCGTGTATCATTCGTTCATTCGTTTTTCAATATAAAACCAAAAATAAGAAAAAAACAAAAAAAAAACAGTTTTCTTCATTATTTGTCTCCAAAACCAAAATAAAAAAAACGGATAATGATTCGTTTTTTTCAGTTTTCGATTTTGTGTTTAAATGAAGAATGGAAAAAACGGATAATGGTCGTTTCCCGTTTACGTGACTTCTGTGACTGCGATGCCGGACTTTTGCAGCGCGTACGGACTGAACCAGGACTGATCCAGGTCCAGGACCAGACCGAGACCAGACCGGGACCAGACCGGGACCAGACCGGGACCAGATCAGGACCAGAGCGGGACCAGAGCAGGACTTAGACCAAGACCAAACCGGGACCAGAGCGGGACTGAGACCAAGATCAGACCGGGACCAGAGACCAGAGCAGGACTGAGACGAGACGAGAGCAGGACAAGGCCGGGACCAAACCGGGACTGAGAATGAGACCAGACTGGGACCAGACCGAGACTGAGACCTGGACTGAGACCGAGACCAGGTCAGGACCAGACCGGAACCAGACCGGAGGCTCAGAGCCCACAGTAGGGCCAGAGCTCGAAGCTGAGGCTCGGACACCGTGGAGGCTCGGAGTCAAAGCTCGGAGTCCGCTCTGGTCCCGGTCTGGTCTCAGTCTCAGTTCTGCTCTCGTCCCGGTCTGGTCCCGGACCTGGATCAGTCCTGGTTCAGTCCGTATGCAGCGCAAAAGTCCAGTATCACAGTCACGGGAGTCAAGTAAACAGGAAACGACCATTATCCGTTTTTTCCATTCTTCATTTAAACACAAAATCAAAAACATTTTGGTTTTGGAGACAAATAATGAAGAAAACTGTTGTTTTTTCTTTTTCTTATTTTTGGTTTTATATTGAAAATGAATGAACGAATGATACACGGATTATGAATGATATTTTAAACACTTTTTTTTCACACTTACAGTAAGATCTGCTATTTTTCGAAATGCACACAAACACCACACACAACAACACGTGGCTCATCAAGTGCAGCGTGACATTACAGGTTTTACAGCAGTACATTTGTCCTCTTAATGTTTATAACGCGAGAAAAGATCAAATCACTTTTAATTGCGCCACAGTGGAGACATTCACGTGAACGATTGTGTTTTCATCAACAGTTATGAGTATTTCTCTTTCGGATGTGAGAGGAACAGTGGAAGTCCTGCTCCGACGCTCCGAGCCTCACGGTCTTACAGTTTCATAGAGCAAAGTGCTTCTGCAGAGCTCCTGTTTACAGCGGAAGAGTGCTGAGTCAGCCTCACGTCACTGATTCACTCTTCACTACCTCACTCCACTCCTTCACTACCTCACTCCTTCACTGCCTGACTCCTTCTGTACCTAAGTCCCTCACTTCTTCAGTACTTCATTCTTTCACTATTCCACTCTTTCACTCTGTCACAACCTCACTCTTCCACTACCTCACACCTTCAATATTTCACACCTTTACTATCCACTCCTTCATCACCTCACTCTTTCACTACTTCACTCTTTCCCTACCTCACTCCTTCAGTACCTCACTATTTCACCACCTCATTCCTTCACTATCTCACACCTTCACTGTCTCACTCCACCAGTACCTCACTCTTTTATCACTGAATTCCATCACTACCTCACTTTCACCACCTCACTCCATCACTACCTCACTCTTTCACCACCTCACTCCATCACTACCTCACTCTTTCACCAACTCATTCCATCACTACCTCACTCCTTCAACACCTGACTCCTTCATCGCCTCACTATTTCACCGCCTCACTACCTCACGCCTTCACAGTCCTTCACCACCTCACTCCTTCATTACCTCACTTCATTACAACCTCACTCCATCACTACCTCACTCACTTCACTACCTCACTCTTTCACATTCACACTCCTTCAACACCTCATTCCTTCACTACCTCACTCCATCACTACCTAGCTCCTTCACTACCTCACTCTTTCACCACTTCACTCCATCACTACTTCACCCTTTTACTACCTCACTCCTTTACCGCTTGTTCACTACCTCACTCACTCCATCACCACCTCACTCCTTCACTACTGCACTACCTCACTGCCTCACTCCTTCATTACATCACTCCTTCACTGCCTCACTCCTGCACCACTTCACTGCCTCACTCTTTCATTACCTCACTCTTTCACCACCCCACTCTTTCATTACCTCACGCCGTCATTCCTTCACTACCTCTTTCACTATCTCACTCACTCCATCACTCCTTCACTACTGCACTCCCTCACACCTTCACAGCCTCACTCCTTCACCACCTCACTCCTTCATTCCTTCATCACCTCACTCCACTATTTCACGCATTCTCTCCCGCACTCCATCTCCATTTCCCGAATTCACTCCTTCACCTCTTCACTCCATCGCTCCCCCACTGCCTCACTCCTTCATTACCTCACTCCTTCACTATTTCACCCCTTCACCACGTCACTCCTTCACTACCCACCAAATGGACTTTAGACAGGCTCACTCAGTGCATTCTGGCAAAAAACAAACAAAACAAAAAAAAAGTGCATAAACATTTGTCCTGATTTGAGACCATTTTAGTCCTGGTCTGGACCTGGTTTAGTCCTGGTCTGGACCTGGTTTAGTCCTGGTCTAGTCCGAGTCTGTTTCAGGTTCAGTCTCAAAGTCGATGTGGTGCGTTCAAGTGTGAAATAACAAACTCAATAAATCTTTGACTTTGAGCGCCTGGACTTTCTCATGTGTCTGAGCAAAATGACAGATACGTTTTACACGCAGCTCTTTTTTGTTTAATAATCAGGAAGTGCGTCTTAGCATGCTAGTCAGTATTATCTTGACTAGAGTTTAGAAAGGCTCGTATAAACTCATGGTGTTGAATAATCAGGACGCTCAGAGTGAATAAGTTAAGTGAGGAACAACTTTGGACCCACTGCAAATTTGCTGTTTTTCGCTGTTTAAAGACGGCACCTTTTGAGGTTTTTGGGCAGGTTGTTTCGTCGTCGAAGCAGCTGCGGCGTGTGTCCCTGCAGATGCTAAATCATTAAAAGAAAAAGAAACGCACCGAGCTCACAGACTCTGTACATCTGCTTACAGAAGTTAAAATAAAAAGCGTTTAAAAGGGCCCATATTACACGATTTTGTGATCTAGTTGGGTGTAGATGCAGTTTCCTCGTCGCAAACAAACCTGGAGTTGTGTTTTGTTTCATCATCCGCACATGTTTAACACACAAACCCTGATTATTTAGTTCTTGTTCTCGCAAAAACACAAAACACTCTGTTCCGTCTTGTGATGAAGGAACGGAACATTTTGGAGATGCAGACAGACTAATAATGAAGAACAAAACAAAACACAACTCCAGGTCTGTTTTTGAGGAGCTAACAGCTTTATAACACGACTAAAAAAATAACCTGCGATAGGTGTAACCCGCGAAGTAGTCAACTTTATATTTTACAATTATTAAATCTGTTTTAAGTCTGTAAAACCCCTCACCACACACTTTATACACTTTTCTCAGACAGGACAGTTACAATTCTTTTGCATCCTTCTTAAAACTTATTGCTGCTGTCCTCCTTTTGTTATTTTCCTCCTTCCGTTTTCAATCTCAGTCCTGATCTGGTCCTGGTCTGGTCCTGGCCTCAGTCTCAGTCTCAGTCCTGGTCTGGTCCCAGTCTAAGTCCTAGTCTCAGCCTTGGTCTGGTCCCGGACCTGTTTTAGTCCTGATTCAGTCTGTATCCGGCGCAAAAGTCCGGCATCACAGTTTAAGTTACGAAAACGAGAAATGACCATTATCCGTTTTTGTTTTTTTTTTTTTTCATTTAAATACAAAATCGAAAACTGAAAAAACAAATCGTTATCATTTTTTTTTCATTTGGGTTTTGGAGATAAATAATGAAGAAAATTGTTGTTTTTTTTATTTTCTTATTTTTGGTTTTATTTTGAAAAACTAATGAACGAATGATACACGGATTCGATCAGCTTCTGTCGGGCTCCGCGAGGCTCGAGACAATTGGTGCGGCTTCGTAGTTTACCAAAGTCAAGTCAAGTTATTTTCCTCCTTCTTTATGTAAGGAACTGAAGATTAATTTATTCCGTAATGGAGCCCTACAGCGCAGAGTCCTGCACGGGTCCATTTTTGGAGACCCCCACCCATGCAGTACAGGACCACACCCGCCGATAACTCGAGATTATATCAAACTTTTGCGCTGCCTTCACCACATACTGAACCAAGACTAAACCGGGACTAACCCAGGACTGATTCCAGGCCTGAAGAGGAGGACTAAACCAGGACAGAACTAGGACTAAAACAGGAGTAAACCAGGACTAAACCAGAACTGAACCAGGACTCAGGAAAGGGATGGGCACGGACCTCGTGACCGCAAGAGGAAGGACCGACGGAGTTTTGCGGACACGTGCTCGGGGTTCTGTCTCTTAAAGGTTGTATAGAGGATTTTCCAAGGAACGAGAAATCCAGCGACTGTTTGTCCTTTTTCAAATGTTGCGCATGCGTGAAACCCCCCCCCCCCCCCCCCTCCCTACAGCTCCTACGTAGAAACGCCTCCTCCCTCCTCCTCCTTAGGTCAGAAACAGGTTTGTTTACAGCCGGTGAACTGCACATGACTTGTAAACAACTAACTACAGTGTTGGTTAGGCAAGGCGGAGAAGTGAGGAGCGGGGGGAGCGGGTGTGCGGACATTTCGTTCGCGAACGAGAAGTGAGGAGCAGCGGGAAGAGCAGAGCAGGGAGAGAGGAGAGGAGAGGGGAGAGAGGAGAGGGGAACGGAGATTCAGTGCGAATGAACTAGCTCCAGCACGCAGCAGCAAGCGGACTCTTTCTTTGCCTTGAAAATTACGTTTTCAGACATAGGATATCGCTTTCGTGTCCTGAAAAACGTTTGTCCAGCTCTTGGAAATAAAGTACGTTTTCATAATAAGCAGAAGTTTCCTGTCCAGGAGTAATTTGGCGAGGAAGATATAGGTCAAAAGCCGCTAAGAACTGTTGCGTTGGTGGAGTAAACAGCGTCTGTGCGTCTTGCGTCTGTGGACTGCGTGACAGTCGTACGTAAACCACGTACCGGCAGCGCGCAGGCAAGTCAGTTACGCTAGAAACGTAGGGAGTTTGATTGACAGCCTGTCAGCTAACAGATAACGAGGCAATGTCGTTATCTATTGGCAAATGTTTAGCCCCACCACGTCCAGAGTTGATGAATTTTTATTCTCTTTTTTTTGGTCATCATAATTACAAGGCTACTGCATCTATATAATCTATCATTGACAACTTGAAACAAAAAAAATCCTCCATACAACCTTTAAGTGTAAGATTAGACCTGGTTTAGTGATGGTTTAGTCATGATCTGCCCATGTGTAATTACTACCCGCCCGTAATATGCAATATATGTTCATACGCTGTAAAAAAAAAAAAAAAAAAAAAAAAAAAAAAAAAAATCATGTAAAATTGCACTGAAAAAAATCAGCGAAACAACGAAACCGTGAAAGATGAAGGTAATATATTGCTGAACGACTGTAATAACAACATTTGGTGACACTTTAGTTTAGGGTGCACATATTAATCGCTAAGTGGTAATTAGTTTGTTAATTAGCTGTTACTTAGCTGTTAGTTGATATTAATCAGACACTTATCAATCATTAATCATTAAGATTTCAGTGTATGCACAAAAACATCGATCGTAATCTCCACGACTTTAATGGGAAGAAAATAGTTAATGGGTTAGTCCTCTTTTATTATTTGTTTTTAGAGCTTTGAATGGACTGGCCCCACAATACATCTCGGACCTCATCCAGATTTACACCCCCGCGTGAGCCTTGAGGTCCGAGGTCCAGCTCCAGCTCGTGGTCCCCAAAACAAGACTTAAAACCAGGTGGACCGGGCCTTCTCTGTGGTCGGCCCCAAACTTTGGAACGCTCTGCCCCCCCCACGTCCGAACAGCCCCCACAGTGGAGAGTTTTTAGTCTCGTCTTATAACCCACTTTTATTCTCTGGCTTTTAACACCGCGTGAGTTATGTGGTCCTCTTTTCTTTTCTTTCTTTCTTTGTTTGTTTATTTATTTATGTTAATTTTTTTTTTTCCATTTATTTATTTTATTTTTATTTTATTTTATTTATCAATTTTATTTTTTTTAGTACTGCTTTTATGTATTGATTTTATCATTTGTGTTCATTTATTTTATTATTATTGTTTTATTTATTTATTCTATTAGTGTCGTTATTAAACATAATTCTGCCGATTTTTTTTCTTTTTAAAGTAAAATGTAAAATTGCACTGCTGTGTGAAGCACTTCGGAAACTGTTTTGTTTGTAAAATGTGCTACACAAATAAAAGTTGGATTGGATTGGGATTGGATTAGTCCTCGCAAAATACGGCATTAGACAAAATGCTTTAAAAAGTACTTTATAAATACTAACAAAGATGTAATTAAGCACTTATTATGCATTTTACTATTAACTAGCTATTAATATGTGATCCCTTTTTTAATAAATAATGTCTTTATAGTCTATATGTAGCCGGCGGGCAGCTCTAAAACGTATTTGGTATGATCCCGCAGGCCAAATATAATTATATCCTGGGCCAAATTTGGACCCTGGGCCTGAGTTTGATGTCTTTTTTAGAATGTTGGAAAAGTTACTAAACCTAGAGTCCCATTTCCCAGAATATTAGATGAGGATATATTATAAAAATACTGTATAAACAAGGGATCTGTTGACAGAAAATAGACATTATTAGAAGTTCTAAAACATGGAGTGTCAAAGCAAACGTTCTCAAGAGCACGTGTAAAGGCCAATGAGAGGATAAATAATGCATAATACTTGTTCTTGCATGATTCAAAAAGTCATTTAGTGTAGTCACGACACTAAAATTTCAATCTTGACTTCAGTATTAAGGAAGAGACGGAGCAGCTTCTTCACTTCTGGTCCCTGGTGGGTGCTCTCGCTCGCATTAACATACAGGCTTTTGTTTTCCCGGTTCGGATTTAGGTCTGAGGACAAGGAGCAAGGAAAAGAATGGTGATCACCTCTGAGTGGACTGAATGATTATGTTAATAAGACTCGGGCACAGTCTCCACTTAATAGGAGTGTGCAAAAATATCAAAATATCCATATATCGTATTGTTTAATGTGATAATAAAGTGTCGATATCGTGGGCTAGTGTATCGATATATCGCCAAGAGTATATTTTGGTTTATTTTACAAAATTATTTTGTTACAACTACAGTTTTGTTGCTTGTTCAGAGGAAGGAAACTTGTTTATATCAATAATGTTGAATTCTCTCTGGATTATAAGGTGAAACAAACACACGACACTTGAGACTGATCCTTCAGTCCAGGCGTTCACGATCCATCGGCAGATCTTGGCGTAATTCGTCCGGTGTTTCCTCCCTGTCTTGGTGAATGTGTATTATAAATGTGAATGTGTGTGTGTTTGTTTTTTTGATTTCCTACGAGGACGACTCAAATATAATAATGTGTTTAAAGCAGCTTTGCACACATTTGTTTATGTTTTACAGAAACAAAACTTAAAACCACATGGCTCATTTGCATAAACTGTAAGTGCTGTTTTAAAAAGCAGCTCGCTCCGTGTATCATTTGTTCATTCGTTTTTCAAAATAAAACCAAAAATAAGAAAATGAAAAAAAAAAGCAATTTTCTTCATTATTTGTCTCCAAAACCAGTTTTCATTTTGTGTTTAAATAAATAATGGAAAAAAAAAAAAAAGGATAACCACTGTTTCCTGCTTAAATTGCGATGCTGGACTTTTGCGACGCATACAGACTGAACCAGGACTAAAACAAGACTAAACCAGGACTAAACCATACTCAGTCCTCATCTGGTCCCAGTCTCAGTCTTGGTCTCATTCCTGGTCTGGTCCCTGTCTGGTCCCGATCTCAATCACGGTCTGGTCCCGGTCTCAGTCCCACTCTTAGTCCTGGTCCTGTTTCTGGTCTCAATTCTGGTCCTGGTCCTGTTTCTGGTCTCAGTCCTGGTCTCAGTTCTGGTCTGGTCCCGGTCTCAATCAGAGTCTCAGTCCCAGTCTCAGTCAGAGTCTCAGTCCTGGTCCTCATCCCAGACTCAGCCCTGGTCTGGTCCCAGTCTAAGTCCCAGTCTGGTTCCGTTCTGGTCCCGGACCTTTTTTAGTCCTGTTTCAGTCCAGCCTCGCAGTTTAAGTCAGGAAAATGGGAAACATCTGTTTTCCTTTTTTTTCCATTCTTCATTTAAACACAAAATCAAAAACTGAAAAAAAACCCAAAACAAATCAGTATCTGTTTTTTCATTTTGGTTTTGGTGACAAATAATGAAGAAAATTGCTGTTTTTTTTTTTCATTTTCTTATTTTTGGTTTTATTTTGAAAAATGAATGAACAAATGATACACGGATTCTGTCCGCTTCTGTCGGACTTCGCAAGGCTCCTGACAACTGGTGCGGCTTCGTAGTTTACCAAAGTCGTACTAAAACACTAAAACATTTTGACAGATTTTTGAGCCCCGTGTACCACATAAAATCAGTCCAAGGTCAGTAAACAAAAACAGAATTAAAACATAAACAAAAATACATAATCCAAATACAAAAATAAATACATAAACAAAAACAATTAATATATAAACAAAAATACATAAATACAAATACAAAAATAAAATACAAAATACATAAACAAAAACAGAATTAATATATAAACAAAAATACATAAATACAAATACACAAATAAATACAAAATACATAAACAAAAACAGAATTAATATATAAACAAAAATACATAAATACAAATACACAAATAAATACAAAATACATAAAAAAACAGAATTAATATATAAACAAAAAATACATAAATAAATACAAATAACAAATAAATAAATACAAAATACATAAAAAAACAGAATTAATATATAAACAAAAATACATAATCCAAATACAAAAATAAATACAAAATACATAAAAAACAGAATTAATATATAAACAAAAATACATAAATCCAAATACAAAAATAAATACAAAATACATAAACAAAAACAGAATTAATATATAAACAAAAATACATAAATACAAATACAAAAATAAATACAAAATACATAAAATACAAAAACAGAATTAATTCATAAGATGCACTGTCGATTTTTGAGAAAATTTAAGGATTTCAAGTGCACTTTATAGTCTGAAAAATACGGTATCTGATTTTTGATATGTTTCGCAGCCCAGTCCAGTTAATAAACTTAAACGACATAAACACAAGAATTCGAGCTGTTTTAAGAAAATCCATTTTAACAATTTCGGCGTTCAGGAAGTACATAACATTTATAATACTTTAAATACTTTCAGACTCACGTATAAACCCTCTCTCGTGTCTGACAGGAACAGGATTATGGACTGTCACAGAGCGGAGATTATGACTCTTCTGAAAAAGCGAAGCGCAATCTGAATTATTATCAAAGGTCCTATATTACACAGAACGGACTCTAGTGAGCGTTAAGACTTTTATAATGTCGTTACCTCCTCATTGTGTTTTGTTTCATTCACACATGTTTGACAAATCCAGCGTTATTAGTTTGTCTGCATCTCTGAAGCTCAAAATGCTCTGTGCCACCTTGTGATGTCATGGAGAGGTAGTTTTAAAGATTTTAGTTTAGTGGAGATCGGAAATTCCAGGTCTGAAATTATCCACATTTTCCAGTGAAAGTGTATGGAGTTTAAACCTAAGATCACACAAAAACAGAACTAAACCAGGACTTCATCAGGACTAAACCAGGACTACACTGAACCAGGACTAAACCAGGACTAAACAAGGACTAAACAAGGACTACAACTTGGTAACCCAAATTTAAAAAAAAAAACTTTTTCATAATAATGTATCACAGACTAATTTGGCGCTAAACCGGGACCAAACAAGGACTGTTCTAGGACTACACAAAACCAGGACTAAACCAGGATTTCATGGACTAAACTAAGACTACAATGACCCAGGACTAAACCAGGACTAAACAATAAAATCTCCACCCTTCCAAATCCAAATTAACTCTGTACAAACACAAATTTTTAAAACTTTTTTCATACTAATATATCACAGACTAATCTGGCACTAAACCAGGACCAAACAAGGACTGTTCTAGGACTAAAACAGGATTTCATGGACTAAACTAGGGCTACAATGACCCAGGACTAAACCAGGTCTAAACCAGGACTAAACCTGAACTGAACCAGGACTAAACCCAGGACAAAATTTTGCCTTGTAGTCTGAAAAACACAATATCTAGTCTAAACCAGGACCAAACCAGGAGGACTGAACCACAACTAAACCAGAATTGAACCAGAGCTACACCAGGTCTAAACCAGGACTAAATTAGGACTAAACCAGAACTGAACTAGGAGGACTGAACCAGGACTGAACCAGAACTGAACCCAGTCTAAACCAAGTCTAAATCAGGACTAAACCAGAGCTAAACCAGAGCTGAACTAGGACTAAACCAGGACTAAATCAGGTCTAAACCAGGACTAAACCAGGAGGACTGAACCAGGTCTAACACAGATCTAAACCAGGAATAAACCAGAACTGAACCAGGTCTAAACCAGGACTAAACTAGGTCTAAACCAGAACAGAACCAGGACTAAACCAGGACTAAACCAGGCCTAAACCAGGACTGAACTAGGTCTAAACCAGAACTGAACCAGGACTAAACCAGGTCTAAACTAGGACTAAACCAGGTCTAAAATAAGTCTAAACCAGGTCTAAACCAGGTCTAAACCAGGTCTGAACCAGGTCTAAACCAGGTCTAAACCCAGTCTAAACCAGGTCTAAACCAAGTCTAAACCAAGTCTAATCCAGAACTAAACCAAGTCTAAACCAGGTCTAAACCAGGTCTAAACAAGGTCTAAACCAGGGTCTAAACCAGGACTAAACCAGGTCTAAAACCAGGGTCTAAACCAGGACTTAACCAGGACTGAACCAGGTCTAAAGCCGATCTAAACCAGGTCTAAACCCAGTCTAAACCAGAACTAAACCAGGTCTAAACCAGGTCTAAACCAGGGTCTAAACCAGGACTAAACCACGTCTAAAACCAGGTCTAAACCAGGTCTAAACCAGGTCTAAACCAGGTCTAAACCAGGTCTAAACCAGGGTCTAAACCAGGACTAAACCAGGTCTAAAACCAGGTCTAAACCAGGACTAAACCAGGTCTAAACCAGGTCTAAACCAGGTCTAAACCTAAACCAGGTCTAAACCAAAACCAGGTCTAAACCAGGTCTAAACCAGGTCTAAACCAGGTCTAAACCAGGGTCTAAAACCAGGTCTAAAACCAGGTCTAAACCAGGGTCTAAACCAGGTCTAAACCGTCTAAACCAGGTCTAAACCAGGTCTAAACCAGGTCTAAACCAGGTCTAAACCAGGACTAAACCAGGTCTAAACCTAAACCAGGTCTAAACCAGGCCTAAACCACACCACCTCCACCCTTCCAGACCCAGATAAACTCTGAACTTCTCCTCCAACCTTCTCCGCGCTGGTTTATTCACGAGCTCATGTTCTTTCAAATGTCCCTGCCGTCTCCAGACTCGCGCCGCGCCCGCCTGAATCTTTCATCAGCGCCCGCCCGGCACGTGGAGAGCCGCGGGAGCCGGTCCGAGGGGCGAGCCAGATGTTTCCCGAGCCGCGGTCAGCACGAGCGCGCGAGCCCGTACGTCCCCAGATGAAAATAAAACGCAGCGTGCGCTTAGCGTCACGCCGCATTTGCCGTTAATGTGTTTTCAGTGTAAATGAGGGAGAGTTAAAGACATAAATATGAGTTTTTAGTCACGGGACAAGAGTTTTTGTTTGCACAGCGGTCGGGGCCGTAGATCATCCGTTCACCGCGTGTCTTTCCCCGAAGATAAAACCCGATTTTTAGAGTCTTAAAAACGCGAAAAACACATCGAGTTCATTTGAAACAGGTTTAAACCAGGTAAACCAGAACCAGGTTCTAAAAGTTCAGAGCTAAACCGTCCTGATTATTCACCGCACAAAACCAGGAACCGAACCAGACCAGACCACTAAACCAGGACTAAACCAGGACTAAACCAGGACTAAACCAGAACTGAACCAGGACTAAACCAGGAGGACTAAACCAGAATTGAACCAGGACTAAACCAGGTCTAAACCAGATCTAAACCAGGACTAAACCAGGAATAAATCAGGTTTAAACCAGAACTGAACCAGGACTAAACCAGGACTAAACCAGGAATAAATCAGGTCTAAACCAGAACTGAACCAGGACTAAACCAGGTCTAAACCAGGACTAAACCAGGAATAAATCAGGTCTAAACCAGAACTGAACCAGAATTGAACCAGGACGAAAAGAACTGAACCAAGACTGAACCAGAACTGAACCAGGACTAAACCTGAACTGAACCAGGATTAACCAGGTCTAAACCAGGTCTAAACCAGGACTAAACCAGGTCTGAACCAGGACTAAACCAGGACTAAACCAGGTCTGAACTAGGACTAAACCAGGAGGACTGAACCAGGACTGAACCAGAACGATGAGTTTATAAGCACTTCTCACAACTTTCAGAGACCAGAGCGGAGTTTAGCTGCTAAGGTAAAGCTGATAATAACTAGCATGCTAACAGTGCACTTCCGGATTATCGGACAGCAAAGGACTTTAAAATTTGATGCAGACAGTACACGGCAAACTTACTTTGACCTCAGGAGCTGTGCTTACATTATATCTGCACTGGGGAAAATGCTGCTCAAACTTGCTCAAATAAAAATCAGGTACAGGGTGTTAAGGTTTGAAGACAGACAGATACTACCATATTTTTAGGACTATAAGTTGCTCTGGAGTATAAGTCGCACCAGCCAAAAAATGCGTAATGAAGAATAAAAAAACATACATAAGTTGCACTTTTTGGGGGGAAATTTAGTTTATAAAATCAGAGACCAGGAACCGACATTTTCTGTTGAAAGGCAAGTTCTAGTAAAAACAATAGAACAGAACAACAGACTGTTAACGTCACATATGAACAGTTCTTCAGATAAACTATAACATAAACAACAAGAACAGAACAAGTTTAACAAACTCTCCATCTCACTCCAAATCACTAAATCCATTCAATTTTTCATCCTCGGTGTCACTTCTGAGCAACTCCACGACCTCCGGAGATAAACAGAGCACCGCTTCATCTTTTAGACTCAGCATCAGTTCCAGTTAGAATTATTCTGGTCTTTCTGAATCCCGACAGGATGGTTTCGGTGTCACTGAAGTCCAGGCTTTGTCCATCCATCCAGTGACTTCAGGAAAGTTTGGTGCATGGTGTCACAAGTTTCTCTCTCACAGTTTTTCTCTCTCACTCCAAACTTTCTTTCTGCTGCTCGATTACCGTTTTTCGGCTGAATATTTTGCTACTTGCAGCTTGTAATCTGCAAAATAAGAGTTTCTTTTTGGGGGCATTTGTGTTCAGTCTTCTCAGTCGTTTTTATAAGTTTGTTCAAATGTGTGCAGAAGTAATGGTGCGATCGACTGACATGATACAGACAGGACAGAGGCTCTTTCTGCAGGAGACATGCGCAGTAGAGCCAAGTGACAGTGGTACAGGAGGAACAGAAGCAGCAGATACTGACACACAAGACTAGAACCTCTCGACGCTTCACTGTGACAATTTTAATATATAAGGCTGCGTTCAGACTGCAGCTTGAAGTGACCCAAATCTGATTTTTTGGCCCCTATGTGACCTGTATCTGATCTTTTAATGACAGTCTGAACGACACAGATCCGATTTTTTCAAATGTGACCCAGGACACTTGGATATGTGGTCCTGAAACTGATACATATCTGATCTTTTGACATGCGACTTCAGTCTGAACGGCCAAAGCGCATTCATCCGACCTACACGTTATCAACAAGACACAAACGTCACTATTCTGCGCTGAAGTCGGCGAAAATTGTTAATGAACTCCGTGTCACTGAAGCGAAGCACATCACTCACCACTCTTGGCTACGTCTCCACATCCACACGTTCCTTTCAATGGACTGAACCACAAAACACCACGGCCAAAAACCTCGTCTTTCTCCTTCTCAATCTCCTCCTTAAAACAAGTAAGTTGTTCATGTTCTGGCTCCGGTACGAGAGGAACTTTAAAATCTCCAGGTGCTCGATGCTGCGTCCATGTTTGGACAACTTCCGTAAACACAGAGCACGCTCGCTGCGGTTGACGTCATCGTGTCTCCAGTGCACATGCGGGACAATTTCGGGCCGATTAATGTTCACACTGGAGTCACATACAAGTCACATTTAATTGGAAATGTGAACGACCTCGCAAAACATCGGATTTCACAAAAAAATCGGAATTGAGCATTAAGCCCTGCAGTCTGAACGTCGCCTTAGTCACAGGAAACACCCAAACCATGACAAAAAGTGTGATTTATAGCCCCAAAAATATGGTAATCTCTAATCAGCTTTAACATTACTATAGTATTGTCAAGAAATCCTCTAATATTTATTGAGACTAACCTAGTATCAAAACTGTATTAATTTCAGTCAGTATAAAAACTTAAACATATGATGTAGGACAAAGTTCTGATCTTTCCTGAACAAAATTGCAGCAGAACCATTTTATACAAAGTGCGGTTTTGTGCTTTAAAGTATCCTGCCTTTAAAGACCCAGAGACAGAGCAAGTCTAATGAACCAGAATGTGTCTAAACTCTCCTCTGTACAGCTCTGTGCCTGTGCCTGCGGAACAGTACTGAGGGAATAATTAGCTCATCACACATCTGACCCACAGTTCATTTGGAATATTGATCTGCACAGTCACATGTACGATGTGTCCTCACTACCTCTCGCACAGGCCTATGCTCCTGCTCCAGCCACCGAAACTCAATCTATTTATGTTTTAATAGGGCTGAGTATCATTAAGAAGTTGCCGATACGATACATATCTCCATACACAGGCCACGATACGATACATATCTCGATACAGTGCACTTTCGATTCGATATGATATATTTCAAATCAATTCGATACTGTTCAATAAAAAATTAAGTCTAAATCATGGCTGTAACACTAAAGTCTTTGTTAAACCACTTCTTGTGCAAAGTTCATATGAAACACAAACATTTTAAAGGTTGTATGGAAGATTTTTTTGTTTTGTTTCAAATTTCAGTGAAAGTTTAAAATACCATTACAGAAACACAGCAACCTTGTAATTATGATGACTAAAAAAAAAAAAAGAATGAAAATCTATCAAATGTGAACGTGTTGAGGCCAAATAAACATCAGCCAATAGACAACAAGACTACCTCTTTTTCTATTGGCTGTTAGGCTGTCAATCAAACTCCCTACGTTTCTAGTGTAAGTGACTCGTCGGCGCGCTGGGATTACGTGGTTTATGCAGCGGTTCTTAGAGGTTTTTTTCAAACTGTAGCTTCCTCACAGTTCGCACAGAGTTTGTCACAATGGCGGACGAGAATCCACGACAAGTTCTCCGCAAAAGAAAGTCCGTTTTTGAGGTCGCTGAAAGAAGAAGAGAAGGGGAAAAGGAGCGAAGACAAACTGAGGTGATTCTTGGAGATCTCTTCCAGCGATGGTGCGACTGAAGCTGACGAAGGGTCTAAAGACTGACGTGTCGGTTGCTGAATTACTTCTAGACAGGTCACTTCAACAGTAATTCTGAATGCGCACTGGCTGTAAACAAGCGTGACTTCTAGAGTAAAGAGGCAGGAGGAGATGTTTCTACTGAAGGAGCCGTGAAGGAGGAAGGTGGTGTCACGCATGCACAACATTTGAAAAAGGACTGTCACTGTATTTCTTTTCCCTTAAAAAATCCTCTATACAACCTTTAATCATCAAAACAGTGAAAATGTCAAATGTGTCGCATAAATGAGTTTCCTTTCACTCCACAAGCCACAAAACTGTAGCTCTATAGCAAAATAATTTAGTAAAACACACGTAAAAATACTCATGCTGATATATCGATACAGTAGCCCACGATATTGATACTGTATCATCACATTAAACGATACGATATATCGATATTCCGATATTTTTGCACACCCCTATGTTTTAGTCTGAAACTTTTACAGTATTACACATTTTATGACTTCGTATGACTTATAATGTTCATTAACGTGACATAACTGCTTCCTCAGATACAAGGTAAACAGTTTTCAGTTGGGTTAAACCTAAAATGCCTCTGTCTGATCTGAATAATCTCTCCTTAAATCATCATGAGTCAGTGCTAGTGCAGCCTCTGCAGCTCAGGGAGGGAATTCTGGAGGTTCTGTGCTTTCACATGCCGTGTGTCCATGTACCGAGACTGAGACAAACCTGGACGTGTCTCTGTCTGCAGGTTCAGGCTCTGGTGACACAGGTTCAGTTGTGATTGTGGCGCAGACTACAGACACTTCCTCCTTTGTTATGTTTAATAAATAAAAATGATACGATGATAAAAAACTCTATTGTTGTCTGATCCTTGTGAGAAAATGTAATTTTAATGCTCTGTGCTCAAACCCTCTCCTCCTATTGGTCAGTCTGTGAAGTGCTCTGATTGATTGACAGGTGGATTTAAAGGTGCTGTATCTGATTTTTCTGTCTTAAAAACATAAACTAGTTCATTTAAAACGGTTTAATGTCTGTGATCATTCCTATGGCAGTGAATCGTCCTTCTGTAATAACTGATCTCATGAGAATATTTACTCTGCAGGTAAAACACTAACAGTACACACAATACCAGGGGTGTCCAAACTTTTTTCATCAAGGGCCACATTTCTAAACACAGATGAAGCAGAGGGCCGATCGACCGTAGACTGGTGCTCAATACAGTGAATAATTGAACTATGTGCATGTTTATCACAAATAGCATGAATAAATACTGATGGCTCATGCTAAGATCCTTAAAACCACACACTAAATATTAAATATTCACTTTATCAAGGTAGATTTTCAAAAAACTTGCAGTAAGAAGTAAAATTTTAAATGATATAAGGTAATTTGGGCCAATTCACCTGGAAGCCTGAGGGCCAAGAAAAATTTGTCTGAGGGCCGCATTTAGCCCACGGGCCGTAGTTTGGACATGCCTGCACTATAAAAAGAAAAAGAACCACATTTTTGAACAGTCGACCAAAAAAAAAAAATCAATGAAATACACGAGCCTTGTTTCCTTAGGGCCGGTACGGGACAGAACCGCATGGACCTTGAGTGTTTACACTGCGTAAAGAGATTTGTACCAACCCCAAAGTGGACTGCTGCAGGTACTATGTTCCAAAGCGGTGTGGAACAGCTGGGACTTGGGACCAGCTCACATGGGGCGGTGCTAGTCTTGTCTCCACGCAGTCACTGGATGACCAGCAGCATGCCAATAGTGACCACAGACCACCGACTGTACAAAGCAACGCATGCACGGCAACACATAAATACTGCAAACTTTGTAACTGTTATTTAACCACAGAGCACTTACCGGAAAAACAGAAGAGCTGAATAAACAGTGTGAAACTTCTATCCACCGGAGAACACGTCCAGTCTCCAGTGCGGGGCCTTTACAGTGTCTCAAAGTCAAAGCGTTTAATAATAAATCCACATCCAGTCACCGTCTGCTGTGTCCACGTAAAGCTGAAGCCAAACTGAAAACATGAACCAGACTTCACCGACATCCCCGATCCCGGTAAGAGCGTCAATCCCAAATGTGCGTATCCAAAGGAGACAAAATGAAAAGTTTTCCACAATCCTTCACCTCCAACCAGGTAACAGCACAGTTAAATAGTAAAGTCAGCCTATTTATCAAAACAGGAGCATGTGACTATGTCTTTGCATAAACAGACAAAACAAAAGTGAAGCTTAAGAATGCGCTCTGGTTCATTTGCTTTTGAGTTATATTTGAACATGGGTCAGTGTTGATGCTCCTTTAAGTTTAGCACTGATCTTTTGACATCTCTCCAGCAGCTCGTGGCGCAGGCTTACGTCACGCCACTGGGTGTATCTTAGGCTACGTTCAGACTGCAGGGCTTAACGCTCAATTTGGATTTTTTTTTTTTTGTGAAATCCGATGTTTTTGCGAGGTCGTTCACATTTCCAATTAAATGCAACTTGTATGTGATCTCCAGTGTGAACATTAAACGGCCCAAAAGTGTCCCGCATGTGCACTGGAGACACGACGACGTCAACCGCAGCGAGCGTGCTCTGTGTTTACGGAAGTTGTCCAAACATGGACGCGAGCATTGAGCACCTGGAGATTTTAAAGTTCCTCTCGTACCAGAGCCAGAACATGAACAACTTACTTGTTTTAAGGAGGAGATTGAGAAGGAGAAGGACGAGGTTTTTGGCCGTGGTGTTTTGTGGGACAGTCTGTTGAAAGGAACGTGAGGATGTGGAGCCAAGAGTGGTGGGATAGTGATGTGCTGCGCTTCAGTGACATGGAGTTCATTAACAATTTTTGCATGACGAGAAGAACGTTTGTGTACATTTGTCGCTTGTTGATAACGTGTAGGTCGGATGAATGCGCCTTGGCCGTTCACACTGAAGTCGCATGTCAAAAGATCGGATATGTATCAGGTTTAGGACCACATATCCAAGTGGCCTGGGTCACATTTGAAAAACTCGGATCTGTGTTGTTCAGACTGTCATTAAAAGATCAGATACAGGTCACACAGGGGCCAAAAAATCGGATTTGGGTCACTTCAGGCTGCAGTCTGAACGTAGCCTTATATACCTGTGCCACGCCCAAAGCGTCCTGCGCCCACTGTAATCGAAACGCTCCCCTGTTCCGCGCCAAGACGACCCCAAGCGAACCGAGCCAGTGGAAACGAGGCTGTAGTGGTCAGTTTAATAAATAAAAGAGTTGCATCAGAAAGTAAACCTTTTCAAAAGTCCAGACCATTTGTAAAACAACACCATTTATAAAGACAAACTAAAACTTCATTATTTCCCTCCTCACATTTAAATGATGAATAAACCGTCATTTCAATACCTCCTCTTGTGCGGCTCTTGGTCTGATCAGGAGCTGTGTGTCTCTGTGTCTTTGTGTATGTGTCTGTCTGTCTTTGTGTGTCTCTGTGTGTGTCTGAGTCTGTGTGTGTGTCTGTGTGTGTGTGTTGCATGGGGTTGAATCATCTCCAATCAATGGCTCTTCTTTATGAGCTGAAGTATTGGACATGAGCTTTCATACATCAGCCTCTCACAGCGTTAGCGCACAATCACATCTACAGCACAAGAAGGGAAAGTTTGGACATTTCCCATGAAACTTTTCAAAGATGAAAAACTCTGCACAATAAGCTGTCGACAATAAAGTTTACAGATTAGGTTGAATTCATTTTGATTCGTTTTTGCACATAATATGAGCCATCCATAAGAGTCCATGTAAATAATAATAATAATGTAAAGAGGGGTATTTTACGTCTATAGAGTATTAACTGGAACACAGAAGACACAGTGTAGACATTGGTGTGACTGTGGCACTGCTGCTCTTTCTCTCTGCAGCTGAACTTCCAAAACAAGGTACCTGCATTTGAGAAACATTTGCTCACGAGAACGTTTGTGGGTAAAAATGACAAAATATTTGATCTGAACTGCCTTTTGTTTAGACGGTGACGGCGTTTTTAGGGCTTAAAAACTCTAAACTTTGAAACCCCCCCCTCCAGAGTGGAAAAGTTAAATACACTCCAAATCCAAAATAAAACCAAAATAAAACCAAAAATAAGAAAATGAAAAAACAACAGTTTTCTTCATTATTTGTCTCCAAAACCAAAATGAAAAAACAGATAATGATTTGTTTTTTCAGTTTTCGATTTTGCGTTTAAATGAAGAATGGACGTGACTTCCGTGACTGCGATGTCGGACTTTTGCCCCACATACAGACTGGACCAGGACTGATCCAGGTCTGGGACCAGAGCCGGACCAGAGCAGGACCAGAGCGGACTCGGAGCTTTGACTCGGAGCTTTGACTCTGAGCCTCCACAGGGTTCGAGCCTCAGCTTTGAGCTCCAGCCCTGCCGTGGGCTCTGAGCCTCCGGTCTGGTCCCGGTCTGGTCCCAGTCTGGTCTTGGTCTCAGTCCCGGTCTTGTTGCGGTCTGGTCCCGTTCGTATGCGGTGCAAAAGTCTGGCATCGCTGTCACGGAAGTCACGTAAATCCACCGTTATCAGTTTTTTCCATTCTTCATTTAAACACAAAATCGAAAACTGAAAAAATGAATCATCTGTTTTTTTCATTTTGGTTTTGGAGACAAATAATGAAGAAAACTGTTGTTTTCTTCAATGAACGAATGAACGAATGATACACTGATTGCTCCGTAACGTTAGCGTTTCCGTCTACACTGCCCAAGACGCAAAACTCTGGTCAGATCTGCTCATGTCGCGTACACGTTTACGTCACATACATCACCTTCTAGTGTCACCACCGAGCCGCCTGGCACGCAAACCCAATCGAATTCCACACACTTTTGCGTCACCGTATGTGTTGTGGCTTTTTCATGTGTTGTGGCATTTGAGTTTGCGTTGTGGCGTTTGTATTTGTTGCGCCGTTTGCATTAAAATAGAGTCCCGCGATCATTTCCGTTGAGGCTTTTTTTGGTGTGTTGTGGCTTTTTGTTGTGTTGTCACATTTGTACTTGATGCGGTGTTTGCGTTTGTTGTGACTCCTCTCGGCTTCCGTCGTGATCAGTTATATTTGATCCGATCATGTTGACTTCATATTTCTACACACAGCTCCTTTAATGTGAAGCGCTGTTTTCTTTACCTTCACTTGGAGCGAGCAGACTGCCCACGTTTTGCCAGTCGTTTTTTTCTCTCAGAATGTATCAGACGATCTCTCCTCCTCGTCTTCGTCTGACCTCGCCCACCCCTCCTCCCGCGATGAAGCCCCCTGTTGTCTGGAGGGTGAGTGACCGCTGATCCGTGCGTGGTCGTGGCGGTGACCTGATGCGGGCCCTGACACTGCACATGTGTGTGAGGTCTTTGTTCAGGCCGGACTCTATAGGCGCCGCACATTCCAGCTCTGGTCCGAACAAGAGAAGCACAGCGGCAGATGGGAGATAAAATACTCAAGTGTGGAATTGTATGTGACGATCATGTAACTGTTTAAGGGGAATTCTGTGGCTCGGGTTGTGTAAAAGAGGCTTGTTATTTGTGCTGTCAACATTTACATACAGACTCTATGAGCTCAGTCGACCGAAAGTGATTCTACAGTAACGTGGGGAATTATGGGTAGGCCAGCAGACTTGGGGCGGACATCAGTGTTAAGTCAATAACAATAAAACACACAAAAAGTATTAGTATATTAGTATATTTATTTTGTATTTACTATGGCCATAACGGTACACAAAAATCATGGTTTGGTGGTTCGGTACATACCTCAGTTTTGAGGTCACAGTTCGGTTCATTACAGTATGGGAACAAAATCTAAAACCATTTGCTTCTTGTTTATCTGTGTGTTTATTAAACCAACTATTTGTTTTAACATTATACAAACGGGAAAATAAAATAAATGCAAAGTGATGCTTGGTAACACTAATAAGTTCAATAATAAAAAATAAATAAAACAACAAAATATTCTCAAATAAGCAGCAAATGTATGAAATATAAAAAATAAATTCCTTGTGAACAATAAACAAAACTTTTCAAAAAGTAAAGCAAAGCACAAACAGATCCAGTATGAAGTTATACTCCATCTTCATATTTTCGGCTAGAAAAATCAAACCAAAGTGCAGATCTGCTGCAATTACAATGTCCCCAGCGGCCAATAATACACTTTCGCTAAGGACAGAGGTCACGGTTTGGGGAGGGGATGTGGAGATTCTGTGCCAGCGAAAGGCAAAAGTGAGGACGGCAGCATGATGACAATAGTTTTGCGAGGATTCACGTGGTTCAGAGGGATGTAGTCAAGGCGGGGGCAATTGTTGTCAAGGTGACCGCACTAACTATAAAGCGCTGCGGGAAACACTGACACTCCAATCACGGACAAGTTCCCTCATGAATATGAACGAGCTGAGCCTTCCGTGTAGCTGCACATGTCGTGGTGGAATTTAAACACACACAAATTGCGCAAACTCACTCGTGCACAGACCTGCACCGAACCGAACATCCTTTACCGAAATGTTCAGCACAAATACATGTACCATTACACCCCCAGTATTTACATATTAAAGTAATCACTAAGACAATGTTAAGTTAGAGTTGCGACACTTTGCCACAGCCGCATTAAAGGACGGGTCAAATGCAGTGGAGGAATTTCCCTCATGAACTATTAATAAAGTGGTAAATCACTCAAAATTTTAATCCAGCATTTTTCCACCTTCAAGGCTCAAAACACTTTACATCAAAAAAACTACTCACCCATTTACACACACACATTCATACAGCAGTGTACGCAGACACTAGGGGCGGGATGGGTCTGGTGTCTTGCCCAAGGACACAACAACAACAATCATCTGACCACTAATTATGTTTATGTGAAGAGCAGGTTTGAAACGACCAACCTTCAGATGAGAGGACGAACACTTTATCAACTGAGCTACTGTGGTCCACATTAACCTAATTTATTCTGGAGTGAAATGACAAAAACCTAAACTAAAACCTGTATTTATATATATTGGCCTTTCATTTGAATAAGTGACATTGTATCTTCTGCACGTAAACAAGCACAATTTGGGTTTTGGAACATCCATTACACAGTAGTTATGAAATCTTACAGATTTCTTGGAGGCGTCACAGACCAGGAACTATGAAAGGCCGACTACTGCTCATCCTCCGCCCGTCCTGAGAAAGCACAGGCTCCGCCCTCCAAATGTGACGTAGGCTCTGAGTGAGCCGCCCTTCCTCCGCCATCTCAGGGAGGGAGGGGGAGACAGGCGAGCACCCTGATAGCGGCAGGAATAAACTTTTATTCATCATGGAGATACAGCGCGTTCAGCCGCATGTGTTGGACCCGGAATCGGACGAGGACTTTGAGCACCGTGTACGCTGCAGTGTAGAACAATGAACTTATGCTGTCGCTTTTGTTTAGATGTTCATGTGGGAATTGTCAACCAATGCGGGGTGGAGGCGAAGCGTCTTCTGCTACGTCAAACGCGTCATAGGTGTATCTGCCGCGTCATCGTTGTAGCAGCTTTAGTTCATTGTCACGTGGGAGGGTGGCAGAAATACGCTGCAATTTGTTTAAAAAAAAACACAGAATCAATCTAAAAACCACTTTGACGACATATACAAGGCCCACACATCACTCTTAGAAGGTAAAAAGCCAATACTACGGCCCCCGTCTATGGAACTGCAGCCGGAGGAGCTCAGGGCTGCAGAGAATGTTCATGTTTTTAAGAGCAGGCTCAAGACCCACCTTTTAAATTTAGCTTTTGATTGAAATCTTATACTTTTACTGGTTTCTAGTGTATATATTTTATTATATTAATTTATTTTAGGCATATTTTTAGGATTTCCAGTGTTTCCTCTGTAGGAGCCTCTGCATCAGGAGCAGAGGTCGGCTGTGGCTGCTGGGTCTGTCCCGTGGGCTCCTGGTGGAGAGTTGGTGTCTGGGCTTCATCTCTCCCCTGGACCCTGTGGTGGTTCCTGGTGGTGGTGGACGTCTCTCTGCTCCTGGTGTAGACGGCTCCTCTGATGGTGCTTTCTCAACTGGTTCGTCTTTATTCAGCCTCACATCTTACTATGTGTCGTTTTATGTATTTTACCGCGTTTGTGTGTGTGTGTATGTGTGTGTGTGTGTGTGTGTGTTCGTGTGTGTGTTTGGGTTGTCTGGTTGTGTGGGGTCGGGCAGGTGTGGGTATTGGGTGGGTGGGTGGTTGGATGGAAATGTGGGATTGTTTTTAATCACTGTAAAGCACTTTGTGTTACACTTTTGTATGAAAAGCGCTTTATAAATAAAGTTTGATTTGATTTGATTTGAAAAGTTGATTTTGCATGAGATGGGCCCTTTAAGTGACTGTACGTGAATATTGTAGATTTCATGTGTACATATTTCCCTGTTCTGAACTTGGATTCTGGCCCACTGTTATTGTGAGTATTTCTTCATGAATGTGCGTTTTGTGCCGCAGGGGCTCATCTATATGTCATGAGCAGCAGGTTGATAGTGAGATTCCCCAGTGAGCGCGGGGTCGGCAGCAACACTTCCAGCGCGAGCCCTCTCAGCGGGAGTCCCTCAGGCGTGTGTCCTGGGCCCCCTGTTGTCCTCACAGCTCTGCCCACACTGACTGTGCCGACTCTGTTCAGCCCGCGCTGCGCTCTGCTCCTGACAGGTGCAGCGCTGAAGGATTTTAGTTCAAATTGAGAGGACACATTTTCTCTCCAAGTAAATGAAATGACATCGCACAGTGTCTGGAGTGTCTGTCTTGAGACTGAAGACTTGGCAGTTACAGACCAGCTCTGACCTCGTGTGGGCCCAGTAATAACATTTCAAACTCAAACGTGAATAGATGTAATATTTCGTACCAATTTTGATACTACTTACTTTTTTTTTTACACTAATACTAGTTCTATTAAGGCTCATGATCATTCCAAAACTGTTCAGGCAAGGTCAAAGTTTGTCCTGTTTGTCCTGATGTAACAATAACTGAAATATCGTGATATCGTATCGTCAAAAGTCTCACAATAATATCAGCAGTGTTGGGGAGTAACAGATTACATGTACCAGAGTTATGTAATCAGAGTACAAATTATGAGTAACTGTATTCAGTTACAGTTACTGTTTCAGTGAGTGGTAATTGGATTACAGTTACTTTGTTGAAATAAATGGATTACACGGCGGTATTTTTCTGTTTTCACATTTTGGGCTATATCCCTTTTTTTTTTTTTTTTTTTTTTTGGTAATTCCACTCATTGCTGGACACTAAACCAGGTCTAAAACCAGGTCTAAACCAGGTCTAAACTAGGACTAAACCAGGACTAAAACCAGGTCTAAACTAGGTCTAAACTAGGACTAAACCAAGACTAAACCAGGTCCAAACCAGGGCAAAACCTGGTCTAAACTAGGACTAAACCAGAACTAAACCAGGAGTAAAACCAGGTCTAAACCAGGTCTAAACCAGGTCTAAAACCAGGTCTAAAACCAGGTCTAAACCAGGTCTAAACTAGGTCTAAACCAGGACTAAAACCAGGTCTAAACTAGGTCTAAACAAGATTTAACCAGGACTAAACCAGGCTGTGTAAACCAGGTCCTCCTCCTCTTCTATCTAAAATTTTTTAAACAGGTCTAAACTAGGACTAAACCAAGACTAAACCAGGTCCAAACCAGGGCAAAACCTGGTCTAAACTAGGACTAAACCAGAACTAAACCAGGAGTAAAACCAGGTCTAAACCAGGTCTAAACCAGGTCTAAACCAGGTCTAAACTAGGTCTAAACCAGGACTAAAACCAGGTCTAAACTAGGTCTAAACTAGGACTAAACCAGAACTAAACCAGGTCTAAACCAGGACTAAAACCAGGTCTAAACTATGTCTCAAACAAGATTTAACAGGACTAAATCATGCTGTGTGGACCGTGTTTCCTCCTCCTCTTCTATCAATAATATTTTTTAATACGGTTAAGTAAAGTCTGGGCTTTTTATTTTCTTTTAACAGACAAAACATCTTATATGAATATTTCCTCATCTTTGCTTCTCTACAGCAAATCAAGTAATCCAAAGTATTCAGATTACGTTACTCACTTTAAGTAATTTAATGGATTACGTTACAAACTACATTTTGGGGTATGTAAAAGTCAACACTGAATATCATGGACCATCACAATATATCAAATTACATCTACTTGCTTAAATTTCTAGGTATGGTGATTATAATGTGTTTCTTTGTGATTTTATTGTCTTTCTTATTCTGTTAAGTGCGTTAAATTACCAAATTATGCTCTACAAATAAACTTGTCTTGCCTTGCCACGGTGCAGCAGTAGCTAAAAACCAGAGAAAACTACATAGACCATGATCCTTTGGGGTTTTCAGTGCAGACTACAAGAAGAAATAACTTATTAAGTACTTTTAAATCTTAATTCTTCCTATTATAACAGCGCCAAAGGCTGTTCGAGGCTTTTAAAAGAAAAAAAAAGTAGCATAGTCACAATTTTGGAAGCTTCCACAAAATATTTCGCAGTAAATATCGTACCGTGAGATGCATATCGTCAAAATATCGTATCGAGGGATTTTGATATTGTTACATCCCTAGTGTCTAGTAATAATAGTTATTCTAAAATCCATTCGTGTACTTTCTTTGAGTTCATGGGTACAACAGCACTTCACCCACATGCTACAGATGACGGTTAAATCGACCCAGTCCAGTTCAAACCGATTTATCAAAATGCAGTAAACGTAAAGAAGAACTACAATTAAGGCTGTGGTTCAATTCTTCCAGGATCCCAATAACACGTACTCAGATACTTGCAGCAAGTAACAGCCAGTGTTGGGAAGGTGACTTTTAAAATGTATTCCCCTACAGATTACAGATTACATACCCCAAAATGTAGTTTGTAACGTAATTCATTAAATTATTTAAAGTGAGTAATGTAATCTGAATACTTTGGATTACTTGGTTTGCTGTAGAGAAGCAAAGATGAGGAAATCTTCACATAACATGTTTTGTCTGATAAAAGAAAATAAAAAGCCCAGACTTTACTTGACCAAATTAAAAATATTATTGATAAAAGAGGAGAAGACATGGTCCACACAGCATGATTTAGTCCTGTTTTAGACCTGGTTTAGACCTGGTTTAGTCCTGTTTTAGACCTGTTTAGACCTGTTTAGACCTGTTTTAGACCTGGTTTTCTGTTTTAGACCTGTTTAGACCTGTTTTAGACCTGGTTTAGACCTGGTTTAGACCTGTTTTAGTCCTGGTTTAGTCCTGTTTTAGTCCTGTTTTAGACCTGGATTAGATTAGACCTGGTTTAGTCCTGTTTTAGTCCTGGTTTAGACCTGGTTTAGACCTGTTTTAGACCTGGTTTTAGTCCTGTTTTAGACCTGGTTTAGTCCTGTTTAGACCTGGTTTAGACCTGATTTAGTCCTGTTTTAGACCTGGATTAGACCTGGTTTAGTCCTGTTTTAGACCTGGTTTAGTCCTGTTTTAGACCTGGTTTAGACCTGTTTTAGACCTGGTTTAGTCCTGTTTTAGACCTGGTTTAGACTGTTTAGACCTGTTTAGACCTTTAGACCTGTTTAGTCCTGTTTTAGTCCTGTTTTAGACCAGGATTAGACCTGAATTAGACCTGGTTTAGTCCTGTTTTACCTGGTTTAGACCTGTTTTAGTCCTGGTTTAGTCTGTTTAGACCTGGTTAGACCTGTTTTAGTCCTGGTTTAGACCTGGTTTAGACCTGGTTTAGACCTGGTTTAACCTGGTTTAGTCCTGTTTTTAGACCTGGTTTAGTCCTGTTTTAGACCTGTTTAGTCCTGTTTTAGACCTGGTTTAGACCTTTTAGACCTTTTTAGACCTGTTTAGACCTGGTTTAGACCTGTTTTAGTTTTAGTCCTGTTTTAGTCCTGTTTAGACCTGGATTAGACCTGAATTAGACCTGTTTAGTCCTGTTTTAGTCCTGGTTTAGACCTGGTTTAGATTGGTTTAGTCCTGTTTTAGACCTGTTTAGTACTGGACCTGGTTTAGACCTGGTTTAGTTTACCTGGTTTTAGTCCTGGTTTAGTGGTTTAGACCTGGTTTAGACCTGGTTTAGACCTGGTTTAGTTTAGACCTGGTTTAGACCTGGTTTAGACCTGGTTTAGACCTGTTTAGACCTGGTTTAGACTGTTTAGTCTGGTTTAGACTGGTTTTAGACCTGGTTTAGACCTGGTTTTAGTCCTGCTTTTAGTCCTGGTTTAGATCTGGTTTAGTCCTGGTTTAGACCTGGTTTAGTACTGGTTCATTCCTGGTTTAGACCTGGTTTAGACCTGGTTTAGTACTGGTTTAGACCTGGTTTAGACCTGGTTTAGTACTGGTTTAGACCTGGTTTAGACCTGGTTTAGTCCTGGTTTAGACCTGGTTTAGACCTGGTTTAGACCTGGTTTAGTACTGGTTTAGACCTGGTTTAGACCTGGTTTAGTCCTGGTTTAGACCTGGTTTAGTACTGGTGTAGACTTGGTTTTAATCCTGGTTCAGTCCTGGTTTAGTCCTGGTTTAGCCCAAAATGTGAAAACAGGAAAACACCGCTGTGTAATCCATTTATTTCAACAAAGTAACTGTAATCCAATTCCCACTCACTGAAACAGTAACTGTAACCGAATACAGTTACTCATAATTTGTACTCTGATTACGTAACTCCGGTACATGTAATCTGTTACTCCCCAACACTGGTAACAGCAGAGTCTGAGTTACATTAGGACAGACTAGGAGAGGCGTTCAACTGCACGACGTAGAGCTGAACCATCTATCGTTTTGGACAGAAAATCGCGATCTCAGACAACACGATTTTGGGAGCGTGAAAGTTGCGTTTGTAGTTTGCGGTGCTTCTAACTGACCCAGGTTTTGTTTCGTCAACTATTTCACACATGTCAACATCGTCAACATCTGTCACAGAAAGAACATCAACATTCCACTGGGTCGTGTCCTTTAGTCCGACATCAGCGCACAAGGAAAGAGCTGTTTTTTCAGCACTTAAAGTTTTGTTTTAGTCCTGGTTCAATCCCTGGTTTGGTCCTTGTGGTTCAGTCCTGGTATAGTCCTCCTGGTTCAGTCCTGGGATCACTCCTGGTTTAGACCTGGATTAGACCTGGTTTTAGTCCTGGTTTAGACCTGGTTCAGTCCTGGTTTAGTCCTGGTCTAGACCTGGTTTAGATCTAGTTTAGTCCTGCTTTAGACCTGGTTTAGTCCTGGTTTAGTCCTGGTCTAGACCTGGTTTAGACCTAGTTTAGTCCTGGTTTAGACCTGGTTTAGTCCTGGTCTAGACCTGGTTTAGTCCTCCTGGTTGAATCCTGGAATCACTCTTGGTTTAGACCTAGTTTAGTCCTGGTTTAGACCTGGTTTAGTCCTGGTCTAGACCTGGTTTAGTCCTCCTGGTTGAATCCTGGAATCACTCTTGGTTTAGACCTGGTTTAGACCTAGTTTAGTCCTGGTTTAGACCTGGTTTAGACCTAGTTTAGTCCTGGTTCAGTCCTGGTTTAGTCCTCCTGGTTGAATCCTGGAATCACTCTTGGTTTAGACCTGGTTTAGACCTACTTTAGTCCTGGTTTAGTCCTGGTTCTGTCCTGGTTCACTCCTGGGATCACTCCTGGTTTAGTCCTGTTTTAGTCCCATTTTAGTCTTGGTCCATTCTGGTTTAGTCCTGGTTTAGTCCTGTTTTAGACCTGATTTAGTCCTGGTTCAGTCCATATGTGGCGCAAAAAAGTCCGGCATCTCGATCAGTGTTTCTTTTAGTTGTAAATATGTTTTTTTTATTTTTGCTGTTTTTATGAGCAATTATTAATACTATGGTATGACATCTTACATCTAGGGGGCGTTCTACATGTATCTCTATGGAAGAAAGTTCATGCAGACACAACTAACACAGTAGCAAACACTGCCAAAAAAAGTTAACTCACAAAAAAAAAAAAAACACAAAATGGATTTAAAGAGCACATTTTCAGAATCGGCCTGAGCGTTCGTGGTCTTGTTTAGGAGTTTGATTCTCGACAAAAAGGTGAGAGTGACAAACTAAAAAAAAAAAAAAAAAAAAACTGGCTAATGTTATCTATCTTGTGACTCTAATTATATGTGTGAGAAACTTGTTTAACAGCGGCTCATCTGTTGCGGCTCCAGCTCCGTCAGCTCTTTCCGGTCGTCTGGTGTTAAAACAGCAGCTCGGATTGAAGTCGAGCTTTAGTGGTACCTGCAGTTAGTTGATGACCTCAGCTAAAAAGTTTTAATGATTATGCTAAATTACCAGACGCTCCTGAACACCTCGTAGCCGCATTCGCACTTACTCACTTAGTCCTGTGAGCTGCTGTAGGCTGGGACTAGAGCCTGACAGGTTTTGGGGACGAAGACTATTAGAATTTGGTGGTTTAGATCAGTGTTTCCCGAACTTTTTTCTGTGGACTCATATTTTAAAAGTGACAAACCTTCGCGTAAATCACAAAATAAAGGTGGATTTGACCATTATTGAACATTAATGAAGATATTTTATTGTTTGAGTGATCGTGTCTCTCTGAACAATTAGTTTTACTCAAGTTTTAAACAATGAAAAACAGTAATTGAAGCAGCAATAAAAGGATCCATGAATCGCCTATTTGGACTTAAAATACAGGCTCGTTCTTTTTCTTTTCAACATTAAATTGGACCAGCAATATTGGAACAAAATAGTGTGTAGAACTGTATATTGCAGATCGTGACAAGGCGACCCAAAAAATATCTCTTGTAACCCACCTGAGGGTCGCGGTAGCCTGATTCAGCAGCCGGTTTCACTTCGTAGAAACCGTCTGACCTCGCAGTGTTAGACTTCGTTCACTCGACGGTAGGCGGGTACTTTTTTTATTTAATCAATCACTGCTATTTGGTTGTCACGTATGTAATGTGCCATTAATGGGGTTAACTGGTTATATTAAGCTTTTCCCAAATCCCGAAGGAAGAAGGGCAATAATGTCTTTCCCCTTGATAAAATTCACCAAACATTCTCTTTATTCTGGTTTTAAATCCTTGATCTCAGGAATCGTTGTCAACACTGAATATATGGCTCTTCGCTGATTGGCCGGTGCCTGAACTCGCACTTCTGGGGTTTTTGTGAACCGTCTAGTGTATTCTGATTCCTGACCTGGTCACTGGAGAGAAATGAAATTGAGCGGAGGCACTAGGTGGCGCCAGTCTGGCTAGGGTCACGGCCCAGTTTCTGAGATACCGTGCAGGCGAAAGGCAAAAATGAGGACAATCATCGGGGCTCGACAATCCACGTATCCTTCGTTCATTTGTTTTTCAAAATAAAATCAGAAATAAGAAAATGAAAAAAAAACCAACAACTATGTTCTTCATTATTTGTCTCCAAAACCAAAATGAAAAAAAAAAAAAAAAAATCAGATAATGATTTGTTTTTTTTAGTTTTTGATTCTGTGTTTAAATGAACTGAAAAAAAACAAACAAAAACAAAACAAACAATCAAACAAAAAAAAAAAAAAAAAAAAACAGATAAAGTCCATTTCCTGTTTCTGTGACTTAAACTGTGAAGCTGGACTGAACCTGAACTGAACCAGGTCTGAACCAGGACTAAACCAGGACTAAATCAGGACTAAACCAGGTCTAAACCAGGTCTAAACCAGAACTGAACCAGGACTAAACCAGAACTGAACTTTTTAATTTTTGATTTTGTGTTTAAATGAATTGAACAAAAAACAAAAAACAAAACAACAACAACAACAAAAACAGATAAAGTCCATTTAGTGTTTCTGTGACTTAAACTGTGATGCTGGACTGAACCAGGACTGAACCAGGACTAAACCAGGTCAAGATTATTAGCTGACAATATAAACATAAGAAAACACCTTTATTTTACTTAAATCAGTTTCAAGTATCAGATGAAATGTGTTTCATACGTGTAAATTATTCAGAACTTTTGGACATGTGTTCAGTATGTTTTAACTCTCTACTACTCGTCGTTGTCGGCACATTTTTCAACTTTTCTTCACAAATTGCCTCTTGATTGGTGTAAAACGATCATTTATATTTACAGCGGTTATAATGGAGTTGTGTTTTGTTTCATTCGCACACACACAAACTTTATGTATTCAGGCTGAGTTCTTCTCTTAAACGTCAAACGCTCTTTCCCGAACGAAAGGTGAAAGGTTTTTGTTTGCTTGAAAACTACTACGTCGTGACATCACAAGGTGCAGCAGAGCATTTTGAGCTTTGGAGATGTAAACGGAATAATCAAACGGGGGTAAATCAAACAAAACACAACTCCGGGTGTGTTTTCTGAGGAGGTAACCGCATTATAACACGACTTAACGCTCTCAAGAGTCGTTTTTGCATAATATAGGGCCTTTAAGACAAAAGAATAAATCCTTCTCTGCACAGCTCCCCGGAGTGCGTGGGCTGGTGTAAACGTAGCTTTAGTTTTCTGAATGTTAACACTGTTATTTTCACCAGAGGACGTTTAAAATGACAGAGTGCGCCATAATTACATTTGAGCAGAATCCTTTTGTGTTACCAACAAGACCGAATCCACAATACGCAACGTAAATGAATGGGTCTGGAACGGCCCGCGGTGTCGTACGACGCGGCGACATTATTAGCTGTCAAAAGAAGACGTTTTTATGATACATTTCAATGACGGATTTTAGCGGATTTAAAAGATGCACTATGTAACGAGGATACTTAACCGTATTAAAAATATAACTGATAGAAGAGGAGGAGACATGTCCGCGCAGCAGGGTTTAGTCCTGTTTAATTCTGTTTTAGACCTGGTTTAGATCTAGTTTAGACCTGGTTTAGACCTGGTTTTAGTCCTAGTTTAGAACTGGTTTTAGTCCTGGTTTAGATCTAGTTTAGACCTGGTTTAGACCTGGTTTTTAGTCCTAGTTTAGAACTGGTTTTAGTCCTGGTTTAGATCTAGTTTAGACCTGGTTTTAGTCCTAGTTTAGACCTGATTTTAATCCTGGTTTAAATCTAGTTTAGATCTAGTTTTAGTCCTGGTTTAGATCTAGTTTAGACCTGGTTTTAGTCCTAGTTTAGACCTGATTTTAATCCTGGTTTAAATCTAGTTTAGACCTAGTTTTAGTCCTGGTTTAGATCTAGTTTAGACCTGGTTTTAGTCCTGGTTTAGTCCTGGTTTAGACCTGATTTTAGTCCTGGTTTAGATCTAGTTTAGACCTGGTTTTAGTCCTAGTTTAGACCTGATTTTAATCCTGGTTTAAATCTAGTTTAGACCTAGTTTTAGTCCTGGTTTAGATCTAGTTTAGACCTGGTTTTAGTCCTGGTTTAGTCCTGGTTTAGACCTGATTTTAGTCCTGGTTTAGATCTAGTTTAGACCTGGTTTTAGTCCTAGTTTAGACCTGATTTTAATCCTGGTTTAAATCTAGTTTAGACCTAGTTTTAGTCCTGGTTTAGATCTAGTTTAGACCTGGCTTAGACCTGGTTTTAGTTCTAGTTTAGACCTGATTTTAGTCCTGGTTTAGATCTAGTTTAGACCTGGTTTTAGTCCTGGTTTAGTCCTGGTTTAGACCTGATTTTAGTCCTGGTTTAGATCTAGTTTAGACCTGGTTTTAGTCCTAGTTTAGACCTGATTTTAATCCTGGTTTAAATCTAGTTTAGACCTAGTTTTAGTCCTGGTTTAGACCTGATTTTAGTCCTGGTTTAGATCTAGTTTAGACCTGGTTTTAGTCCTGGTTTAGACCTGGTTTAGATCTGGTTTAGACCTGGTTTTAGTCCTGGTTTAGATCTAGTTTAGACCTGGTTTTAGTCCTGGTTTAGACCTGGTTTAGATCTAGTTTAGACCTGGTTTTAGTCCTGGTTTAGACCTGGTTTAGATCTAGTTTAGACCTGGTTTTAGTCCTGGTTTTAGACCTGGTTTAGATCTAGTTTAGACCTGGTTTTAGTCCTGGTTTAGACCTGGTTTAGATCTAGTTTAGACCTGGTTTTAGTCCTGGTTTAGCCCAAAATGTGAAAACAGGAACATACCTCTGTGTAATCCATTTATTTCAACAAAGTAACTGTAATCCAATTACCTCTCATTGAAAAAGTAACTGTAACTGAATACAGTTACTCATAATTTGTACTCTGATTACAGTAAATCTGTTACTCCCCAACACTGACCTTTAAATACCTGATATCAGTTCATACTAGAGCAGAGTCTGAAAACAGCATTTATTTCATTAGTTTAGTTGATTTATTTAATAAGACAAGGACAATGCACATGTACATTTCGCTTAACAGGAAAGAGGCTTTGTACCAGGTTGTAGCGACAGTGCTGATTTCCAAATGTCGTCCCTGGGCAGGTTCATTGATCGATTGTCTTGACCTTAACTATCAGCTGTTCTTCCTGGAGACCAACGTAACATGTTTTGGGTTTAATCAAACTAACGTAAGACAAAACTGATCCAAATGTGTTATGTATCTGTTATTTAAAGGTTGTATAGAGGATTTTTTAAGGGAAGTGAAATACAGCGAATGTTGTGCCTGCGTGACACCACCTTCCCTCAGTAGAAACACCTCCTCCTGCCTCTTTACTCTAGAAATCACGCTTGTTTACATCCAGTGCGTGTTCAGAATTACCGTTGAAGTGACCTGTCTAGAAATAATTTAGCGACCGACGCGTCTTTAGTTTTTAGACCCTTCGTCTGCTTCATTCGCGCCATCGCTGGAAGGAATCTCCAAAAATCACCTCAGTTTGTCTTCGCTCCTTTTCCCCTTCTCTTCTTCTTTCAGCGACCTCAAAAACGGACTTTCTTTGGCGGCGAACCGGTCGTGGATTCTCGTCCGCCGTCGCGACAAACTTTGTGCGATTTGTGAGGAAGCGACAGTTTGAAAAAGCCTCTAAGAACCGCTGCATAAACCACATAATCCCCGCGCGCCGACGAGTCAGTTACACTAGAAACGTAGGGAGTTTGATTGACGACCTAACAGCCAATAGATAAAGAGGCAGCCTCGTTTTCTATTGGCTGATGTTTATCTGGCCTCACTACATCCACAGTTGATAGATTTTCTTTTTTTTTTTTTTTTTTTGGGTCATCGTAATTACAAGGCTGCTGCGTCTCTCTAATGGTATTTTAAACTTTTGATGACAATTTGAAACAAAAAAAAAAATCCTCCATACAACCTTTAAGCCACAAGTAACTACAGAATAACTTTGTGAAAATAAAAATTCAAACATTTTGAGACTTTCTGGCCCAGCTACGACCAGTAAACAATTTTATTACTTCACTTCACATGTTCAACCATCCAGCTTCTAAATCCCAAGTAAATATATAATTAATCTTCACGGAGAAAAGCTATAAAATGTACACCATGTAATTTTTGTATTAAAATCTGAACTAAAAAGCTCCTAAAACTGTGTGAAAAGTAACTTGTGACGAGCGGTTAGAGTTGTATTTTCCATGCATTCTTTATACGTTTCTGTCATGTAACTGTACGTTTTCTTTCACATTCGCAGTGCTTTTTCAGAGTGAGTGATTCGCAGTGAGCGGTGCTGTCAGCTGACACGGTGCACTTAGGCTCTGGGCTCTGGGCTCTGCTTTGCTCATAAATCTTCCATGTGCACATTCAGAAGAGCGACTGAGCCTTGTCCTGTCGCTTCCATTAGGCCTCATGTGAACAATGACATTTTCACTGCAAATCTGTGGCAGCCAAGAGACCAAGAAAACATCTCCTCCTATATAAAAGCTGGCGTGTCCTTGGAAGGTTGCTGGTTTAAATCCTGCTCTTGCAAGTAATGGTTTGGCCGTGTTAGAGAACTGGATACTAGATGTTTTCCTCCGGGCTGCCGCCACCTAGTTTTTCCGCTTAATTTCAATTCTCTCCGGCGACTAGGTCAGGAATCGGAATACACTAGACCACAGGTGTCAAACATGCGGCCCGGGGGCCAGATCCGGCCCTCCAAGACCTTTAATCTGGCCCTCGGCTGATTTTCTACTAAAATATTTTAATTATATTTTCTGTTAAAATATTGGTAATTTTCTGTGGTGTTTATCACAGCAGCGTCTCCAGTGCCTCTGTACGTGGCCCCTCCCACCAGAGCAGCACAAATGAAGACTTGTCTCTTTCCAAACGCTCTTAAGGGACGATCATTTTGACTGTTGACCGTGACATCCTCATCAACAAAATGTCAAAAATGAGAAAAGTGGAGCCGAGTGCAGGATTTTACAAGAAAAATTGACTTATTCCTATTTGCATAAAAGTTCATGTTAAAACTTTGTGTTGAAATTGGATTTTCCTTAAAGTTTCAGGTTGTTCATAACATTCTAATATTTTGTAAAAGAAAAGTTCATCAATTAAAAAAGATTTTCTGTAATAGATTTGCATTTGTCTGCACAATATTTATTTATGCTATTTTTGGGGTTTATATGACATGAGTTTTCTGATCCGGCCCCTTTGGAATCAAAGTAGGTTGGATACGGCCCCGGACCAAAATGAGTTTGACACCCCTGCACTAGACGATTTGCAAGAACCCCGGAAGTTGAGAAGCCGTGACGTCAAACTCAAGCGCCTGTCTCGGCCCATTTTTTGGAACAGCACAACAGTAAACAAAGCGGTCGAGATGGATGTAGGCATTCTGTGTTGGCGACGATTCCCGAGATCGAGGATTTAAAGCCGGAACAAAGGGAATGTTTGGTGAATTTTGTCAAGGGGAAAGACGTTATTGCCCTTTTTCCTACGAGATTTAGTGCATTACATACGTCACGACCAAATAGTTAAATTAAAAAAAGTACCCGCCTACTGCCAAGCGAACAACTCCTAACGCTGCGAGGTCAGACGGTTTCTACGAAGTGAAACCGTGCGATGAATCACAGTTTGCAAGAACCACGGAAGTGCGAATCCGGGCACAAGCCAATCAGCAAAGAGCCATACATTCTTTTTTGTCAACGATTCCAGAGATCGAGGATTTAAAGCCAGAACAAAGAGAATGTTTGGTGAATTTTATCAAGGGGAAAGACGTTATTTCCCCTTTTTCCTACGGGATTTGGGAAAAACTTAATAAACCAGTTAGCCTCGTTACTGGTACTTTACATACGTCACGACTAAATAGCAGCGATTGACTAAGTGAAAAAAGTACCCGCCTACTGTCAAGTGAACAAATTCTAACGCTACGAGGTCAGACAGGTTTGTACGAAGTGAAACCGGCTGAAGAATCAGGCTACGGGGTTGCCATAGCGATGTTCGAAAGCACCCATGTTTTCCAGTGGGAGGGATTTGTGAAAAGTTTAATGCAGGCTTGTCCAAACTATGGCCCGTGTTTGTTTTTTTTTTTTAAATCTACCTGGATAAAGCTAGTATTTAATATTTGTTGTGTGGTTTTAAGGATCTTAGCACAAATAAAGACCGATGGCTCATTCTAAAGTGTTAAACATGCACATATTTCAATTATTCACTGTTTCACTGTACTGAGCTCTAGTCTCGATCGGCCCTCTGCTTCATCTGTGTTCAGATATGTGGCCCTTGATTAAAAAAGTTTGGACACCCCTGGTTTAATGGAAGAAGGCGAAATTTGGCTTCCAGTGTGTGTTGTTATCGTATGTTCAGTGGACCACAGTAACACACAGACTGGGAGAGCCTCAGGGAGTGGGGAGACAGTGGATTACAAGAGCTGTTTGATACCCCTTGCGACTTTAATTAAATCTTTTCAATAGAAGAGAAAGTGACTGTGATCAAAGTACACTTGTGTCTCTTTTAGTGGCATTAGCAGAGAGTCTGTGTAAACAGTCGGAGGAACAGTGGGAGGAGTGGAGCTTCATTATAGAGGAGTGCAGACATGTGCTGGACACGCCCCCTACTTCCTCCTCTTCCCGCCTCCTCAGGATCTAAACAAATCTCCAGCTGGGACCCTCCACACTGCGACTAAAGACCCGAGCGCTGCACAATGCACTCACACAATGACAAGGAACAGAGGACAAGAGGGCAGCCACAAAAAGTCTGGTCTAAGAAAAAAAAAACTCCTAATGTTGTGACTTGACTCTACTGACCTACTAGTTAGATATTAGCAGAATTATATTTGGTTGTAGTCTACATCTTACTTATTAAAAGATATACTTTCTAGAGATGTTCCATGGTAATGCAGCAGACATCTAGTTCTACTCAATTTTTATTACAACATGCTCTCTTACTCTCAAACAGCTATATGAACCACTGTCCCCTTCACACAAACACATACAAGTCACACACTCACCAATGTAAACAAATACTTGGAGTGAGGGGTTAGTGTTTTTGCCCAAGAACAACACATAGATATATATATATATATATATATATATTATATATATATATATTAAAAAAAATGTGTTTGTCACCTTCCACGGTGGTAGGTCTCTCACCCTCATTGAGCTCGGGTCCTCTACCAGAGGCCTGGGAGCTTGAGAGTTCTGCGCAGTATCTTTGCTGTTCCCAGTACTGCACTTTTTCCATGTCCATGTCCATTGTTTTTCCCGGTATCTGTTGTAGCCACTCTTCCAGTTTGGGGGTTACAGCCCCGAGTGCTCCGATCACCACAGGCACCACTGATGCCTTTACTTTCCAGGCTCTCTCCAGCTCTTCCTTGAGCCCCTGGTATTTCTCTAGCTTCTCGTGTTCCTTTTTCCTGATATTACCATCGCTTGGTATTGCGATGTCCACCACCACGGCTCTGCTCTGTTTCTTATCCACCACCACTATGTCTGGTTGGTTCGCCATCACCATTCTGTCAGTCTGTATCTGAAGTCCCACAGGATCTTGGCTCGGTCATTCTCCACAACCTTTGGAGGTGTTTCCCACCTTGATCCTGGGGTTTCCAGCCCGTACTCTGCACAGATGTTTCTGTACACTATGCCCGCCACTTGGTTATGTCGCTCCATGTATGCTTTCCCTGCCAGCATCTTACACCCCCGCAGTTATGTGCTGGACTGTCTCAGGAGCCTCTTTGCACAGTCTACACCGTGGGTCTTGTCTGGTGTGGTAGATCTGGGCCTCTATTGCTCGAGTGCCCAGGGCCTGCTCCTGAGCAGCCAGGATCAGTGCTCTGTGCTGTCCTTCAGACCAGCCCTCTCAAGCCATTGGTAGGATTTCTTGATATCAGCCACTTCAGTTATGTTCCGGTGGTACGCCCCATGTAGGGGTTGTCCTGCCATGATGGTCCCTCCAGCACCTCTTCCTCTGGACCCCACTGTCTGAGACATTCTCTGAGCACCTCATCTGCTGGGGCCTTGTCCTTGATGTACTCAAGGAGCTTGGATGTTTCATCCTGGACAGTGGTTCCCACACTCACTAGTCCTCGGCCCCCTTCCTTCCGGCCTGCGTACAGTCTCAGGGTGCTGGATTTGGGATGGAACCCTCCATGCATGGTCAGGAGCTTTCGTGTCTTAACATCTGTGGTCTGTATCTCCTCCTTTGGCCAGCTTACAATCCCTGCAGGGTATATATATATATATATATATATATATATATATATATATATATATATATATATATATAATATATATATATATATATATATATATATATATATATATATATATATATATATATATATATATATATATATATATATTATACATATGGGAGCTGGGAGCATTGCAGACCTGTGGGCCACAGGGTCTGACCTCTCTAAAGATGTTTTTGCCAGGAGAGCCTCAGCTTATCTCAGCTTTTACAATTACACTTTAGCTACTGCCCGAGTACAAGACTGATCAGAAATCAGAAGACATGTGTCGCTGATTAAGACACCAGTGGAGGTGAAACGGAGGTAGACGTCTTGAATACAGAAAATAAAGATTACTGAAACACGCATGAATCACTCTAAATACAACTTCACAGGGTCAATGACAAGAAAATACTATAACATGGTAATATTACACAAAATGGACTCTTGTGAGTTTTAAACCATGTTATAATGTTGTTACCTCATCAAAAACAGACCTGGAGTTGTGTTTGTTTCATTCCCTCATGTTTGAGTAACTCTATTATTAAACTATCTACATCTCCAAATCTCCAAATGATCTTCCAGATCTTTAAAAGCTCTGGATTTAGCAGAATATGTCTCTGTGGCCACACCGACTTGTCAAAGCCTGATCCCGTCAGATCTCAGAAGCTCAGCAGGGCCGGACATGGTCAGTACTTGGATCGGAGGCACTGGCAAAATCAGGTCCCACAGTGGGGCGCCAGTTGTGTCCTTAGGCAAGGCACTTCACCCACATTGTCTAGTATGAAAGTGGTGTGTGTGTGAGTGATGGTGGTGGTCAGAGGGGCTGATGGCACAGATTGGCATGGCAGCTGCGCTTCTGTCAGTCTGCCCCAGGGCAGCTGTGGCTACAATAGTAACTTACCACCACTGGGTGTGGAGTGACTGAATAATGCTGAATAATGTGTGACAAATGTGCTGTATAAATAAAGACTTAATTCCAGGCAAAGCAATAACATCTCCATGACTAGAAAAGTGAGAGAAAGTCTCCTCACCAGAAAACTGCCTCAACCTCTTCAGTTCTTATTAAAGACAATATAATAAAGTGTATTTACCTTGTTGACATGTTTCAGCTGCTGCATCTTCACTTCAGTTGTCCCCGGTGTTGGTGGTGACATGTCATATAACCGTCATCACGGTTTATGCTGTCATGATGGTGAAGCGTTCCTCCTTTCACACACCTGGGACACCCTCCTCCAGAGACACCGGGTGACGAGAGGCGTGGTCAGTCTGAGTGACCTGCAGGTCCATCAGGCTGACCACGCCTACAGGAAGTAACAACAGCAGATATACGACACGACACCACCAACACCGGGGACAGTTGTGAAGATGCAGCAGAAACATGTCAACAAGGTAAACACACTTTACTGTACTGTCTTTAAAAAGAACTCAAGAAGTTAAAGTGCCACATTGCACCTTTATCACAAGCTTACAAATCAAGATAATATTGTAACATTTGATTATTTTTTTTTTTTTTTCTCGAAAATATTTATCTTTGTAAAGGAAATATATTTGTAAAGCATTTTTCATGTTTTTTTTTTTTTTTTTTTTTTTTTTTTAGCTTTGTGTATTGTTTATTTGTAAATAAATAAATGAGAATATGAAACACACACACATATTTCTTTCTTTCAGGTGATACAAAATTTACAAAAAAACTGCACATTAATTTTGAAAACAGTCCTAAGGCCACATTGTAATTTCTGTTTGTCCTTCATTTGTTTTGTTCAAACCTGATTGCAAATTTTTTCACATTATTAATAATTTTGCTATTTTCATTAAAAATTCCATTTAAACGATTCCATTAAAACAGTTGCACATTTCAGTAATTCTGCATGTTTGTATTTGCTGAAGTGGCTCTATCTTTTGAATTATTTGTTAGTGTTTAAAAGGCTGTTTATTTTCAACCCCGGCGTGAAACATTGACCACAAATTAATCCAGTTATTTTTTTTATTTTGTGTGTCACAATGTTAACAGACCTGGAGTTGTGTTTCGTTTCATTCACACGTTTAACGCACAAATCCTGCAGATTTAGTCTTTAGTTCGTCTCTCAAACAAAAAACTGTGTTCCACCTTGTGATGTCATGTGGTAGTACAGGTAATACACTCTTTTACTTTGCATCTTTACGTACACGTGCTCCATGTTGGAGATATTCAGGGCCTGTTTACATGAGAACACTTGCTGGTAAAACGGACAAAATATTTTATCAAAAGTGCCTTTCGTTTAGACCAGGGGTGTCAAACATACGGCCCGGGGGCTGGATCCGGCCCTCCAAGACCTTTAATCTGGCCCTCGGCTGATTTTCTTCTTAAATATTTGAATTATATTTTCTATTAAAATATTGGTCATTTTCTGCTGTGTTTATCATAGCAGCGTCTCCAGTGTCTCTGTACGTGGCCCCTCCCACCAGAGCAGCACAAATGAAGACTTGTCTCTTTCCAAACGCTCTTAAAGGACGATCGTTTTGACTGTTGACCGTGACACCCTCATCAGAAAAATGTCAAAAATGAGAAAAGTGGAGCTGAGTGCAGGATTTTACAAGAAAAATAGACTTATTCCTATTTGCAAACAAGTTTATGTTAAAACTTTGTGTTGAAATTGCATTTTTCTTAAAGTTTCAGTTTGTTCATAATATTATAATATTTTGTAAAAGAAAGAGTTCATCATTTAAAAAAGATTTCTGTAATAGATTTGTGTTTCTCTGCACAAATATTTGAACTTATTGCTATTTTTGTGGTTTATATGCCATGAGTTTTCTGATCCGGCCCCTTTGGGATCAAAGTAGGTTGGATACGGCCCCCGGACCAAAATGAGTTCGACACCCCTGGACAAATGAGTTTGATGCTGTCATCCTCTAAATTTTTGACGATGACGGCGTTTTTTGGGGCTTAAAAATGCAAAAATCTGAAACCACCCTCCAGAGTGGAAAAGTTGAATATGCTTCATCGTAGAATTTCTGTCTACACTGCCCAAGACGCAAAACTCTGGTCAGATCTGTTCACGTCGCGTACACGTTTACGTCACATACATACAGTACAGAGAAACCTGGCATGCCAACCCAATCGAATTTCACTCACTTTTGCGTCACCGTATGCTCGCAGATTTCCTCCCGAAAACGCTCGTCTGAACACGGAATAAAAAGTGAAGAAGCGACGACGCCACTTGTACGTCTTCTGTTCAGACCGTCATCATATAAACACAGCCTTAACACTTTTTTTGGCGGAGTTTGGTTTGGTTGACGTTATTTGTTTGGCTTAAAATTTACGCGCACACAGCGGACTGACTGAATGTGGATTTATTACCACGCACTTACGCAATTAACACTTTGACTTTGAGACTTTGTAAACATGCCGTACTGGAGACTCGATATTTCTTTAACTCTTCTATTTTACCTGTAAGACGACACACTGCCCAGTCCATGCCTCAAGGATTAGGAGTTCAAGTATCTCGGGGTCTTGTTCACGAGTGAGGGGAGGGAGTAAAATAGAAAAGTATTTTGCGTATATTTTGAGATTTAATAAACCTTCAAATGTAGTGATTTTGATGCAGATTAGTTAGTTTTTATCCCTAGTCTTTTCAGCAGGTCTCAAACTCCAATAAAAATACTTTAACTTTTCAGTCCAGTTCAAAAATGCAGTGTAGTAGAAAGTACAGATACCTGCTTGCAAATGTAGTGAAGAAAAGTAAAGCATTTCCACCTTAAAATGTATTTACAGACAGTTTTCCTCCAGACAAGTGGATCGGTGCAGCGTCGGCAGTGATGCGGTCGCTGTATCGGACCGTTGTGGCGAAGAGGGAGCTGAGTCGAAAGGCAAAGCTCTCGATTTACCGGTCGATCTACGTTCCTCCCCTCACCTATGGTCATGAGCTCTGGGTAATGACCGAAAGGATGAGATCGCGGATTCAAGCGAGAGAAATGAGTTTCCTCCGCAGGGTGGCTGGACACTCACTTAGGCTACGTTCAGACTGCAGGGCTTAATGCTCAATTCCGATTTTTTTTGTGTGAAATCTGATGTTTTTGCGAGGTCGTTCACGTTTCCAATTAAATGCGATTTGTATGTGACTCCAGTGTGAACATTAAACGGCCCGAAAGTGTCTCACATGTGCAATGGAGACACCACGACGACAACCGCAGCGAGCGTGCTCTGTGTTTACGGAAATTGTCCAAACATGGACGTGAGCATTGAGCACCTGGAGATTTTAAAGTTCCTTTCGTACCGGAGCCAGAACATGAACAACTTATTTGTTTTAAGGAGGAGATTGAGAAGGAGAAGGACGAGGTTTTTGGTCGTGGTGTTTTGTGGGACAGCAGCAGCGATGTCCGTTGAAAGAAACATGTGGATGTGGAGACGTGGCCAAGAGTGGTGAGTGGTGATGTGCTTTGCTTCAGTGACACGGAGTTCATTAACAATTTTCGCCTACTTCAGCAGAATAGTGACGTTTGTGGCTTGTTGATAACGTGTAGGTGGATGAATGCACTTTGGTCGTTCAGACTGAAGTCATGTGTCAAAAGATCAGATATGTATCGGTTTTAGGAGCACATATCCAAGTGTCCTGGGTCACATTTGAAAAAATCTTATCTGTGTTGTTCAGTCATTAAAAGATCAGATACAGGTCACATAGGGGCCAAAAAATCAGATTTGTGTCACTTCAGGCTGCAGTCTGAACGCAGCCTTAGAGATAGGGTGAAGAGCTCAGTCACACGGGAGGAACTTGGTGTAGAACCGCTGCTCCTCCACGTCAAGAGGAGCAGTTGCGGTGGCTCGGGCATCTGTCCCGGATGGAGGAGGGCCCAGGGAAGACCCAGGACACGCTGGAGGGACTATATTGTCAAAGTTTTCAGCTTGTCCAAGAAAGAGTGGAAGTCAAATGCTGGAGACCAACTGAATGTTTTACGCAGGAGAAGTTTATTTAAGATCAATATTACGGGTCAACATAGTATGATCTTTGAGTGTTCAAGCCCCTTTGACTATGCTTCAGAGGCGAAGGTTTATAAAGCAAGTGGTGAGATTATGAGATTATGCCAGTAGACACCGGTTATACAGCAATATGCCACAGTTTAGATCAGGGGTGGGCAAAATACGGCCCGGGGGCTGTATGCAGCCCTTTAAACCTTTTAATCTGGCCTGCCGAACTTGAATAAATTACAATAAGAAACCTTGTTGATGTTTTATTTTTCCTGCATTTCACGGCGTTTTCCAGTAGATGGCGCACTATCTGTACATTGAGGTGCGGCGTATTATGTTGACCGCAATGCTTTATGTGAAAGTGTTCTTACAGGAGTCATTTTCGGGCGGCGTATTCGGACCATGAGTGAGGTAGAAGTGTTCAAGACATAAGGCTGCACTGTTTCTGTTTTGAGTGGGTTAAAAGAAAAGACAAAAAACTTAGACACTGTGTTTCAAATCTTAACGCATGAAACGTCTTAAGCGTCCGGTTTTACTGCACATGTAGGTGTTTACGCGTGTAACCTTGTGGCGTGGGCTCTGTTTCTCAATGAGATCTAACCGCTCAGGACTCACACTCGCCTGTGGTGTGCAGTGGAGCAGATCTATTCACTTTTCATGTATTCTGAAATATTTGCGTCAAAGTTGCAGCGCGTAGTGCAGAATACGTCCTACGTGAGCGTAAATACGAGTGCAATGGAGCCGGGCTCTCAACACGTCATGTCCTGTCTCCTGTCCGGCCCTTTAGTCAAATTTTAGGACCCTATGTGGCCCTCGAGCCAAAAAGTTTGCCCAGCCCTGGTTTAGATAATGGTCATGGTGTAAATACAGCTTTTGTGTCAGTGTTAAACTGAGATGTACGTGGAAGGTAAATTACTTGAATTCTCTTACAGACTATGTTTCTGGGCTGGGAACACGAGGTCCCACCGTAGGAGCTCGAGGAAGTGTCAGGGGTGAAGGAAGTCTGGGAGTACCTGCTTAGTCTGCTGCCCTGGATAAGCAGAAGAAAAGGATGGATGGATGGACACACTTCACGTTGTGTGGACACATGTAGGACTATGTTAAAGGTGAAAGCTGTTTTGAGCCATTCATTTTTTTCAGGTCATACAGTCGTGCTGAGGCGTGAGCACCTGCGCTGCCGATCAATCAGAGCGGCGAATGTACCGGCTCAGCGACATGGGCGTTTAAAGCCAAGGAACCGAAAGTTGGCACCGAACAAACGTTAATTTTTGTTAAGTGAAATTTACTCAAATCATGATAAAACATTCTCAATTTACTAAATCTTAACTTGGCTAGATTTAAGGTTTTGTAGTGCACCAATGAAAACTGAAAATCAAATAAAATATTGATCACAAAAAAAAGAAAATTGAAAAAAAAAAAGAAAAAAAAAGAAAGCAACAGTGTGGGCTTATTCTGGAGTATTGCAGAGCTACAAATAAGTGTTAATTTGAAAACTACCTCTACTACCTTGTTTTTTTTACGAAGTCATTTTAGATGAATATTATGAAAACTGACGAATGTGTAAATGATAAAATAAAGGTGTCAGAGATTAGAACAACGTATAAAGTACTAACAGTGTTGGGGAGTAACAGATTACATGTACTGGAGTTACGTAATCAGAGTACAAATTATGAGTAACTGTATTCAGTTACAGTTACTGTTTCAGTGAGTGGTAATTGGATTACAGTTACTTTGTTGAAATACGTGGATTTACATGGCAGTATTTTCCTGTTTTCACATTTTGGGCTAAATCCCTTTTCTTTTCTTTCTTTTTTTTTTTTTTCTGTAATTCCGCTCATTGCTGAACAACTAAACCAGGTCTAAACCAGGACTAAAAAACCAGGACTAAACCACTAAACCAGGAAAACCAGGACTAAAACCAGGTCTAAACCAGGACTAAAACCAGGTCTAAACCAGGACTAAAACCAGGTCTAAACCAGGACTAAAACCAGGGGTCTAAACCAGGACTAAACCAGGTCTAAACCAGGACTAAAACCAGGTTCTAAACCAGGTCTAAAACCAGGTCTAAAACCAGGACTAAAACCAGGTCTTAAACCAGGACTAAACCAGGATCTAAACCAGGACTAAACAGGACTAAACCAGGATCTAAACCAGGACTAAACCAGGTCTAAACCAGGACTAAAACAGATCTAAACCAGGACTAAACCAGGTCTAAACCACTAAACCAGGTCTAACCAGGTCTAAAACCAGACTAAACCAGGTCTAAACCAGGACTAAACCAGGTCTAAACCAGGAACTAAAACCAGATCTAAACCAGGTCTAAAACTAAACCAGGTCTAAAACCAGGTCTACTAAACCAGGGTAAAACCAGGACTAAACCAGGACTAAAACAGACTAAAAAGGTCTAAACCAGGACTAAAAACCAGGACTAAACCAGGACTAAACCAGGTCTAAAACCAGGACTCTAAAACAGACTAAACCAGGTCTAAACCAGGAAAACTAAACAGGATCTAAACCAATCTAAACCAGGTCTAAACCAGGACTAAAACCAGGTCTAAACCAGGACTAAAACCAGATCTAAACCAGATCTAAACCAGGTCTAAACCAGGAAAACCTAAACCAGGTCTAAACCAGGTCTAAACCAGACTAAAACTAAACAGGTCTAAACCAGGTCTAAACCAGGTCTAAACCAGGACTAAACCAGGACTAAACCAGATCTAAACCAGGACTAAACCAGATCTAAAACCAGGAAAAACCAGGTCTAAACCAGGACTAAACCAGTCTAAACCAGGACTAAACCAGGACTAAACCAGGACTAAACCAGGACTAAACCAGTCTAAACCAGGTCTAAACTAAACCAGGTCTAAAACCAGGTCTAAAACCAGGACTAAACCGGGACTAAACCAGGTCTAAACCAGGACTAAATCAGGATTAAGCCAGATCTAAACCAGGTCTAAACCATTACTAAAACCAGGTCTAAACTAGGTCTAAACCAGGACTAAAACCAGGTCTAAACCAGGACTAAAACCAGATCTAAACCAGATCTAAACCAGGTCTAAACCAGAACTAAAACCAGGACTAAACCAGGTCTAAACCAGATCTAAACCAGATCTAAACCGTTACTAAAACCAGGTCTAAACCAAGACTAAACCAGAACTAAACCAGGACTAAAACCAGGTCTAAACCAGGACTAAAACCAGGTTAACCAGGTCTAAACCAGGTCTAAAACCAGGTCTAAAACCAGGACTAAACCAGGACTAAAACAGGACTAAATCAGGATTAAGCCAGATCTAAACCAGGTCTAAACCATTACTAAAACCAGGTCTAAACCAGGTCTAAACCAGGACTAAAACCAGGTCTAAACCAGGACTAAAACCAGATCTAAACCAGGTCTAAACCAGGTCTAAACAAAGACTAAACCAGAACTAAACCAGGACTAAAACAAGGTCTAAACCAGGACTAAAATCAGATCTAAACCAGGTCTAAACCAGAAGTAAACCAGGACTAAAACCAGATCTAAACCAGGTCTAAACCAAGACTAAACCAGAACTAAACCAGACTAAAAACAGGATTTACCAGGACTTAACCTTGCTGTGCGACCGTGTCTCCTCTTCTATCAATAATATTTTTAATACGGTTAAGTAAAGTCTGGGCTTTTTATTGTTTTTTAACAGACAAAACTTCGTAAAGTATTTGTAATATACCACAGATAGTTTTGATACTTCGTGAAACAGAACTTTCTCAGTGAATCTTCTGGTCTGATCTCTGCAAACGAATCGACTCCAGGACTTTGTGTTCTTGTTATTGTGTTGCTGGGAGGCAAGAACTTCACTGAAATAATATTTTTAATTTGGATTTTTAACTTTTCAGATGTGATTTTGGTAAGAAAGGTCACCGTTTTTGAGGTTTTATCTTGTTCAAAAGCTGTTGAATACTCAAAAATACCCACGGAGTTTTGTTAAAGAGTGGGCATTTATTAACTATAACACATAATATTTAACTTTTTTATTGATTTGAAAATGCTGTATTCACCACAAACTTTGTATTTAAAACGTTTTTGATGCTTTGAGTCTCGCCTCCTCTTGCTCTCCATGCTTAGTCACCCCCCTTCAGAGCGCTATCACATTACAAACGCGACACATGCCTCTAATAAAACTACAGCTCATCGAATCAGGTCTGTCGAGTTACGGTTCACGCTTTTGTATCATGTGAAGAATCCCTCGGTCGTCCAGGTAGAATCCATGACGAGGAGAAAACGACTGCTGTACATCTCCACTCATTTCAGGACAGCGAGGTACAGATTTTAGTCAGAGAAAAGAATTGGTTTGAGAGGGGAGTGAAAGAAGCCATTCAGACACCATCTATCTCCTATTTACAACTCCATCCTCAAACCTAAATCAAAACAAACAAGAAAACAACAGGTGTATCCAGGTCGGGTCCAGAGGTGTGGAAGCTCCATTATGGCCATGAATTGTTCTGCTAATTCGACCCCACACCCTGTACAGGTCAACAGGCCCAACTAACAAACAGAAACTGTAAACAAGTACAGTGTTTTCCGGGCTTTTAGACGCGCTCTTAAGCCTCTAACCCAGGGGTGGGCAAACTAAGGCCCGTGGGCCATATGCGGGCCATCAATCTTTTTAATCCGGCCCGCCAAAGTTGAATAATGGTAATAATGATTTAAAAGTCATTTCAATAAATAGTAAATACTGCAGGACTTGAAAGACAGATATTTTGTTATAATGCTTTGTAATGATTTTGTTAGGATTTGTGTTTTTGTTCTTTTCTGTTTCAGAGCTTGAGTGTGGCAGGGGGCGTGGCTGGCTTTTTCCGGAGCAGACGAGACGCACCTGCAGTCAATCCCTTCATCTACCTCAGTATTTAGCCCTGGTCTTCTCATCACCACTTTGCCAGATAATTCCGTCCTGTTCGGTAGCGTCACCAGGCTCTTGGATTTATTCCCGTCTTGCTTATTGTTTGCCCTGGATTTACCTACTCCGGTTTTCTCCCAGGTGTCTCCTGGTCGTCTGCCTTTGCCTCCGGAGAAGTTGGCCAGCTCCCTGCCTCCTCAGCCTGCCTTCGTTTGTACAATAAACTGCTTAAACCTGACTGTGTTCTGATTCTGCTTTGGGGTCCCTCTTCCCCCACCTTAACAGATTTTCAATTATAGGATATTTCAATATATGTTTTGTTTTGTTTGTTGATATGTTTTCTATATATCCTATGTTATTTTTTTCTCGTATGAGGTGGATTACCAAAAAACTCCATCCATGTGCACCTGGTCCAGCCCTTCCGTCAAATTTTAGAATCTTTTGTGGCCCACGAGTCAACAAAGTTTGCCCACCCCTGCTCTAACCGCATCAAAAAATCCAGAGCGCCACATACACGAATCCACTCGGGTGTCCCAGCACGACTTCAGTAAACTACAAAGCCGCACCACCCACAGAACACGCAAACACACACGAAGCAGACAGCGACCGCGCGGCGAAAAACCCCACAGACACACTCATCACTCCACGCCGACGAGGAACAGAACGGAGGAACGAACCGAAAAAGCGAGTGCGACGTGTCGCTTCTAGACACGACTGAACAACTGAGTCACTGCGAACACGCCGACAATCCAGCGGTCCCAGACAGCACCCTCCTACACGCCACAACTGAACAAAGCCCAGAGTCACCGTGAACGAACAAACAAACAAAACCACTGACCCATCACACTGTTGTGTTGAATTTAAAGTCCGGTGCGGGTTATTTGCTCATAGCCTGGAAAATACGGTAGGTGTGTTAGTTTCAGTCATCTCCTCCCTGCAGACAGATATAAGGAAGTGTCCACCAGACCAGAACTGAAGAAGCAGCTTGGATGAGCTGCGAAACGTCTTCAACCAAACTAACGTTTGTCCAGTCAACAAACCGAATTTTCTCCTCGCTTTTGTACCATGTTTTTGTGTATTTATAGACAGTTGTCGTGGTTGATGTAGACTTGTGGGCGGAGTCTTGTACAAGCTCGTACTGCTAACTGTAAGGAGGGTTTGAATAGAGAACCTGCATTTGACGTCATAACCTCGCCCTTACCCAATTCCAATAAACCTCCTTTGTAAAGTTAGCACATTTTCGAGTCGTTCTTTTAATTTTTCGCATTAAGACACTTGCCGGAAACATGTTGTGCACAGAACTGTAATCAGCAGAGAGATAAACACACAGGGGTTCAGTTGTGTCGGATCCCGGTTGAAGCTGACAGACGAGACAAGTAGAGCTGCCATCAGTGTGTGAAATACCAGTCAATATTCAGGGGTCCCCATCTCTGAATTGTTGAGCGATACAGACTCAAATGTGAAAAAAGGAAAAGATGCCACGATGGATGCCACAGACTAAACTGAATAGGCCCTATTCACATGATTCAACTTATAAAATGAACTGCATTTAGCCTCCTGTGACAAATGCTATAGTTGGACTAGATCCAAACCAGAGTCCTGACCCAGTGGGAGCAGCTCTGGTTCAGGCCGGGCTCAGATGATGTGGAGCGGGGAGTGATGTTAGGAGTCTCAGTCTAAGAGGCACTTTCCTCGGGAAGAACCAAGTGTGTGGAGGACAGACCTCTCAGAACAACAGGGCGGCAGTAGCTCAATTGGTAGTGCGTTCGTCCACTGATCTGAAGGTTGGCAACATAAACATCATTGCCACAGGTTGGCTGATGTGATTCCAGCTCCCACAGATGAAGGCTGTTGTTGTGTCCGTGGGCAAGACACTTAACCCACCTTGCCCACAGTGTCTGTGTACACTGGTGTGTGAATGTGTGTGTGAATGGGTGAGTGGTTCCTTGTTGTAAAGCGCTTTGTCCACCTTAAATGTGGAAAAGAGCTATAGAAAAATGTGACCATTTACCAATTTACCAACATATAACCAACCAAACTGGATTCACGCTTCTGTCTGGATGCTGAACCACCTCATAACCAGTCGCAGTACTCGGATCAGCCCGACCAGACCTGTAGTCCATAGCGCATTCTCACTTTCCCCACACGGAACCAGTGCGACAGAATGGAACTGTTTGGACCCAGTCCATTACGCACTGGTCTTGCTCGCTCCCGACTGGAACCAGCACATGGAGGACGGAGCCTCCAGATCTAACCAACACGCTCGGAGGACGGCACAAGACCAAGGACCAGACCCCTAGCCCCGCCCTAAGGGTCTGCATGCTACATGAGTGCTCCTGTGTTTTTACTGCTGTTTCCCAAACTCAGAGCTTCTGCTCTGGGCTGATGCGCGGTGAGTTTGTACAAAGTTCTACATGATGCTGTTTTATGAGTTCATGGTGATCACTTGAGATGAGGACGACCTGCAGTTTTAACGGGGAACATAGAAACCTTTCACAATTGGAGGAACATCGGGAACATTCGGCTGATACTGTCTGGGTCCACATGGAATAACTTTTTTTTTTTTTTTTTTCTGAGGCTCTTTAGGGGGTGTGATGGGTTAATCATATTTCGCACACTGGTTGCCATAAATCGGGGGATTTATGACCCAACCACAGACAACCATTACCATTGTCGGGACCGTCAATATGGCAGCAAAACAAAAACCAATCACGTGATTACAGGTTCTCTCTACGGCCTGGGAGAGATATCTAGAAAGCTCCAAATGTTGATTTTGAGTTTTAGCCCTCTTTAATTAGATTTTCCCATATTTAGTATTCACTTTATGTCACCACAGACACACATAAAACATTACTTGCAATTGTAATAAAGTGCTCAGGTTCAATTCCAGCTGATCACTGACTGTCAGAAATGTCAAAAATGCTCAATCTTGATTTTAATTTGATTACCTGCACGACTCTGTATCCAATTACAATCTTCTCCTGTCCAACAAACATCTCTAAAAGTGTCTCTGTCCATTGAGCTGTAGTATTCGGCGGCGTCTTCTGCTGTCCCACTGTTCCTCTGCTGAGTCTCCGCTCTTGTTTTCATGAAGCTGTTTTTCTTAATTAAAAGTGTGTGTGCTGATGATAAAGCAGTTTGGGAGGACAAAGGCTTGTGCTGCCTCAGTTTGTTTAAGCCTGACACCAGCACAGCTCCTCTTTACAGGGACAAAGTGAACAACACCCACGTCGTCTCGAGCTTTCACGTATTACCGCTGTGTCCACGGGCAAGGCACTGCTGCTTCCTCGTGATAGGAAGTGTGGAACTTTGTGAAATTGCTCTGTAAAACGTTCACTGTGATGACCAATGGCAGACTCGATGTTTCGCGATGAACGTGCACTGTGTTCCTCCCCCTGCGTCCTGATTGGCTAAAAGACTGCAGACCACTGTCAATCAATCTCTTCTGTACAGTACAGAATGTGTTCAGCTGCCAAATTTAAATAAAAGTTGGATCTGTGTCAGTGCTGCATGTTTGCAAGTTTTCACCCCGACAAAACCCACAATGTCGATGAAACGTTCTGCACCGACAAAGGCAAAACGCGGCTGTTGCAGAGTCCTGCACCGGGTCGAGAACGGGCAAATAGTTGCTGAAACTGGTGGGTTTTAACGTTCTGGAATTTTACAGGCGGGACTAAACCAGGACTAATCTTGGACTTAAGAGAGAGAACACCGAAGCAGGGTGTCCGCAAAGGCAATCGGGCGACGGCCGCGTTTACCTCCATGAGGTGTGGAGCTCTGCGCCGGTCCTTTCTCCTGCGGTCACCTCCGAGCCCGTCTCGACAGTGAGTCTTTAGTTTAGTCCCATTTTAGTCCTAGTTCAGTCCTAGTTTAGTCCTGGAATCAGTCCTAGGTTAGTCCTGGGTTAGTCCTGGTTTAGTCTTAGTTCAGTCCGTGGCGAAGGCAGCACAAAAGTTTGATATAATCTCGGGTTAACGGGCGGGTGCAGGCGGGTACGGTGCTGTACTGCATGGGTGCGGGTCTCCAAAAGTGGACCTGTGCGGGACTCTGCGCTGTAGGGCTCCATTACGGAATAAATTAATCTTCAGTTCGTTCGGTAAAGAAGGAGGAAAATAACAAAAGGACGACAGCAGCAATAAGTTTTAAGAAGGATTCAAAAAGGGTTGTAACTGTCCTGTGTGAGAAAAGTGTGTGGTGAGGAGTTTTACAGCCTTAAAACAGATATAATAATTGGATGATGGAATACGGAAACGTGCCCACGGGACTATAAACCAGGTCGAGGGGGCTATTTTACTCTCACACACCTGGGATACTGTCCTGAGGAAGTAAGACTGCAGATGGCGCTGTCGTCCTGCCTCCACCGGTAGGAAGACAGCGCCAAAACCTGTTTAAATCAGCTCATCGGACACGTCACAGAAACATCACGTGACTCTGAGGAAGACCACAGTGAGCAGTCGAAACTGTCAGATATGAAAACAAACTCTTGGTCTGAAAAAAGAACCTAATAACATTACGGAAGACCAAATAAATCACATTGGACTATTTCTTACCTTGATAGTTGTGGATAAATTCTTCATGGACACAATGTTTATCCTTTGGCGACCTTATTGGTTGAAGATTTAGTGATGGGGCAGATTTATGAAGCCGGTGGAAAATACACGAGACATTTCCACAGATATTTTAACACAGAAAAGCATTAACGTAAGTGACGTTTACTCTACATCGTGGCACTTCCGGCCATTGTGAAAAAGGTCTATTGTTGCACTGTCTTCCTATGATCTCTTGAATGAAGCTGTCTTTTTATATTTTATTACTTATCTTTCTATTTTATTTTGACTTGTACATTTACATTTATATAACTATGTCTTATTTGACGCCTGTCTATTTCTATTTTTTACTACTTAATTAGAATTTATTATTACCATTTATATTTTTGCTCTCTGTTATTATATTTTATTGTGATGTGTGAGCTCCTGTGGATCAAAAAAGTGTAAGTGCAGACTGTATGTGAACACAGTTTCCTTTGGCTTGTATTTCACCTCTTCATTTCTTGTATTTTCCGTGATGATGATTGACAGTTCCTTTTGGTGAAGTGTGCACTTTACCTTCTCCATTGTTCGTTGGACAGATGACCCCGCCCCCTGTTCTGTGAACGACAAACACACCTCCACACACTGTGTTTATCTACATGATTATAACTTTTTACAGTCTTACACCCAGAAATAACCCGGTGGCTGTGCGTGAGTGACAGGTCTGCGGTTAAATAAAAGGCTGCGCTAAACCTAAAGCACCAGAGCACTTCTGCTTATGAAGTTCAGCAAGTTTCTTCTCATCAAACGCTTTCCTTCAGTAGAACTTACTGTTAGAGCAGCTGCATTCAGTCACTTTCAGTCTGATCTGTGCAGGGGATTCTGGGATACCTCAGACCTCCTTCTGCTGGTTACAAACCTCCTCCTCTCCTCCTCCTCCTCCTCACTTCACTCAGTTCAGACGAGGCTTGTTGTGGTTCATGATGATGGTTCTAGGTTTACAGGTTTGGTTGTGGTCTGGTTTAGTCCAGGGTCATACAAACACACACATGCACACAAGGACACAAACACACAAAAACACACGCACCTAAACACACACATACACAAACCCACACGCACACACACCCAGAAAGATACATGCACACATGTACACACACACACACACACATACACACACACACACACACACATACACACACACAACACACTAACACACATGCTCACACAAACACACACAAACACAAACACACACGAACACAAACACACACAACACAAACACACACAGACATGTGCACACACTCACACATGCACACGCATATGCATACACACACACACAGGCACACACACACAGGCACATGCACACACACACCCAAGTACATAAACATGCACACACACACACACACACACACACACACACACACACACACACTGGAAAGCAGGCACATGCTTACACACATGCACAGACACACCCCTGCACACACACACACACACATACACACACAAACACAAACACACTGGCACATGCACACACACACCCAAGTACATAAACATGCACACACACGCAACACACACACACACACACACACACACTGGAAAGCAGGCACATGCTTACACACATGCACAGACACACACACATGCACACACACACACACACACACACACACACACATACACATACACACATACACACTGGCACATGCACACACACAGTGGCCTGGCTATGGTCTTGAAAACTGGTGTGTGCTGTCACAGTGCACACACACACACACACATACACACACATATGCACACAGACACACACACACACACACACACACACACACACACATGCACACAGACACACACAGACACGCACACACACACACACACACACACATACACACACACACACACATACTTATACTGGCTGTGGTCTTGAACACTGTGTGTGCTGTGACAGTGGATACACACACAGACACACACACACACTCTCTGGCTGTGTTTCTGTACACTGTTGTGTGCTGTGATGGTGGATACACACACACAGACACACACACACACAGACAGACACACACACAGACACACACACTCTGGCTGTGTTTCTGTACACTGCTGTGTGCTGTGATAGTGGATACACACACACACAGACACACACACTCTGGCTGTGGTCTTGAACACTGCTTGTGCTGTGACAGACACACACACAGACACACACACACAGACACACACACACACACACACACACTCTGGCCGTGGTCTTGAACACTGCTTGTGCTGTGACAGTGACACAGACTTTAAAGGCTTAGAGCTCTGAATCCAATCAGTGTGTATTGTTGTGGCCCATAATAGCATTAAGAGTGTCAGACTTTGTTAGAAACATTGGCCTCCGTTTGGTCCCAGGCCGCTGTGGTTTCACTCGTGCATAATTCACAATCATCATTTCTATACATACAGCAGCGGTACATAACTGTCCCCTAATGACGAGCTAATGTGTGATTAGAATTCTCCAAATGGCGTCCTTTCCGCGGTGAATGTGGCTGTTAGCGCGCGGCGTGTCCTTGGTCTGAAGAGTGGCCCTGGCGGATGTTGTCTCCTCATCACTTTACATATGCTTCCTGTAATCTCCGCTTTAAACGAGCAGCAGACACATTTACCTTCATTTAGTGTAATTAGCGCACACCAAAGCACCAATATTAGCCATTACATTAGACTCACATGATGGCTGTATCATGAGCAGCGTGCAATGATGCCAACATAATTACACAGTTGAAAAGAGGAATATGAATTTGTATAGGTGCATTCACATCGCTGCATTTGATTTTTAAATTGAAAAACGTTGAATAAATATTAAAACTACGCCACAGACACAAGTAATCACGAATATTCAACCAGTCAGGTAGTTTTTACATTAAAGTTAGTATCTCAGGCCCCGTCCGCACTAGTTCGTATTCGAGCCGTTTTCGTTGTGGATGCAGTGTTCGTTCACACTAATCCGATGGAAAACGGCTCCAGAGACGGAACGATCTGGTGCTGCCAGCTCCCACGAATTCATCCGAGTGGACACCTGAAAACGCTGATACTCTGACGTAGGAGCTCTAGTTGCGTCTTGCACCACGTCACTGTGACTTGCTCCTTCCTGATTCGCTGGGTTCGTGACGTTGGTCATGTGACGATATTGCAGAAAACAGTTTAAACAAACCATAGACAAATGGGAAACAGCGGAGCTAGAACTACTTGTTAGTACACGGTCCACAAAAAGACTCTGCTGCAACTTCAGACACGGTTATTAGAACATCCCTCTGTCACAGAAAGAACACACATATTCCACTGAGTCGTGTCTTTTAGTCCGACAGAAGCTGAACAGCATCAGCGCACAAAGAGCCAGCTGTTGTTTTTTTTGAGCATTTAGATTATGCAAATTAGTCATGTGGTTTTAAGTTTAGTTTCTTTAAAACGTAAACAAATATGCACAAAGCTGTGTGGACAGGGAAGGCTTGCGGACACAGAAACGACGTGTCTGGACGCAAATTGTTTCCGATACGGTGATTTGTTTCAGTGTAAATGCGACCTTAGTGATCTCTTCTGGGCCTTACGATTTCCTGTAAGATCCTGTGCAAGGCTCTGCCCAGAAGCCGACCTCACCCACGCTCCCACACAACAACAGGCTCTATTCACGCTTACGTCACAAACCAGGAAGACGTCTGGAAACATGCGATGACAACTTCTAGTGTAGTTACTGACACTGCACCCTGATAAAACCCATTGAAGTGTGATAAAAACATGGATTCAGCAACTTTTAGCAGCAGTCTTCATAACCTGCCAAAGCTTTCCACAGAGGACGTGACTCTAAAGAAAAGAAAAGTACTTGTTTGTCTACCAGGGTCAGTATTATTTACCAGCAAATTGAGATGAATACATTACATCAAACGAAGAAACCTGGACCATTTTCACATTTTTCCTAGATTTTGCAACTTGACAAACCTGATGTGCAGTACTTTCATTTTTAGGATACACGCTCATTGTGTTGCGATGGTGCTCTGAAGGAGGAGTAACTTAGTGCTGAGAGCAAAGAGAGGAGGGACAGAGCATTAAAAACCAAAGTTAAACTAATATGCTTGTACCTTGTTTTGGGTGAATATATGGAACATGCAGTGTTGGGGAGTAACAGATTACATGTACCGAAGTTACATAATCAGAGTACAAATGATGAGTAACTGTATTCAGTTACAGTTACTGTTTCAGTGAGTGGTAATTGGATTACAGTTACTTTGTTGAAATAACTGGATTACACGGCGGTATTTTCCTGTTTTACATTTTGGGCTAAACCAGGACTAAAACCAGGACTAAAACCAAGGACTAAAACCAGGACTAAACCAGGTCTAAAACCAGGACTAAACCAGGTCTAAAACCAGGACTAAACTAGGACTAAAACCAGGTCTAAACCAGGACTAAACCAGGACTAAAAGCAGGTCTAAACCAGGTCTAAACCAGGACTAAACTAGGACTAAAACCAGGGCTAAACTAGGACTAAAACCAGGTCTAAACCAGGACTAAAAGCAGGTCTAAACCAGGTCTAAACCAAGACTAAACCAAGTCTAAAACCAGGACTAAACTAGGACTAAAACCAGGGCTAAACTAGGACTAAAACCAGGGCTAAACCAGGACTAAAACCAGGTCTAAACCAGGACTAAAAGCAGGTCTAAACCAGGTCTAAACCAGGACTAAACCAGGACTAAACTAGGACTAAACCGAGTCTAAACAATATGACACATAACAGTAGGTTGGACATACTTTAAGGCAGCAGTCATCTCATTTAGAAATCATTTTTCTATCAATAATATTTTTAATATGGTTAAGGACAGACTGTTTTTTTTTGTTTTGTTTTTTGTTTTGTTTGTTTTTTTCTTTTAAGCAGATAAAACATCTCATGTTAAGATCCTTGTCTTTGCTTCTCTACAACAAACACATGTCTGTTCTTGGAAACTTGGTCTCAACAGACAATTTAACGAAAACCAACAAGAATTTGATACATTCATGTAGTTTTAAAAAGCACGACAATATCAAGTAATCCAAAGTATTCAGATTACGTTTCTCACTTTAAGTAATTTAATGGATTATGTTACAAACTACATTTCGGGGTATGTAATCTGTAATCTGTAGGGGAATACATTTTAAAAGTCACCTTCCCAACACTGGTGAAATGGTGATCTAAATATGTTATGTGTTAAGAGTTAATCCCCCACAGAAGTAAAATACTGCTTATTAATGAATTTTAATTGGTTATATATTTATATTTGATGCTTTTAATTACAGTTATCATTATCTTTGAGACACAGTGAGCTGCTGTGCTCAGAGCCTGTTCCAGATCAGATGTGTGTCTCTTTCAGACTTCAGAGTTGGAACAGTCTGACATCCTTCACGATGACTAAAGAAGTTGGCAGGCACACATCATTACAATGATCCTGAACAAGAAAAGCACTGAGCTGCCTGAATCAGACCTGTCAATCATCAGACAAAGAGGAGACCGGGGCCAGTACGGAGCAGAGACCAAGAGGCCAAACACGGGGCCAGTCTCAGGGCCAAAGGAGCCGAAGAGCAGGACCTGGACTGGATCCAAAGGGGAATCGTGTCACCGCCCGAGTCCGCTCTGGAGGTCCATCTGCACACGGTCCTATTGTGAGTGACACTGAGGGACAAATAACAGCAGAACCACTGTCCTGCTGTGAGAGGAGATGAGCAGATGAGCAGAGACTGACAGCTGCTGCTTCCAGTGGAGCTGAAGGGCTTTGTTACAAAGACTTAAAGGAGCTGTGTGTAGTCTGAGCGCCTACAGGTGTAAAAAAAAAAGTACTGCAGTCACATCTGAACCTGTGTCTCCAGAGCTTTAACCTGCAGGTAGAGACACATCCACGTTTGTCTCATTCTCCGATAAGGAAACATCAGGGAGACTCACCAGAACACAAAAAGATAAAGCAGAACAGGAAAACCTAAAATCCACCATATCAGGAACAACCACATTCTGGATCGGGACGGGGCTCGGGTCATTGGATCAAAAAACAACAAGTTCAAACGCTGGATCAAGGAGGCCAATGAAATCAGGAAACGAGGCACCGACGGCATTAACCGTGATGACGGCGCGTTCCTCCTTTCGCACACCTGGGACACCCTCCTCCAGAGACACCGGGCGACGGGAGGCGTGGTCAGTCTGAGCCACCTGCAGGTCCATCAGGTCTGACCACGCCCACAGGAAGTAACAACATCTGATATACGACACGTCACCACCAACACCGGTGACAGTTCTGAAGATGGCTCACAGCAGCAGTCGAAACATGTCAACAAGGTAAATAAACTTTACTGTATTGTTTTTAAAAAGAACCCAAGAAGTTATTGTCTCGTTCTCACTGGTTTTAAGCCCCGTCATGTGAAGACTGTTCAGAAAACACCAGTGCAGTGTAAAAACATGAACACACATCTTACTTGTTCATGGTCAATTCAGAAAAATGATTAAAGGCTTTCTGTGGGACAACATGACTGACAGCTGATTTTTACCCGACCACATTCACCACAACAGGCTGAGGAATGTATTTCACGTACTTTGGGAAAATGCACAGTTCATTCAAGTGTTAGTGCATAGTGTGGGTATTGCGCCAGGGCCTCAGTTAACTGCAAAAAAAAAAAAAAAAAAAAAAAAAAAATGGATAATGGTTTATGTTTTATAAGCATTTAACTGTTCCCCATCTAAGGTTACGTTTACACTGAATCGAATCACCGTATCGGGAAAGATTTGCATCCAAACACGTCGTTTCTATGTCCGTAAGCCTTCCCTATCCACACAGATTTGAGCATATTTGTTTACACTTTACAGAAATGAAACTTAAAACCACATGGCTAATTTGCACAAACTAAGCGCTCAAAAAAACAGCTCGATATTGTGCGCTGATGCGGTTCAGTTTCTGTCGGATTAAAGGACACGACTCAGTGGAATATGAGTGTTCTTTCTGTGACAGAGGGGTGTTCCGCTGACGGTGAGTCTGTTCTGTGTAACAAGTTCTAGCTGCACTGTTTCCCGTTTGTCTATGGTTTGTTTAAACTGTTTTCTGCAATCGCGTCACATGACCGATGTCACAAGCCCAGCGAATCAGGAAGGAGCAAGTCACAGTAAGTCAGAGTATCAACGTTTTCAGGTGTCCACACGGTGCTGGATCAGATCTGTACTCAGATGAATTCGTGTGAACTGGTAGCACCAGATCGTTCCGTCTCTGGAGCAGTTTTCCATGGGATTAGTGTGAACGAACACTGCATCCACAACGAAAACGACTTGAATACGTACTAGTGTGGGCGGGGCCTAAGACTATATTTATATATATTTACTCAGTTTCTTTGCGACTGCTGAAATTGGTAGCTCTCTGGCATTTTTGTTTAGTAAAGGTAGATCACTGGAGAAAAAAAAGGTTGGAGACCCCTGTGCTGTGACAATGGTGTTAATTTGTGATCATTCTGAAAACCATGAGTATGGACACGCCGTGGCTCATGTTAAAGCTCAGAACCTCCAGAATCCACTCACTGAGCTGGGGTTTAGGCAGTGACTTGTGTTCTGCTTTCTGATTGTGTAGGAGACAGGACTGGTGCACGGTGTGGTTGAGGGTGTGGGTGTATAGGTGAGTTTCATTGTTGACAAAAGCGCGCGTTGCATGTTGGGAATTATTTTGGTCGGCGGCAAGAAACACTAATTCAACATGACGGACGGAGCGAGAAAGCACGTAAAGGGTATTGATCCCGGTTATTTATCCACTCTAACGGCAGAGGACCCAAGACCATTTGACCAGAAATTGGTCATAAGCATCGACGGAGCCAAATCACCCTTTTCAACCCCAACAAAAGGTTGGACCAAACCAAATTTCTGGTCAGAATCACCAACTACCTGGACAAATATTCACTTGGGCGATATCCACAATGACTTGGTGGAAACTCCTGGGCCATTCACAGCAGAAAAGATGAAAACCTCCAAGAGTCTCGATGTGTTGTTGAACTTGTTGGAGTCCACGGTTTGTTAGGATCTTCTACGTTTGCTCTGCGAATGTTTGAAAGCCGTTTAATTCACCGTTAGTGGTTCTTTTCACTCGGAATACGAAAAAAGACATTTTCCTTCTTCTGTGCTTCTATTTGTGCGTCCGATAATGCAGCAGGAATTTACCATTATCGGGGATAAATACGCGAGGTTACGCACTGTGTTTGACGCTACCGTGTTTCTTGCCTCTGACCAAAATATTTCCCAGCAGCAACGCGGGCTTTTAATAACAATGACGTCAGCTGAAACTCGCCTATTGCTCTGGTGCAGAGGGGGCGGGGCTCACGCGGGCAGGTGCGTGTGCATGTGGAAGGATTTAAAAGTGTGCACTTACCTGTTACCCAGTTTTGACTGAGGGTCATGACTGAGGAGCCGTAAATTTTGTTGACCGCCACTCTTTCTCTATACTCACCCTTTATTTTCCAACTAGTTCTATCCATCATCTTCTTCTCTGCGCTGGGATACCTGTATGTCTGTTAAATAATATACAAAATGCATTCTGGATCTGAGCGTATTAGTTTACAACAGCCTCCGTGCGCGTCACAAACTACGACCCCAGGACCCACTCTGATCTTCCCGAGCGGCTATAAGGTTGGTCAATAAGCCGCTACAGATTGGATTATCATCTTGAGAACCAAAACACCAAATTATAACAGTCACCATGCCCAGGGATTTTGTAATTAAGAGTAAATCAACATTACAACACACAATGAGAAAATTCAAGCCGTCAGTGAAGTTAAATACCTTGGCCTCATTCTAAATGAAAATTTAAAATTTACTGGTCACACAAAATACTTGGTGAAGAAGATTAAGATTAGTCTCAGTTGCTTTCGTTTCATACGTAAAGATCTATCGCTCCACACTTCTAAAATATTCATGAACGCAATGATCTTCTCTCATCTGTCTTATTGTATCACCTCATGGTCCCAGGCTCCTCAACTACATTAAAACCGCTTTGTTCATTATACAAACTGACCCTTAAGATTTTTGACAAAAAGCCCAAAAACTGGCACCACTGTGAAATTACAAAGAAACATCAACTTTTTAACTTTGAAAATTTTATCAATTTTAACAATCTTAAATTATTTTTTAAGTGTCTTAACCGCAATACACCATTACACTCAGAATTTGCCAGGACCATAAAATGTTCACAAAGAGCGAACACAAGAGGCTCTACTAGTGGTAATTGTGTTGTTCCTAGGTACAGGACGGACTCTTGGTCAGTCCTCGTTCTCTTTTAAAGGGGCCAGTCTGTGGAACAGTTTAACAGCTCATTTAAAATTGGAAACCAACTACAACAAATTTAAAAGGAAATTAAAGTTATTGTGTGTTTCCAGTCAAAACTGCATCCACTGAAAATCTACTGTATATATTTTATCTGTATGTAATTTATGTGTCTTGTACTTTCTGTTTTTATGCATGTAGTTTATATTTTTATATGGACAGGTGTTGAAAACTGGCACTTGTGCTAAAACACTCAAAGCAATGCATCTGGCTTGTCTAATGCGATTGTGATGTCCTTAATAAACATAAATAAATAAATTAGATTCGTTAACAGTAAAAGCAGTTTGTTTACCTCATGACGCACTTAAACGCTGTCCCTTTAATCCAGCGTCATTTACACATTATCACACCAGAACCTTTTTTTTTTTTTCCATAAAGTATAGACGCTGTACAGTGTTCGCTGCCAGAGCTCTTATAGAAATCCCACACAGACACAAGGGGAACATGTAAACTCCACATGTGCTCCCACGCAGTCCGAGAATAGAACCAGCGACTGTCTGCTTTTCACACTTTCATCTTAAAACCATAATGTGCTTTTGTTTACTGCTCCTGATGCAGACCTGTGTGTGTGTGTGTGTGTGTGTGTGTGTGTGTGTGTGACAGCGCAGAGGCACACAGCGCAGCCCTGTCCGCACCGAGACCCCGGGGCCCGAGCTGTCAGAGGTGAGGACGGCCCCCGGGCTCCTCGCGGCCCCTGACCTGCCCCGCGCGGCCCCTCTCATGTGAAGTGCTCCAGCGGGCCGATAATGAAGCACATTTCCCATCACTTCAAACACAGCGCGCGCACACACACACACACACACACACACACACACACACACACACACACACACTACACATGTGAGAGGATTAACACCGAGAGAGTTAGGAGGGGATTTTAACCAACTGTTTACAATGAGTCACAAGATTTTTACAGTTTTGTTTTAAGGGTTTATACGGAATTACACTTTAGTCCTGGATCAGTCTCTGTTTGGTCCTGGTTCAGTCCTGGTTTAGTTCTAGTGTAGTCCTGGTTCGGTCCTTGTTTCAGTCCTGCAAAGTCCCTGTTTAGTCCTGGTTTAGTCCCTGTTTAGTCCTGGTTTAGTTCTGATGTAGTCCTGGTTCAGTCCTTGTTTCAGTCCTGCAAAGTCCATCTTTAGTCCTGGTTCAGTTAGTTCCTGGTTTAGTTCTAGTGTAGTCCCGGTACAGTCCTTGTATAGTACTGTTTTAGTCCTGGTTTTAATCCTGGTTCAGTCACACAAAGTCCCTGTTTAGTCCTGGTTTAGTTCTGATGTAGTCCTGGTACAGTCCTTGTTTCAGTCCTGCAAAGTCCCTGTTTAGTCCTGGTTTAGTCCCTGTTTAGTCCTGGTTTAGTTCTGATGTAGTCCTGGTTCAGTCCTTGTTTCAGTCCTGCAAAGTCCCTGTTTAGTCCTGGTTTAGTCCTGGTTTAGTTCTGATGTAGTCCTGGTACAGTCCTTGTTTCAGTCCTGCAAAGTCCCTGTTTAGTCCTGGTTTAGTTCTAGTGTAGTCCTGGTACAGTCCTTGTATAGTACCGTTTTGGTCCTGGTTTTAATCCTGGTTCAGTCGCACAAAGTCCCTGTTTAGTCCTGGTTTAGTTCTGATGTAGTCCTGGTTCAGTCCTTGTTTCAGTCCTGCAAAGTCCATCTTTAGTCCTGGTTCAGTTAGTTCCTGGTTTAGTTCTAGTGTAGTCCTGGTACAGTCCTTGTATAGTACTGTTTTGGTCCTGGTTTTAGTCCTGGTTTTAATCCTGGTTCAGTCCCACAAAGTCCCTGTTTAGACCTGGTTTTGTCTTGATCAGGTCTCGGGTTAGTTCTGGTTAAGTTCTGGCCTACATCATTGTTTACACCTTAGTCCTGGTTCAGTCCTGGTTTAGTTCTGATGTAGTCCTGGTACAGTCCTTGTTTCAGTCCTGCAAAGTCCCTGTTTAGTCCTGGTTTAGTTCTAGTGTAGTCCTGGTACAGTCCTTGTATAGTACCGTTTTGGTCCTGGTTTTAATCCTGGTTCAGTCCCACAAAGTCCCTGTTTAGTCCTGGTTTAGTCCTGGTTTAGTCCCTGTTTAGTCCTGGTTTAGTTCTGATGTAGTCCTGGTTCAGTCCTTGTTTCAGTCCTGCAAAGTCCATCTTTAGTCCTGGTTCAGTTAGTTCCTGGTTTAGTTCTAGTGTAGTCCTGGTACAGTCCTTGTATAGTACCGTTTTGGTCCTGGTTTTAATCCTGGTTCAGTCACACAAAGTCCCTGTTTAGTCCTGGTTTAGTTCTGATGTAGTCCTGGTTCAGTCCTTGTTTCAGTCCTGCAAAGTCCATCTTTAGTCCTGGTTCAGTTAGTTCCTGGTTTAGTTCTAGTGTAGTCCTGGTTCGGTCCTTGTTTCAGTCCTGCAAAGTCCCTGTTTAGTCCTGGTTTAGTTCTAGTGTAGTCCCGGTACAGTCCTTGTATAGTACTGTTTTAGTCCTGGTTTAATCCTGGTTTTAATCCTGTTCAGTCCCACAAAGTCCCTGTTTAGACCTAGTTTTGTCTTGTCAGTCTCGGGTTAGTTCTGGTTAAGTTTTCATTGTTTACCATAGTCTTGGTTTAGTCCTGGTTAGTTCTATGTAGTCCTTGGTACAGTCCTTGTTTCAGTCCTGCAAAGTCCATCTTTAGTCCTGGTTCAGTTAGTTCCTGGTTTAGTTCTAGTATAGTCCTGGTACAGTCCTTGTATAGTCCTTGTAAAGTCCCTGTTTAGTCCTGGTTTAGTTCTGATATAGTCCTTTTTTAGTCCTTGTGTAGTCCTGGTTCAGTCATTGTATAGTTTTTTTTTTTTTTTTTTTTTTTTGTATAGTTTTTTAGTTTTAGTCTTGGCTTTAATCCTGGTTCAGTTCTACAAAGTCAGTACAGACCAGAGGTGGGACCAGGTCGTTGTTTTGCGAGTCTCAAGTAAGTCTTAAGTCTTTGACCTCATGTCCGAAGTCCCAAGTCAAATACAGGCAAGTCCAAGTCAAGTCTCGAGTCACTGGCCCATAAATCCAAGTCAAGTCCAAGTCGTCTGCTTTGAGCTTTAAGTCATTTCAAGTCTTTAATCCAAAGCACCAAATATCGCTTTGTTTTTTGCAATTTTTCTATAACTTCGTAACTAAATTGCAAAAGGTCATGGTTTATTTATATTCGAGTGTTTATATGAGAGTTGGAGAAATGCAATTTTTTTTTTTTTTTTTTAAATGTCTAGACAAGATCTTAGTTATTACAGTCAGACTAAAAAGAATTCAGATTTAAAAGCGCGAAACAACAATTATTATCGTGTCGTCTGCACTGAAATGGAAAGATCGTGTTGTTTGTAGTTTCCTCTGCTTTACTGTGTTGGTCCCTCGTTTATCGCGGGCGTTACGTTCTAAAAATAACCCAAAATTGGTGAAATCCGCAAAGTAGTCAGCTTTATTTTTATATGTGTTTTAAGTCTGTAAAACCCCTCACCACACAATTTATACACTTTTCTCAGACAGGACAGTTAAACCTTTTTGCGTCCTTCTTAAAACGTATCGCTGCTGTCGTCCTTTTGTTATTTTCCTCCTTCTTTACGTAACGAACCGAAGATTAATTTATTCCGTCGTGGCACCTACAGCCGCGTCACTTCTACCTTCCTTCAGCGTGTCCAGAAGTCCAACTTTTTGTGCGACGGTTTGCGTCTTCCTCTGCCTTTATGGTGCGACCGCAGGAGACTTTGTACTTCGCCGAGATTGTGGGTTTTGTCGGGGAGAAAACTCGCAAACATACAACACTTCAGAATCACACTGATAGAGATCGAACATTTATGTAAATTTGTCGAGCTGAACGCATTCTGTACTGTACAGGAGACACGGTACAGAGGAGATTGACTGACAATGGTCATTAAGAACATTTGACTTTATTTGAGTCGATTCAACTTGACAAGTAAAATGATCTACCAGTGGAGTAAGTGTGTTTTTCTTAATTCAAGCAACATTCGACTTTGTTTCTTATTCTAAATGCAAAAAGTTGTTGTTTTTCTTATCTGTATGAAGTGCGGAAAGATGTATTTTCACGTTTTAAGTATAAAAAGTTATTAATAATTTTACTTGTCAAGTGAAATTTGCTCAAATCATGACAAAAATTTCTTAATACAAGTGATCTCAACTTGGTTAAATTTTAGTTTTTACAATGCATATGGTTGTTACACAGAAACAACAACAACAACAACATCTAACTAAATTAAAATGACTTAAATTAAGAACATTTTACATTGAGTAGATTCAACTTGACAAGTAAAATGATCTACCAGTGGAGTAAGTGTGTTTTTCCTAATTCAAGCAACATTGGATTTTGTTTCATATTTTAAGTCCAAAAAGTTGTTGTTTTTCTTATTTTAAGTGTAGTAAGATGTATTTTCATATTTTAAGAACAAAAAGTCTTATTCCACTGGCAGATCATTTTACTTGTCAGGTGAAATTTACTGAAATTATGATAAAACTTTGTTAATTCAAGTCATCTGAACTTTTAGATTTAAATTTTTACGGTGTATATGGTTGTTACACAAGTACACAGAAAAAAAACAACATCTAGATAAATTAAAATGACTTAAATTAAGAACATTTGACTTTATTTGAGTCAATTCAACTTGACAAGTAAAATGATCTACCAGTGGAGTAAGTGTGTTTTTCTTAATTCAAGCAACATTCGACTTTGTTTCTTATTCTAAATGCAAAAAGTTGTTGTTTTTCTTATCTGTATGAAGTGCGGAAAGATGTATTTTCATGTTTTAAGTATAAAAAGTTATTACTAATTTTACTTGTCAAGTGAAATTTGCTCAAATCATGACAAAAATTTCTTAATACAAGTGATCTCAACTTGGTTAAATTTTAGTTTTTACAATGCATATGGTTGTTACACAGAAACAACAACAACAACATCTAACTAAATTAAAATGACTTAAATGAAGAACATTTTACATTGAGTAGATTCAACTTGACAAGTAAAATGATCTACCAGTGGAATAAATGTGTTTTTCCTAATTCAAGCAACATTGGATTTTGTTTCATATTTTAAGTCCAAAAAGTTGTTGTTTTTCTTATTTTAAGTGTAGTAAGATGTATTTTCATATTTTAAGAACAAAAAGTCTTATTCCACTGGCAGATCATTTTACTTGTCAGGTGAAATTTACTGAAATTATGATAAAACTTTGTTAATTCAAGTCATCTGAACTTTTAGATTTAAATTTTTACAGTGTATATGGTTGTTACACAAGTACACTGGGGAAAAAAAAACTATATTTAGATAAGATAAAATGATTTCAATTAAGAACATTTGACTTTATTTGAGTCAATTCAACTTCACAAGTAAAATGATCTTCCAGTGGAATAAGTGTTTTTTTTTTTTTTTCTAAATTCAAGCAACATTCAGTTTTGTTTCTTAGTGGGTAGAAAGTGTAGTAAGATGTATTTTCATATTTTAAGTACAAAAAGTTTTGGTCCATCGATAGATCACTTCTTGTCAGTACTTATCAAGTGAGATGTACTCAAATCATGACAAACGTTTCTTAATTCAAGCAATATTCAATTTTGTTTCTTATTCTGAATGCAAAAAGTTGTTTTTCTTGTATTTTTATATTTAAAGTATAAAAAGTTTTATTCAACTGGCAGATAATTTTATTTGTCTGGTGAAATTTACTCAAATCATGATAAAACTTTCTTAAGTCAAGTCATCTGAACTTGACTAGATTTAAATTTTTACAATGTGTATGGTTTTTACACAGGTACACTGGAAAAAAACAACATCCAGCTAAATTAAAATGACTTAAATTCATAACATTTTACTTTATTTGAGTAGATTCAACTTGATAAATAAAACTATCTACCAATGGAATATGTGTTTTTTTCTTAATTCAAGCAATATTCAATTTTGTTTCTTATTCTAAATGCAAAAAGTTGTTTTTCTTATCTGTAGGAAGCGTAGAAAGATGTATTTTTATATTTAAAGTATAAAAAGTTTTATTCAACTGGCAGATAATTTTATTTGTCTGGTGAAATTTACTCAAATCATGATAAAACTTTCTTAATTCAAGTCATCTTTACTTGACTAGATTTAAATTTTTACAATGTATGTGGTTTTTACACAGGTACACTGGAAAAAAACAACATCCAGCTAAATTAAAATGACTTAAATTCATAACATTTTACTTTATTTGAGTAGATTCAACTTGATAAATAAAACTATCTACCAATAGAATAAGTGTTTTTTTTTTCTTAATTCAAGCAATATTCAATTTTGTTTCTTATTCTAAATGCAAAAAGTTGTTTTTCTTATCTGTAGGAAGCGTAGAAAGATGTATTTTTATATTTTAAGTATAAAAAGTTTTATTCAACTGGCAGATAATTTTATGTGTCTGGTGAAATTTACTCAAATCATGATAAAACTTTCTTAAGTCAAGTCATCTGAACTTGGTTAGATTTTAATTTTTACAATGTGTATGGTTGTTACACAGCTACACTCGAAAAAAACAACATCTAGGTAAATTAAAATGACTTAAATTCATAACATTTTACTTTATTTGAGTAGATTCAACTTGATAAATAAAACTATCTACCAATGGAATATGTGTTTTTTTATCTTAATTCAAGCAATATTCAATTTTGTTTCTTTTTTTAAGTCCAAAAACCAGTTGTTTTTCTTATCTAAATTGAAGCAAGATGTATTTTCCTGTCAAGTGAAATTTACTCAAATCATGACAAAACTTTCTTAATTCAAGTCATCTTAACTTGACTAGATTTAGTTTTTTGCAGTGTAGTACACACATAACGCAGTATTTGAACTGAAAACTTCCCGCGGCACTGCTTCTCCGTCAAACATACAAACACCTATTCGTACGTACGAGCGTTTCTGGCCACATGTCGCGAAGGCTAACGCAATTACACGCGGATAAAAATGCCCGCCTCAAATGTCAGGACTCGCTGGCATTTGGAGTTTTTCTTCGCTTTTCGTCCAAAAATGGGTCTAAAAATACTGACATGCTTTTCCAGCGTCGGGGGGCGAGTTTCGCGGGGACGGCGCACTTATCTGGACGGCTTTCATGATCCGGGCGCTTTGGAGATAGCGTCTCTCCTCAGATGACGGCCGCGTGGCTGCCTTTGACACGATCTCAGATGTTTGGCGATAAAAGCGGAGTGGCGAGCTCGGACCTTAAGATCTCATCAAGGAGTCCGGCCCGAGAATCTCCGCCGAAGCTGTTGACGCCGGAATGAAAGCGCGGGAGATGATGACAGACAAGAGACGGTGTTCTGACAACTTCCTGACAAGAAATAAGGAGTCGGACGTGAGGTGGAAGATGTTTTTATTTTATTTTTTTAAAGATGGAAAGTGCGAACCGAGAAGAAGTGACGGAAGACGGACAGAGACAAAAAGAAAAGGTGCAGGTGGTTGTTAGAACTGACAAAACCTTATCCCAAACTAAAACGTGTCAGTGTTTTTTTTGGGTGGCAACAGTATAATTCAACAATCCCTGTGTCATTCGTTCATTCGTTTTTCAATATGAAACCAAAAAAATAAGAAAATGAAACAAACAAATCAACAGTTTTCTTCATTATTTGTCTCCAAAATCAAAATGAAAAAAAAAAAAAACAGATAATGATTCATTTTTTTCAGTTTTTGATTTTGTGTTTAAATGAAAAATTCAGGTCCGGGACCAGACCGGGACCAGAGTGGGACCAGGGCGGACTCCGAGCTTTGACTCCGAGCTTCAGCTTCGAGCCTCCGGTCTGGTCCCGGGTGGTCCCGGCTGGTCTCGCCGGTCTGGTCCCGTTCTAGTCTCAGTCTCGGTCTGGTCCCGATCTCAGTTCTGAGCTCAGTCTCGGATTGGTCCTGGTCTGGTCCCGGTCTGGTTCCGTTCTGGTTTCAGTCTGGTCTCGGTCTCAGTCCTGCTCTGGTCCCGGTGTGGTCCTGGACCTGGATCAGTCCCGGTTCAGTCCGTATGCGGTGCAAAAGTTCGGCATCACAGTCATGGAAGTCACATAAACAGGAAACAGTCGTTATCCATTTTTTCCATTCTTCATTTAAACACAAAATCGAAAACGGAAAAAAACGAATCATTATCTGTTTTTTCATTTTGGTTTTGGAGACAAATAACGAAGAAAACTGTTGTTTTTTCATTTTCTTATTTTTGGTTTTATATTGAAAAACAAATGAACGAATGATACACGGATTAACAAATTTCTTCCTTATTTGTCTCCAAAATCAAAATGAAAAAACAGATAATGATTTGTTTTTTCATTTTTCGATTTTGTGTTTAAATGAAGAATGGAAAAAACGGATAAAGGCTGTTTCCCCTTTCCGTGACTTAAACTGCGATGCCGGACTGACCCAGGACTGAAACAGGTCTAAACCAGGTCTAAACCAGTCTCAGTCCTACTCTCAGTCCTGGTCTCAGTCCCAGCCCTGGTCTGGTCCCGGTCTCAGTCCTAAACGAGGACTAAACCAGGACTGAACCAGAGGTGTCGGGACTGGAACAGACGTGCGCCTACGTAGACTGTCGGGTGATCGGGAAACCAGGACCAGACTGGGACCAGACCAGGACTTAGACCAGGACTCAGACCGGGACCAGACCAGGACTAAGACCAGGACTCAGACTGGGACCAGACCAGAACTGAGACCAGGACTGAAACCAAGACTCAGACCGGGACCAGACCAGGACTAAGACCAGGACTCAGACTGGGACCAGACCAGACTAGACCAGGACTCAGACTGGGACCAGACCAGGACTGAGACCAGGACTGAAACCAAGACTCAGACCGGGACCAGGACAGACCAGACCGGGACCAGACCAGGACTGAAACCAAGACTCAGACCGGGACCAGACCAGGACTAAGACCAGGACTCAGACTGGGACCAGACCAGGACTGAGACCAGGACTGAAACCAAGACTCAGACCGGGACCAGACCAGGACTAAGACCAGGACTCAGACTGGGACCAGACCAGGACTGAGACCAGGACTGAAACCAAGACTCAGACCGGGACCAGACCAGGACTGAGACCAGGACTAAGACCAGGACTCAGACTGGGACCAGACCAGAACCAGGACTGAGACCAGGACTAAGACCAGGACTCAGACTGGGACCAGACCAGGACTGAGACGGGGACTGAGACCAGAACCAGACTGGGACTGACAACCGGGATCAGGCCAGGACTGAGACCATCACTGAGACCTGGTTTAGTCCTGGTTTAGTCCTGGTTCAGTCCGTATGCGGCGCAAAAGTTCGGTATCGCAGTTTAAGTCACGGAAACGGGAAACGGTCGTTTTCCGTTTTTCATTTAAACACAAAATCTAAAACTGAAAAAATGTATCATTATCTGTTTTTTCATTTTGGTTTTGGAGACAAATAACGAAGAAAACTGTTTTTTCGTTTTCTTATTTTTGGTTTTATATTGAAAAATGAATGAACGAAAACTTTTAAGATGTTTCTGTAATAATTTCAATATTAATACGCTTAAAGGTGCCCTCTAACTTTTCTGGTGATTGGAATGTTCCGCAGTACGGCATTACACCTACTTACCTCTGCGCAGACAGCAGGTGATGCCGTAGAGCCACGTTACGAGCCAGATCTGCGGAAAGGCGAGCTCACTCACAATAAGAATGCAAGTTTTTAAATCAATAATAATAATTAAAAAAAAAACATGTTGTTGAGTAAATGTGGTAGTAAAGGTGGTTGTGTTTAATGCCGCACCGGGACATTTCAGACAGAGCGACAGGATCTCCATGGAGACGAGCAGATGCAGTAGAAATGTGCCGTGAGCCTGTGGGTTAAACAGAAGACGTCCAAGTCGTTGGTAGAATAACTCAGTTCAGCTTTCAGTCAGACTTACTGAGGATGATACAGGAGTAACAGATTACAAGTACCGGAGTGAAGTAATCAGAGTACAATTTATGAGTAACTGTATTCGGTTACAGTTACTGTTTCATTGGTGGTGGTAATTGGAAAATAGTTACTTTGTTGAAATAAATGGATTACACTGTGTTTTTTTCCTGTTTTCACATTTTGGGCTAAACCAGGACTAAAATCAGGTCTAAAACAGGTTTAAATCAGGACTAAACTAGAACTAAAACCAGGACCAAAACCAGGACTAAAACCAGGACCAAAACCAGGACTAAAACCAGACTAAACTAGGACTAAAACCAGGACTAAACTAGGACTAAAACCAGGACCAAAACCAGGACTAAAACCAGGACCAAAACCAGGACTAAATCAAGACTAAACTAGGACTAAATCAGAACTAAACTAGGACTAAAACCAGTATTAAAACCAGGACCAAAACCAGGACTAAACCAGGACCAAACCAGGACTAAAACCAGGACCAAAACCAGGACTAAACTAGGACTAAACCAGGACTAAAACGAGGACTAAATCAGGACTAACCTAGGACTAAAACCAGGACTAAACTAGGACTAAACCAGGTCTAAATCAGGACTAACCTAGGACTAAAACCAGGACTAAACTAGGACTAAACCAGGTCTAAATCAGGACTAAACTAGAACTAAAACCAGGACTAAACCGGGACTAAAACCAGGATAAAAAACAGGACTAAACCAGGTCTAAATCAGGACTAAACTAGAACTAAAACCAGGACTAAACTAGGACTAAAACCAGGATTAAAACCAGGACTAAAATCAGGCCTAAAACCAGGACTAAATCGGAACTAAACCAGGACTAAACCAGGACTAAAACCAGGACTAAACCAGGACTAAACCAGGTCTAAATCAGGACTAAACTAGAACTAAATCATGGAAACAAGAATATAAAATCAAATAAATAAAAAATTGAGGCCCAAATTGGAAATTGAATCATGAAATGTACATATTAGAAAGTAAAATTGTTAAAATCTCATCTTGTCTCATGGACCCAATCTCGTATTGTCGTCTGGTCAGTTTTGGGGAGTAACAGATTACATGTACCAGAGTTATGTAATCAGAGTACAAATTATGAGTAACTGTATTCAGTTACAGTTACTGTTTCAGTGAGTGGTAATTGGATTACAGTTACTTTGTTGAAATAAATGGATTACACGGTGTTATTTTCCTGTTTTCACTTTTTAAATTTTTTTTCCCTGTAAATCCACTCATTCCCAGAAACTAAACCAGGTCTAAAACCAAGACTAAAACCAGGTCTAAAACCAGGACAAAATCAGGAGTAAAACAGGACTAAAAGCAGGTCTAAACTAGATATAAACCAGGTCTAAACCAGGTCTAAACCAGGTCTAAACCAGGTCTAAAACAGGACTAAAACAGGACTTACTCAGGACTAAAAGCAGGTCTAAACTAGATCTAAACCAGGTCTAAACTAGATCTAAACTAGATCTAAACCAGGTCTAAACCAGGTCTAAACCAGGTCTAAACCAGGACTAAACCAGGACTAAAACAGGACTTAAACATGATTTAACAGGACTAAATCCTGCTGTGTGGACGTGTCTCCTCCTCTTCTATCAATAATATTTTTTATATTGTTAAGTAAAGTCTGGGCTTTTTATTTTCTTTTATCAGACAAAACATCTTATGTTACGATTTCCTCGTCTTTGCGTCTCTACAGCAAATCAAGTAATCCAAAGTATTCAGATTACGTTACTCACTTTAAGTAATTTAATGGATTCTGTTACAAACTACATTTTGTGTTATATAATCTGTAATCTGTAGGGGAATATATTTTAAAAGTCACCTTCCCAACACTGCTTCTGGTCTTGTTGAAATTGTGTATCGTTCCATCCTTAAGACTTACCCAAACCAAAATGTGTCAGTGTTTTAATAAAATTTCACTCATAATTTCAGTAAACTCAAGATTTCTGGGTAATATTTTCAGTAGTATTCTTAATTACCTCCATAAGAAAAATAAAAAATGTCTGTGGATCTCCGCCACGTTGTTGACACTTGGAATGAAAGAAAAGCGATGACATTCTGACAACTTTTGTGCTTCTTGACAGGAAATAAAAAGCCTGACAAGGAAAGATTTTTTTTTTTAATTTGTAATTTTTTATATTTTTGTAAAGTAGTAAAGTGCATGCTAGGAGTATGTGGGTTCAGATGAGAAGTGCAGACGGATTAATGTAAACAGAAAACGTCCAGGTCGTGGTTAGAATAACTCAATTCAGCTTTCAATCAGACGATACAAAATCTTGAAAAATAATTTTGTAAGATTTTTTCTATGTATTTATTTATTTATATTTTATATATTATAGATATTGTTATAATGTTAAATGTTGAGTGATAATTAGGGGTGTACAAAAACATCGGAATATCGATATATCGTATCGTTTAATGTGATGATACAGTATCGATATCGTGGGCTACTGTATCGATATATCACCAAGAGTATTTTTACATGTGTTTTACTAAATTATTTTGTTACAGCTACAGTTTTGTTGCTTGTGGAGTGAAAGGAAACTCGCCTATGCGACACATTTGACATTTTCACTGTTTTGATGATTAAAATGTTTGTGTTTCATATGAATTTTGCACAAGAAGTGGTTTAACAAAGACGTTTAGCATCACAGCCATGATTTAGCCTTTATTTTTTATTGAACCGTATCGAATCGATTTGAAATCTATCATATCGAATCGAAAGTGCGCTGTATCGAGGTATGTATCGTATCGGCAACTTCGTAATGATACCCAGCCCTAGTTATAATGTTGTAACTCAAGATTTCTGGGTAATATTTTCAGTAGTATTCTTAATTATCTACGTAAGAAAAATGAAAAATGTCTGTGAATCTCCGCCACGTCGTTGACACATGGAATGAAAGAAAAGCGATGGCGTTCTGACAACTTCTGCGCTTCCTGACAGGAAATAAAAAGTCTTACAAGGATGGATTTTTAAATTTTATTCCATTTTTTTTTTTTTTGTAAAGTGTGTGGGTTCACATGAGCAGTGACTGAAGATGGATGGATACAAACAAGAGGTGCAGATGGTTTCAGAAATGACAAAGTCTTTCAATCAGACTTAGTGAAACCAAAATGTGTCAGTGTTTTGAGCTGCAATAACACAATTTCACTCACAATTTCAGTAAACTCGAGATTTTTGGATAATGTTTTTAATAGTATTTTTAATTAAATGTACAAAAAATGTCTGTCCGAGAATCTCCAGCACACGAAAGATAAACGATCGTGTTCTTACAACTTCTGCGCTTCCTGACGAGAAATAAAAAGTGTTACGAGGATAGATTTATTTTTATTTTTTGTGTAAAGACGGTGTGTTGCTGTGAGCGTGTGGGTTCACATGAGGAGTGAAGATGGACGGAGACAAACAGAAGAGGCACAGGTGGTTGTTGAACTGACAAAGACTTTCAATCAGGATTACACAAAGAGCTTTTCCCCGGAGAACAGGTTTACAGATTAGAACTGGTACAGGGGGAAGTGTCGGTGTTCAGGGTTGCCACAATATAGTTAATTTACAATTTCATGTCAATTTCAGTATTCTTGGGTAATGATTTCAATAGATTTTATAGTATTCTTACCTCCCTGTATAGTAAAAATGAGCTGGAATGTGCGATTGGACTGTCAAAATGATGTTTTGACCTGGTTTAGTACGGCACAAGGAGAAATTCATTTTGTCAGCTGGACAAAAGTTTATTTGGTTGAAGACGTTTCTCAGCTCATCCAAGCTGCTTCTACAGTTCTGGTCAGACGCCTGCCTGAAGGGAGGAGCTAACTACACTGAAACTACTCTGAAACTAACACACCTACTTATTTACAGTTTCTGTTTGTTAGCTAAGGCCTGTTGAACATGCACTGTAGGTGGTATGATAGACTAGTGATAAACTAGTCAGTCTGGCGCCACCTAGTGCCTCCGCTCAATTTCATTTCTCTCCAGCGACTACGTCAGGAATCAGAATACACTAGATGGTTCGCAAAAACCCCAGAAGTGCGAGTTCAGGCACCAGCCAATCAGCGAAGAGGCATATATTCTGTGTTGGCAACGATTCCTGAGATTAAGGATTTAAAGCCGGAATAAAGGCAAGGACAAGTTTATTTGTACAGCACAATTCGTACACAAAGTAATTCAAAGTGCTTTACAGAATAAGAAATACATTAAAATCATAATAAAAACAAATCAAAACATAAATAATCATGAAGATTAAAATTTAAAAAAAGAGAGACATAAATTGGAGAGAAGAGTGCGGAATGAAAACCTTTCAGTTATTTGCACAGTTAAACAGAAATGTTTTGAGTCTGGATTTAAACAGCGTCACAGAAGAGTCTGTCTCACATGTTCAGACTGTTCCAGGTTTTAGCTGCATGAACCTGAAACTCTGACTCCCCTTGTTTAGTCGTGACTCTGGGCACCAGCAGGAGGCTGGTCCCTGAGCTCCTCAGAGTGTGAGATGGTTCATATGACACTAACATGTCACAGATGGACTTTGGTGCTCGGCCATGGAGACACTTGTACAAGCAGAGCTGCTTTAAAGTCTCTGAGCCACAGGAGCCAGTGCAGAGACCTGAGCACAGGACTTATGTGCTCGTACTTCCTAGTTCGAGTCAGGACCCGAGCTGCAGCAGTTCTGGATGTTCTGGATGTTCTGGATGGATGTTCTGGATGTTCTGGATGTTCTGGATGTTCTGGATGTTCTGCAGCGTCTCACAGCTCGTTTGGAGAGACCAGTGAGCAGAACATTACAGTATCTAACCTACTGGAGACAAACACATGGATAAGTTTCTCCAAGTCTGATTTAGACAGTAAACCTTTGATTTTTGCTATGTTTTTTAGATGGTAAAAGGCTGCAGATGTTATTGATTTGATGTGGCTGTTAAAGTTCAAGTCTGAGTCCATTATTACCCCTAGATTTCTTGCCTGATTTGAAGGTTTTAGAGAGAGAGACTGGAGGTGACTGCTGACACTGTCCCTTTGTTTCTGTGGACCAAACACTATGACTTCAGTCTTGTCAGAGTTTAGCTGGAGAAAGTTGTTTTGCATAAAGAGAATGTTTAGTGAATTTAATCAACGGGAAAGACATTATTGCCCTTTTTCCTAAGGATTTGGGAAAAGCTTAATATTCCAGTTAGCCCCGTTGGTGGTGGCATTACATACGTCACGACCAAATAGCAGCGATTGCTTACATGATAAGAAGTACCCGCCTACCGTCTAGCAAACAAATTCTAACACTGCGAGGTCAGACGGTTTCTACGAAGTGAAACAAAGTAAAACCGGCTGATGAATCAAGCTCGTGCTAGACACCATCTATCTCCTATTTACAACTCCATCCCCAAACCGAAATCAAAACAAACAAAGAAAACATTAGGTATATCCAGGTCTGGTCCAGAGGTGTGAAAGCTCCATTATGGCACTGAATGATTCTGCTAATATGACCCCACACTCAGTGCAGTAATGTACACAAAATTGGCTTATAATATTGTTACCTCCTCAAAAACAAACCTGTAGTTGTGTTTTTGTTTTATTCACTCATGTTCGAGTAACCATTTATTATTAGTCTGTCTCTCTGTTCCACCTTGTGATGTCATGAAGCAGTAGTTTTCAAGTTTTTAATTTTTTTTTTAGATTTTCTTATTTTCTCGTTATCTACGGAATTTAACCTGGGAGGACTCTGGCATCCTGTATTTACGGAATTTTACTCACTAGCCTGTTAAATCACATCTAGTAGTTGGACTCCGCCGTCCTTTTACCTATTAGAGCCTAGGATTTATAGGGTTTCTCTACGCGCAATGACCCCCAGTCACTCGCTTTTTAACAAAAGGCCTACTCACTGTCTGTTGCCTTTCTCCCTCGGTCTCCCCGTCAACCGTCAGACTCCAACCGGCGATAAGATAACCAGCCCGGAAAGGGTGTGTCACCTCGTAGCAGAGGGCTGTGGCCACGGTCTTTCTGGATTCTTAACGTCCGTTGGAGTCCTCAGGTATTTTTGGGCACCGGCTCACGAAGGACCAAGTAAATGTTAGGTCTGCCTAAACATTGTAAACAAGAAGAAAGACAAGAGATTAATTCAGTTTTACTCGCGAGGAGAACGGGCAGAGAGTGGGCATCAGACCAACAGTCTCCACACGTTCTGATGCCTCAACGCTCTCCTCCTTTTATTTCATTAGGAAGCCCTAGTTACAGAATGATAATTCTCAAGGGGAAGGGGAAACAGCCAAGACATAATAAGAAACTGATGCAGCTATGCATAGTATAAACACATAAAACATGATTAACAATCAGGAGGTGCCTTAGGTCAGACACCATCATAACTCTTGCATGTGTGACAGTGGGAGTTGGCTTCATGTGAGGAATCATCTCGAGGTTCACTAGAGCGATAGGACACTGCACACAGTTGTCAAACACACAGAGGTTATTCAACAAGTGACAAGTGATTGGTACATTATAAATCAAAGAATTGTAGTACATAAATGGTTAACTCATAGGCCTAGAATATCACACCAGTATTTAGCAAATATGGGATAATAAAATTATTCTGACACAACTCCTTTTAACTTTTGTTCAAGATTGGCAGTTTCAGGGTTGAAATTGTCCAGATGATTCTAGTGAAGGTGTATGAAGTTTAAAAAACACAGTGGAGCACTTCCTGTACAACCACATGACATCACAAGGTGGAGCAGAGTGTTTTCCGTTTGAGAGAAGGACCCGGCCAGATGAAGACGCACCGATGACGGGGCAACACGGGCGCTCTGTCACATCAACACGGATGCCATTTTTAAATACCTGCCTCCTAGTGTTGTGGCGGTGAATTACATCGTGGCGCACAAACCTCGACGCCGATCCATAAATCAAAAACGACGGCGACAAGGCGACGGTGGCAATGTGTGTTGAGTCGAGGCAGAACTATAATTCAGTCTTGAATGTGTGTGTGGGTGTGTGTGTGTGTGTGTATTTTAAACATCTCAGTTTAAAATGAGCACAGAGATAATCTTGAGTCGCTCCAGACAAACCCGGCTGACTCTGGAGATGGCCCATGCGGACACTTGTCTCCTTGGACACAAATTAATGAATACAAAAATAACTAAATAGTTTTACTGTTCTATTGTGATAAACCTTGAACCAAAATGTTCTGATGAAAAAGTTGTACAAGTTTTCAGAAAGCTCTTTTTGTAATACTTATTGGAATGATTTAAATTGCCCTCAAACTGAATAAATGTGTTTCCGAAGCAGAAATAAACGCAGAGTAAAGTGAAGTAAATTAGATGAAATGAAACATATTTAAAACTCATTTTTGACTCTGGTGAGCGATTCAACGCTAATGACTTCAAAACTCTTTAATCTAATTATGCTACACTTGCCCTGCGCATTATATAAACTCACACCGCCTCAGACAGTCACACACGAGCTGCTCCAACACTGAAAACCATTCTCAATATTTAAAGAAAGAGTCAGATGATATTTTCTTTGTGGTGTGTCTGTCATTTGTCATGATGTATGAGCTTTATTGGACACACTCGATATGAAATGAAACAATCAGATCTGAATTGAATACAAAGTTTAAATTTGATTCCTCCGTGAAAGTTAAACGCACGGGGCATGCAGCAGAACAAGCCTGAACAGTTCACATGAGGAGAGAGAGAGTGCATTTACTGTATATTTAATGAGCCCAAAAGCGCACAAACGTTATTCCCCGTTGTTTGATCGTTTTGACAGGCAGGACGACTCTGAAGTGAGTTCTCCACATTATCATCATCATTATTATTATAATGGCTCTGGCTGAAAGAGATCGGAAAACACAGAACGTCATGACGACTGTTTGAATCTGATTTGAATTTGTCGTCACAATCAAGTGTCACAACAGCAAAACAGAGACAAAAACCAAAACATGCACAAAGCGTTTCACTCTGCATGTTTTTTTTCACAAACTAAATCATCCGTACTGACGCTAAGATCTGCTGACGATCGTCTGTTGGCGTCACAATGTTTGTTTTGGATCCAGGTTTGTCTCATTCTCAGTTCATGTTCAGGCCTCATGTGAAAGCTCAGAACCTCCAGAATAGATGCGCCAAGAATCTCGGACTTCCAGTCATTGCGCAGTTCATACTGGGAAGTATGAAGTGAGCATCAAACCGCCATGTTTGTTTTCCCAGCAGGATGCGTCTGTTGTCAAAGTCGATCTTTTGAAGTCTTATGAACCATATCGCTTTTGTTTCTGGTTCTGATATTGTCATATTTTAGTTTTGGGATTCGGACATCGTAATTGTGTGTTTGTTGGATCCTAACAGCGGAAAACAGAAATTTGTTTGTCAACTCCATAAATGCAAAAGGGAATCAGATGTGTGCGATCGCAAACCTCCATTCAAACTGTTTCTCTTCCCAACGGAATTGAAAAATAGTGAAAGGCGAAGGCGATGGGCAGGATTGATCCAGAGAAAGGACAAAAAAGGAAAACTTTGACTGCCTAAATCATCCCGAGTTTGCAGTGAACATTTTGTATGTGGAGCGCCAACAAAGCAAAATCCCGATCCTTCGCTCAACCTCGGTTATGAATTTAAAAAGTCAACGCCAAAGTGAAAGGCACCAACTGTTCACCAAGAAACACCTTCCACTGAAAAGAGACCAAGACGTGATGTTGCTGTAAAACCACAAGAACAAGAAAGTGCAGCTCAGCCTGTTCTGCACCTCTCACTTAACAAACAGGATCCCGCAGATTTTTTTCTCTCCTGTGGATCCATCCTGCCCTTCACCTTTCACTATTTTTCAATTCCGTTGGGAAGAGAAACAGTTTGAACAGAGGTTTGCAGTCACACACATCTGATTCCCTTTTGCATTTATGGAGTTCGCAAACAAATTTCTCGAGCCGTTTTCCGCTGTTAGGATCCAACACCACACAATTAACGATGTCTGAATCCCAAAACTAAAATATGACAATATCAGAACCAGAAACAAAAGTGATATGGTTCAAAACACTTGAAAAGATCGACTTTGTCAATAGACGCATCCCACTGGGAAAACAAACATGGCGGTTTTTCCGAAAATACTTCCCAGTATATATTGCGCAATGACCGGAAGTCTGAGATTCTTGATGCATCTATTCCCTCACAGAGCTGCAGAGGCTGCACTGGCACTTGAAACCAACTGGATTTCAGCAGTCAGATTATGTTGCTGCTTTGGATAAACGTCAGAACCAAAACACCAAATGACAATAAATGATACATCAGTGTTAAAACAGTTGAGAGTACAGAAAATTCCGGACTATAAGCCACTACTTTTTTCTCACACTTTGAACTCTGCGACTAATAAAACGATGTGGCGAATATGTGGATGGATTCTTTGTTTGGCACAATGTGCATTCATATATACGGTTTATGGTTTGGTAACACAGCGGATACATGCAGCCTGAGTGCAGAAAACAACGCTGTCTGTTCAGTTTAAACACAGATCTAGAGTTCTGTGGAGGTAGCATCTTGCTCCTCTTATTTTAGATGGTGATTACATGTTTGATGTAATCAAAAGGGGGAATACTGTGGGAAATATCATGTGTTGGTCATGCTAATTCACCCAATATTATGGACTTTGGAATGACAACAGGGTGGAAAACACGTATGACTATCTATAGGTCTATATAACATGTTTTTTCTGTACTTTGAGTGCCATAAAGAACATGTTTTTCTGGACTTTTAGTGCCACGAAGCAGAAAAACTGACATATGTGGACCCCATGGCATGTTCCCACCCATGATAAGGTGCACTGGGTCAGCAGTATTGTTCATTTTCTTGCTGTATATGCTAAATCAACAAGTTAATGTTTTGTCAAGATGTAGTATAAAGCTACCCCTGAGTTTGAGTTGGTCGAGAGGCGTCGTTCCGGGGTGGCAGTTGTACTTGGTAATCAACTTGAATCTCTCTCAATGGAAATGTTGAAATAAAGTGGCCTGTTCTCTCGGATTCTCCATCTCTCGTGCTTCTTTTTAGGACACGCATTGAACCTTCCGAAAAAACCCACAGTTCACATGAAGTTGCTACACTATGTCACGATATTGTCAGTGCACTCGAATAGTTTATCGTCGCGTGATAAAATAAGTTATGATGCTAAATGAACATTAGTGAGGGGGATACGTCTTTACCCGTGTGGGTAAATGACGAAAAGAAACGTCTCAAACTTCAGTAGCCGGACATCCACTCATACCTGATTGACAGAACTAACCCCGCCCCCGAGAGAGTCTGAAATCTACTGAAATCCTTCAAGACACTGACATGATACATACAGAACAGAGGCTCTTTCTGTAGGAGACATGCGCAGTAGAGACGGGAGAGGAAGATGCTCGTTTGATTGTGTTTTGAACAGTTATTTTGTGCTTCATACACACACCCTCCTCATGGAAAACACACAAAGAAATGCAGATGACGCAGCTTTTAAGGTAACGGCGACTGACGTGACTGTGGAAGAAGTAAACAGAGCTGCTGCACGTGAGCTCGGCATCAATGAGTCGATGGTGAGATTTCGGCGACGGCAGCGTGACGAACTGACTCGACGCAAAAAGACGACAAAAGCTTTCAGAGCCGATAAAAGCAGACGGCCCGAACTTGAAAACGTTCTTGAAGACGTGGACACCTGCGGCTTATATTCAGGTGTGGTCTATATATGTACAGTTTTAAAATTTAGTTGATCCGGCTTATATTCAAGTGCGCTCAATAGTCCGGAAAATCAAAAAATTGTTGACCGTTAAAGTAGTATTTGGAGACAGAAATAGTCCCTGAAATGTAAATTCTCGCCTCTGTCCTCTTCTCTTTGCATATACACACAGACGGTACTTTTGCAGAGCACCTAATTCAGTGAGAAAACTTATTTTCTGTTGCCCTTGTTCAGATTTGACATTTGAACAAATAAAAGTGACTAAGCTGTGATTGGTGCACAATAGCTCTGGACCAGCAGCTCCAAGAATCACAGTGTTTTCTGTGAAATGCAGAAACACAGCGGCAGACTCTCGCAAACTGACAATATTACATTTTCATTTCTAAAAACACTTCTTTGTTTTTTCAGCTTCTTTGAATTTTAATGTGAAATCTCATACAAAAGTCTCCTAAATGTTATTGAGCGGCGGCGGTGGCAGAGCGGCGGAGCAATCTAGGCTCACAGCGAGACAGTCACAGGTTCAATTCCCTGACAGTCGGGGGTTTTCTGTTTTGAATTCTGCACAAATTTGATTTAACAAGATTCGGTAATATATAAACATACATGTATCCATGCTGTATTATACATAAGCAGCCATATTTCACTGGGAAAAACAATATCTAGGTAAGTTAAAATGACTTAAACTCGTGCTGTCTCATTAAAAATAATCTCACCTAAAAATTGCTGAGAAAAGCCTTCAACTTGAGGTATTTTCATTTGAATTCATTATTACATTATTTTCATACTATCATTAATGTTTTTATATAGGCGAGTTTCAGCTGACGTCATTGTTATTAAAAGCCCGCGTTGCATGCTGGGAAATATTTTGGTCGGAGGCAAGAAACACGATAGCGTCAAACACAGTGCGTAACCTCGTGTATTTATCCCCGATAATGGTAAATTCCTGCTGCATTATCGGATGCACAAATAGAAGCACGGAAGAAGGAAAAATGTCTTTTTCGTATTCTGAGTGAAAAGAACCACTAACGGCGAATTAAATGTCTTTAAAACATTCGCAGAGCAAACGTAGAAGATCCTAACAAACTGTGGACTCCAACAAGTTCAACAACACATCGAGACTCTTGGAGGTTTTCATCTTTTCTGCTGTGAATGGCCCAGGAGTTTCCACCAAGTCATTGTGGATATCGCCTGAAGTGAATATTTGTCCAGGTAGTTGGTGATTCTGACCAGAAATTTGGTTTGTCCACCTTTTGTCGGGGTTGAAAAGGGTGATTTGTCGTCCATCGATGCTTATGACCAATTTCTGGTCAAATGGTCTTGGGTCCTCTGCCGTTAGAGTGGATAAATAACCAGATCAATACCCTTTACGTGCTTTCTCGCTCCGTCCGTCATGTTGAATTAGTGTTTCTTGCTGCAGACCAAAATAATTCCCAGCATGCAACGTGCACTTTTGTCAACAATGAAACTCGCCTATAAGTATCATCATTATTACTATTACTAATCTGAATAAATAAACTCAACTTATAAACCATAACCACTCTAGAGACACATCAGCCAGTTTGACATTATAATGTGTTTAATGCAGCTTTGCGCAAGTCTCACAGAAACGAAACTTAAAACCGCATGGCTCATTTGCATAAACTAAGCGAAGAAAAAAAAAAAAAAAGCTGATGCGGTTCAGCTTCTACTAAAGGACACGTTGAAGGTGAAGGTGAGTCTGTTCTGTGTCTGAGTCGATGTTTTCAGAGATCAGACGTGTGCAGGTTTATTGCAGATGCGGCGAGAACGGGAATGAAAATTCTAATTCTTTGCAGAAGTGAGCAGAGCAGGACTGCACAGTGCGGGACTCTGTCCTAACAACACATAAAAACAGATTTTATAATAAGTCAACAGAAACAGTAAAGTTAGAGATTAAAAATAAGATCAACGCGATTAAAAAAACATAACACGCTAAATATGACTGTAATTAATTAATCAATCGCATTTAATGCGATAATTTGACACGACTAACTTAAGTTAAGAACATCTGACTTTATTTCAGTCGATTCAACTTGACAAGTAAAATTATCTGCCAATGGAATAAATGTGTTTTTCTTAATTCAAGGAAGATGCAGTTTAGTTTCTTATTTTAAGTGCAAAAAGTTGTTTTTCTTATCTTAAGTGTAGCAAGGTGTACAAAAAGTCTTGTTCCACTGGCAGATAATTTTACTTGTCAAGTGAAATTTACTCAAGTCATGATAAAACTTTCTTAATTCAAGTCATCTAGATTTAGTTTTTTGCAGTGTTGTTTTGATACAAACAATCCATGTCCCTGATTGGATAATCCACCTGTCAATCACAGCCACAACTTCAGAACAAAAACCTTTTAAAGTATAGCCTGATTCATCAGCCGGTTTAACTTCGTGCATTAGGATTCGTTCGCTCGACGGTAGGCGAGTACTTATTTATTCAACTAATTGCTGCTCTTTGGTCATGACGTGTGTAATGCACCAAATCCTGTAGGAAGAAGGACAATAACGTCTTTCCCTCTTGATAAAATTCACCAAATATTCTCTTTGTTCCAGCTTTAAATCCTCGATTTCGGGAATTGTTGCCAACACAGAATGTCTGTCTTCATCTACATCCATCTTGAACGCTTTGTTTACTGTTGTGCTGCACCACAAAAGGGACCCAACTTCCAGGGTTCTTGCAAACCGTCTAGTGTATTCTGATTCCTGATCTATTCACTGGAGAGAAATTAAATTGAGCGGAGGCACTAGGTGGCGCTAGCCTGGCTATTTAAAGGCCCCGTAATCCACAAAACAGACTCTTTTGAGATTTAAACTATGTTATAATGTTGTTTTAGCCTCAAAAACAGATCTGGAGTTGTGTTTTGTTTATTCACACATATTTGAGTAATCCTTTATTATTAGTCTGTCTACATTTCCAAACTGCAAAATGCTCTGTTCCACCTTGTGATGTCATGAAGTGGTAAAAGTTTTTACCTTTAGTTCAGTAGAGATTGACAGTTCCAGGGCTGAAATCATCCAAATGATTCTAGTGAATGTGGATGGAGTTTCAAAACACAGTGGAGCACTTCCTGTATCTCCACATGATGTCACGAGGCGGAACAGAGTGTTTTCAGTTTGAGAGGAGCAAGGTTTGTGTGTTAAACATCTGTGAATGAAACAAAACACAACTCCAGGGCTGTTTGTGACGAAGACTCAACATTAGAACATAGATCAGACACGGACTCTATAAGAATCCGTGTGTCATTCGTTTTTCAATATAAAACTAAAAATAAGAAAAACAAAAAACAACAATTTTCTTCATTATTTGTCTCCAAAACCAAAATTTGAAAAAACAGATAACGATTCGTTTTTTCAGTTTTTGATTTTGTGTTTAAATGAAGAATGGAAAAAAAGGGATAGCAGCCCGTTTTACGTGACTTCCATGACTGCAATGCCGAACTTTTGCGCTGCATACGGACTGAACCAGGACTGATCCAGGTCCAGGACCACACCGGGACCACACCGGGACCAGACCGGGACCAGAGCGGACTCCGAGCCTCTGCGGGGTCCGAGTCTCAGCTTTGAGCTGAGTGGGCTCTGAGCCTCCGTTCTGGTCCCGGCCTGATCTAGGGCTCAGTCCCGGTCTCAGTCTCGATCTGGTCCCGATCTGGTCTCAGTCTCGGTCTGGTCCCGATCTCAATTCTGATCTCAGTCTCAGACTGGTCTTAGTCTGGTCTCGGTCTCAGTCCCGCTCTGGTCCTGGTCTGGTCTCAGTCTCGGTCTGGTCCCGGTCTCAGTCCCACTCTGGTTCCATTGTGGTCCCGGACCTGGATCAGTCCTGGTTCAGTCCGTATGCAGCGCAAAAGTCCGGCATCGCAGTAACAGAAGTCACGTAAACGGGAAACAGACGTTATCCGTTTTTTTCCATTCTTCATTTAAACACAAAATCGAAAACTGAAAAAACAAATCATTATCTGTTTTTCTCATTTTAGTTTTGGAGACAAATAACAAAGAAAACAGTTTTTTCTTTATAAGACTTGTATGAACAGGCTTTGAGTCTCTTTAATTATATCTATGACACGACATTAAAGTTTATATGACAAGTTCTACTACGAATTTCACTAAAACAGTTTACATCACTGTATCTAAGATTTTACACACACCATAAAAATAAAAAATAAATATAATAATAATAAAAAATACTTTCTGGCTGGAGTTCGTTACCTGTTACCTAGCAACCGTGATGTTAACACGGGCCAAAACTTGTCTAATTTGCACAAGATGATTATGATTATATTATGATTAGACTAATAAAAATAGATGACAACAGTTAAATGAAGTTTCGCGTGTAATTTGTACTTGTGATTTGGATGGAGTTTCGTGACCTAGATCGAGGCGCCTTATTCCAATTTAGAACTCTTTATTTTTTGTACTTTTCTTCTCAACTTTTGTCCGCAAACTCACTGGACTGATGTAAAACTGTGGTGCGTACTGTTTATAGCACAGGTACTCTCCAAAAATACCAAGTCAGAATTAGAAAAATGTGTCAGATGCGCTTTTTTCAATTGTTTTAGCACATTTTTTGAAACTTTTGTTCAGTTTGATTGGGAGTGATTTGCTTGGGGTTGGTTTCTCCATCTTTCCTTCTGCTTCTGTTTTCCCCGTTCCTCCTTCTGTTTTATTCTTGCATTAAACAGGCTCAAACCAAAACTGTGCGCCATACTTCACAGAGCGTTCTACACTCTCATTTCAGCTCTTATCTCATGTTGTTGCTTAGACTTAGACTTAAAGCCGCCAAACACTACAGGAGAATTTGGCCATAGAATTTCGGCTGCGATTTGCTTCTCGACGAGTTCGGGGAGGCGTGACCCGACTTTTTGCGTTCGTGTGCGATTTTGACGCCGTTGCGCTCCTCGTGTGTGTGGTGTCAGTGTGACTCTTAGGGCCTGTTCACACGAGAACTCTTGCGGGTAAAAAAGCGACCGAATATTTTATCGGTAAGTGCCTTTCGTTTAGACTTTGACAACGTTTTTGGTGCTTAAAAATGCAAAAAATCTGAAACCACCCTCCAGGATTAGGGTTATGGTTAGGGTTATTGGAAAAGTTGAATATGCTCCGCCCACACTGCCCAAGATGCAAAACTCTGGTCAGATCTGCTCACATGACAGATCATTTCCATTTCGGACCTTCAAGAAATGTACAGAAAATGCAGAGATACTATTAGAGAACAGAGAAAAATCTGCAATTACCTCTGTCAAATTCTGGATGAACCATTTCGTCACAGGCGAGATAGACGGCATGCAGACCCAATCAAATTCTACACAGTTTTGCGTCGCCGTATTCACGCTCCCGAAAGGCGCCACTTTTGCGTCTTCTGTTCAGACCGTCATCATATAAACGTAGCCTCGGTTCAGTTTAGTTTATTTGTTTATTTATCAGGGACAATGCACATTAAAACACTGAACTACACAAAGAAGTCATATGTTTGCGCAGGTTATAACAAAATTGTTAATTTCCAGCTTCAATCCCTGCACAAGTTAATGTCATAAATGGTGTACATATCAATAAAATACAATCATTCATCCAGTCAGTCAATAAGTAAAACTATAGTCCCATTCGGTCTCAGTCACCACATCCTGACTCTATTTATATATTTACAGTTCATGTTGCTGCGTTACCCAGGTCCGGTCTTGCTCAGCTTCTGAGATCTGACAGGATCAGGCTTCGACAAACTGGTATTGTCACGATTTTTCCAGATGCAGTGTAAGAGCGAGTTTTTCTTATTTTTTTTTTTTTTTTTTTTTTTTTTTTTTTTTTTTCTTTCTTTTTTTTTTTTTATAATAATTTTTATTTGCAAACTACATAGATTACAACAAATAGGAACCAAACGACATACAAGATACAAGACAGACATTACGACTGAACATTACATACAAATAGGAACAAAGATGACAGGGGTTGGTGACAGTGTGAACCTTATGTGCGTGTCTGTGTGTGTGCGTGTCTGTGTGTCTGTGTGTGTGTGCGTGTCTGTGTGTGTATATGCGTGCGTGTGTGTGTGTATGTGTATGTGTGTGCATACACGTGTGTATGTATGTGTGCCGGGGGGGATAGACAGGCTATGTGGATGATTTAATGTTGACCTGTATTATTGCTATTTAATTTGAGTATTGAAAATTTGTTAAGTGTGTGTTGGCATTTTGCCTCAGATCCCCACTGAAGTGGGAGCAGGCCAAGCCACACTCATGCCCCCCAAGGCGGGTGCGGGGGCCACCCCCAGGGCTCCGCATGTGGTCGCCCTTCGACCAGGCCGGCCCACCCCCCAATGAACCACCTCCCGGTCTGAATGCTCCCCCTCCCTGATATATATGTACATGTGCATACATTCACACGCACACATGCATGCACGCACCTGCCTGCACAGGAATGTGCACGCACATCCACATACACACAAGCCTACACACATACTCACACAATTCACACACATGAACCCACATTCATCCCTGGTTGACTTGTGATGCATTAAAAAAAAAAAGTTGGGTGTGATGCATTAAAAGTATCAGGGAGGTAAGGATCTTGGGGGTCGACCAGAGAGTGAAGCCAGCACAGAGGGGAGACCCTGAGGGGAGGGGTCTTTTTTCTTATTGATTACACTGTGATTTTGCTGTTTGTACCATGAAATACCAGAAAAGTAAATTCCCAAATATGGAACCTGATCATTTCTATTATTGGCTGGACCCAAGATCATGCTGTATTGGTATACAGTCATTCCTTACTAAAACATGGTTCACCTTTTCGCGGCCTCGCTGTTTCGTGGATTTTTTTTGGTGCGATTTTGCTGTAGACCGTTGTCAATTAGTCTCCTCCGTGCCGTGTCTCCTGTACAGTACAGAATGCGTTCAGTTTGACAAATATACATAAATGTTCGATCTCTAGCAGTGTGATTCCGAAGTGCTGTATGTTTGCAAGTTTTCTCCCCGACAAAACCACAATGTCGACGAAACGTTCTGCACCGACAAATGCTCCTGTGTAGGGACTTCTGGACATGCTGAAGGGAGGTAGAAGTTATAGAAGAAGAATAAATTAATTTTTGGTTTGTTACATAAAGAAACTAACATAAAGATGACAGCAGCTATAAGTTTTAAGAAGGATGTAAAAAGGGTTGTAACTGTCCTGTCTGAGAAAAGTGTGTGAAGTGTGTGGTGAGGGGTTTTACAGCCTTAAAACAGATATAATCATTGAAAAAATAAAGCTGACTACTTTGGGGATTTCACCTATCGCGGGTTATTTTTAGAACGTAACCAGCCGCGATAAACGAGGGACCACTGTATTAACAAAAGTGAAAAATGTTCGATGATGTACAGTCCTAGTATTACTGTGGTCCTGGGGCCAGAGAGATATCTGGAGATGGCTCTTTTTTTTTTTTTTTTTTTGGCCGAAATGTTATGAAAAAATAAAGAGGGCTTTTGGACATCAGCCATCTTTTGTTTTGCTGTTCCTTGCATTTGCACTTCTACAGGGACACTGGTGTACGTTTTCTGTTTCATTTGTTATTGCTGGGTCTGGTCAAGCTGCTAACGGAGGGAAACAGGGGCAGATTTTTTACATTCAAATGTCTCTTATTCAGAAACTAGAGGGACTATTGAAATAAGTAAAGTATCAGAATGTAGGAAAGAGTTACACTCCAACAGGGTAAAGTTAAACCTGTGATATTCTAAACAAAAAATTTAAAAAACTCATGTCAGTAACGGAGGGAATGAAATATGCAGCACTTTTTGGGCAATAAATACAAACAGTGATAACTCTTGGTTCTCACTTACATATCCTTAACAAACTGGTTTGAATATTTGCTTCATATAGTTTTCTACCATATGGTACAAGATTAGGTTGAAAAACCTCTTACTTTTTGAGTAATGAGATTTTTTATTAAGAAAGGTCATGGTAACGGAGGGAAAAGTAACAGAGGGGAAATTGTGCAGCAAGTAGAAGGTGCAGGATTTTACATAATTTGTCGCTTTTTTCTTCCGAATACTTTAATATTACTTCAGAATGAAAGGAAACTATTTCTATAAAATATGTCAGTCCTTCCAAGCAAATTTTTATCATTTTAAATACATAAAAAAAAAAAAAAAATCATGTACTTTCATCAACAGTTCAAAGATGGAATAACACAAGATATGATGAAATACATCCATTTATTGACATGATTTTTGGGTCTTTGAAATTTGGGAAATAATTTTTGTTCCATGTTTCATACATGGTCTGTTTAAAACGTATGTAACTTTAGAACCAAAAATGGTACAGAAAAAAGGTAAACAGTTTCATAATCTAGAGTACATATGTATCTGTTGAATACATTTTTATATCAGATGCATTAACTTGAATTTTTGGCCTTGCTGTTTACTTCTGCTTGACCGGACCAGTTATATTAAAAAAGAAAACTGTAACCTGAACATAGACCGTTTTAGCGCATTTTTGGTCCGCTTTGGTCGCTTATTGCTCCTGACATTCATCTTATAGCTCCTGACAGATCACCTGTAGCCGCTGACGGATCACCCAGAGGTCCTGATTGACGGATGGGACAAATGCGGGGGACAAATTGCCTCGCAGGTACAAACAGAGTCTAAAAATAAACAATGGACTCTCTCTTTGCAGCGGCGAATGAGTAAATTGGCTGAAACTCGTTCTCCTGAAAGGCTTCCATTGTTTCTCCGGAGTGCTCTCTTCACTGGGCCCCGGGACAAAAGGACTCTGCCTCGGCTATGCACCCAAAGCCAGCGCACCACAAAGGGGAGTGGGTCTTAAAGGCCTATTCTCTGGCGGTCTTTGAATGCACCGCGGCTCCCGGCAGCCTCTCAGCCCACTCTCTCCGGCACAGAGCTTCATACTGGGCACTTGTTGTTGACTTGTGTGGTTTTTCTGTGCAATTTGCAGAGAAGACCATCGCTCAGGCTCAGTTTGCGCTGATTTCGGAGGGGCTATTTGGCACGATTGTTCCAAGACATAAAAGGTTAAATGGGACCCAACAATATGAATAGCTTTCCCAGAATCACTAAAAGGATCAACTGAAGTTTCATAGTTCAGAGAAAAAAGAAGAAAGTACAACATGTGGTGGCTTTAATGACGTACTCTGCAACTTTTCTAGAATACTTTGCATTATATAAAACCGATCTATTATTAGTATTATCACATTGTGCAGGGGGTGTTCTAGTGTCCAAGATCACAGGGTTCCGAAACCAGGACAAGACCAAGATCTCTGAGGGTCGAGACTGAGACAAGACAGAGACTTTTAAAGGTCGAGACTGAGACAAGGCCAAGACCATGGCCCATCAAGTCCAAATCGAGACCATCTTTGTAATTTTCTACATTTATTTGTATTTTATAGTTATTTTGGCACATATATGTCAATGTTTTTTTTTTTTTTTTTTAAATAAATCTATCTCCACTTGATCTGATTTATGTTCATTTAGGCCTAAATAAGCCAAACAAACTATGCTGCACTGAAACACTGGACCCCCTTTTTGGATCCTCAACCACAGTTTAAGAACTTCCACTGGCACTTTACAGAAAACTGTGAAGAAAGTGGGTAGGATTTTTATAAACCAGTTTTTTCAAGTTTCAAACTGGAGTTACATTCTCTTGCTGGTTTTGCAGTGGGATTTACCAGCCTTTGCATATTTACCAAACTCACGTTGTGACAAATACAGATGCATTTGTGCCCTTGTATTTGGCAAACTTCAGACACATGTTGCGGTAAGAAGTTTATTAATGTAATATGATCACTCTCGACAAGTGTCGGACCTCGAGTTCGAGACGAGACCGAGTCCAAGTGCCTTCAAGACCGAGACAAGGCTAAGTCCAAAGATAGTCAAGTGTGAGACGAGACCAACACTGTAAAAAAACGGTCTTGAGGCCGGTTTTGAGTACTACAACACTAGAGTGTTCTATGTGCATCTCTATAGTGGAATGGTCAGCAGTTACCTTGGTGACACAATGCATTGGACACATTAGTAAACACTGGCAGAGAACTTTTAAGATTCATTTTAAGATCACCGGAAAACTCAAAAAATTTGATAGAAAATGGACTTAAACAGCACATTTTCAGGAGCCTTTGACCAAGTTACAGTCTCATTTGTCCTGAATTTGTAGCTTTTACCTCTTATTTTAGACAGCTTTGTGTTAGTGATGAACTAATAGAGAAGCGACAGATGAGTTCACCTCTTTTCACCCAATCAGGGACGTCATTACTAAACCACCGACCGCCTGACACTGTCTCAGACACGTGATTCTGTCAATGTGCTTTTTGAACAGTGACAACAAAAGCAAGCAGTCTATAAGGAAATGACTCTCTACTAAAAGTTCAATCTAAAACACGTTCCTCATTCATGGTGTGAAATCAGGTACAGGCCCTTAAGGAAAACAAAAAGAAGCTTGAGTCTGCTAAAGTTATAATCTGTGACACTTGGGAATCATTATATGTATTCATTTGGACATTTTAAATTACAATATTCCTCTGAAAAAAGATTTAAACTCCTATGAATATTTTTTTTTCACTTGTACCATTCGGGGGCAGCAGTCTAAGCAGGGACTCGCAGACTTTCTTCACCCCAGACACTTCCCCCAGCTCCTCCGGGGGGACACCAAGGCGTTCCCAGGCCAGTCAAGAGACATCCGGGGGGGGACCCGAAACCAGGACCAAACCGGGATCAAACCAGGACCTGCAATGTGCACCCGGGCGGTTTGCAGCTGAGTGTGAAGCAGCTGGGATGAGGATCAGCTCTTCCAAATCCGAGGCCTTGGTTCTTGACCGGAAAAGGGTGGCGTGCCCTCTCCAGGTGGGCGGAGAGTCCCTGCCAGAGCCAACTGAGGTGGCTCGGGCATCTGTTCCGGATGCTTCCTGGACGCCTTCCTCAGGAGGGTTAGGGTTACCATGATTTGGACCAGATGTGCAAATATATTACAAAATACATTTTAATTTGAATGTTCAGTATTCTGTGACTAAATAAATCTTACTGCAAATGTTCAATATTCAGCGACTAAATACAATTTTAAATATTCCCGTCTCTGGTCACGTTAAAATCAACATTTGACCCCGCCTCACCCGAGTACAGTGAGACTCGCTGAAGTCCCACGTGACTCCGTACTCATTCTTTTACAAACCGAAAAAAAAAATCTAAAAACAGAACAAACCGCGGCTGCTCCCCCGAGACCCGAACCTCCATTTGAAATCCAAAAGCCTCCTCCCGACTCGGCGCGCTCGCATATTAGACTGTGCATCAGGCGGGGGCGGTTTTCATATAATTTATGTATAGTTTTGTTATCTGCGTTTTAATGGCGGTCCCTGCAGTGTTGCCGCGGAGACGTGTTACAAAATAATCCCAAGTGGAAGAGAGAGGGGCTTTTTATTTTCCGCCGTTTGAATGTTTCCTGCGCCGTCATTTACATTTTGATTTGAGCTCTTCACAACAGATGCTCGGCTGCACAATGTGTATTCTTATCTGGAGACGTATGTGGAAGCGGAGTGGACAGCAGAGAGGTGGGCTGCTGATATAAATGCAGACGGAACAGATATCAACAACGAGACCTGTATTTTACACCACCTGCTCGTCGCCATGGAGACGTTTGCGCTTTTGCCTGGAATGTTCCACAGTTCAACAGTGTCCATCTTGTGTTTATTCAATTATATAAAGTGGGAATAAGTTTAAAGACAGAGTTATAATGTAAAATGGAGTGTTTTTTCCAGGACTAAACCAGGACTACGCCAGAACTGAATCAGGACTGATCCCAGGACTAAAACAGGACTAAAGCAGGTCTGAACCAGGACTGGACCAGGACTGGACCATGACTGAACCGGTCTCAGTCCTGGTCTGGTCCTGGTCTGGTCTCATCCCGGTCTGGTTCCGGTCTCAGTCCTGGTCCTGGTCCCAGTTTCAGTCCTGGTCTGGTCCTAGTCTGGTCCCGGTCTCAGTCCTGGTCTCGTCCTGGTCTGGTCTCATCCTGGTCTGGTCCCAGTCTCAGTCCTGGTCTGGTCCTGGTTTGGTCCCAGTCTCAGTCCCAGTCTCAGTCCTGGTCTGGTCCTGGTCCTGGTCTCAGTCCCGGTCTGGTCCCGGTCTCAGTCCCGGTCTCAGTCCCGGTCTGGTCCCGGTCTCAGTCCCGGTCTGGTCCCGGTCTCAGTCCCGGTCTGTTCCCGGTCTCAGTCCCGGTCTGGTCCCGGTCTGGTCCCGGTCTCAGTCCCGGTCTGGTCCCGGTCTCAGTCTCAGTCCCGGTCAGTCCCGGTCTGGTCAGTCCCGGTCTGGTCCCGGTCTGGTCCCGGTCTCAGTCCCGGTCTGGTCCCGGTCTCAGTCCCGGTCTGGTCCCGGTCTCAGTCCTAATCACCCAACAGTCTATGCAGGTGGGTGTCAGGCCTGTCCCGACACTCAGTCCTGGTTTAGTCCTGGTTCAGTCCGGCATCTGGTTTAAGTCACGTAAACGGGAAACGGCCGTTATCTGTTTTTTCCTGTTTTTTTTCTGAAAAAACGACTCGTTATCTGTTTTTTTTTTTTTTTTTTTCATTTTGGTTTTGGAGACAAATAATGGAGAAGATAGTTGTTTTTTCATTTTCTTATTTGTGGTTTTATTTTGAAAATTCTGAATGAACGAATGATGCATGGATTTTTGTACCGTGTTATAACGTTCCCTCGTCAAAAACACGTCTGAAGAGGTTTTAGATGTCAGCCGTGCATGTTTGAGTAATCTAGCAATCTCTCTCAGGGACGGTGGACAACTCAGAGCATCAAAAACTAAACTAGAACATATTATTATTAAAATGTTAATACGTTGTTTTTGGCGAATATACCATTATCAAAACAATCTAAATATGTTTTAGCAATTAACACCTGATTGAAGTGTTATTCCCTCTTGTTAAAAACTCTGACAACATCTCCACAGACCAGCTGGTAGCAAATCCTCTCTGTTTAAACCTGCACATGTAAAGACCGCCACACACTACAGGATTTTTCACGCTTAAATGATTTTTAAATGTGCGTCAAGAAGCGCAAATCACAAACACAAGGAGGCTCTAAAGAGACTTAAAATCTCCAACGTTTGCGTAAAACTGGATAAAGACAAAACTGTGTTGTTATTATTTGTGAAATGTGGTGCAAAACATCAGATACGTGATTTTTAAAGCATAAAAGATTGGCGTTAAAGTCCTCAGGAAGTAGAGTCACTATCGATAATCTGCAGCTTCACCTCGATCCGTGCGCTGTGTGGATGTAAACAAACAGAGGAACTACTCTTGCCTTTTTACTTTCAAATCAAGTTACCGTATTTTCTGGAATATAAGTCACACTGGCCAAAAAAATGTGTAATGAAGGAGAAAAAAAATATCTAAGTCGCACTTTTTGGGGGAAATGTATTTTATAAAATCAGACACCAGGAACCGACATTTCATCTGGAAAGTCAAGTTCTAGTAATAACAATAGAACAGAGAACAACAGACTGTTTACTAGAGCCCGACCGATATGGATTTTGCTGTGGCCGATATGAAACTGATATAATGGGAGTTGGAGCTGCCGATATAATCACCGATATATTTAGTGATGTAAAAATTCACTGTAAATGTTGAATTGTTTAAAAAACTTAGGTTTGGCTCTGGTGGATTTTAAATTGGGTTTATTTAGGCAACATTTATTGTTATTCTGCCTCTTTACATCATATTTACAGACAGTAGGTTGGTTTAATGGCATTTTTGCATCACATTCTAGACACTAGTGATGGGTATTCCAGTTCTTTTTAGAGAACCGGCTCTTTTGGCTCGGCTCACTAAAAGCTGCTGGTTCTTTTGGCTCCCAAGTGGCTCTTCAGATTGTTTTGTTGCAAGCAGGTCTAAAGCACGTCTAAAGCAGGACTGAATCAGGACTGAACCAGGTCTAAACCAGGACTGAAAAAGGACTAAACCGGGACTTATTTATTTTATGCTAAACTACAGTCAAATATGCTCCTTTTTTTTTATCCTATGTACAACGCATATTTCTCAAAGTTTCATTTTCAGCCGCTGCCGCTGTCAAACCACGAGTCTGCACGCGGCGTGAAGAGAAAAAAAGTGAGAGAAAGAGAAAACACGGACTCCCAAGTAAGGATCAGGCTCCCGTCGTTCGCTTCAAAGAGCCGGATTCTAAGAGTCATTTCGTTCGCGACCGACCCATAACTAGTAAAGAAACAAGCGCTATTAGCCTTTAGCCGTAAATACGTGCGCGCCGGCGGTAATTAATTATATGCGCAAATGTCATAATTCACACGTCTATTCACAGCTCATTTACATATCAGTGCAGGTCCAGTAGCAAATATACGGCCAATATAGTCACTTTAGAACAGACCAATAGAAAACAGTCTGTTTATGTGCGGGAGCTACAGCAGCTAACCCATAACAAATGACAAAAACTAGCTTCAGAGTCGACATATTTCCAACACTCACCGCTCACACAGGCTCCTCCTCACATCACAAATCTGCACTAATAAATGTCCTTTTAATCCAGACTCAAACCGATTGTCCGTAAAAAGAAAATAATCTCAGTGTTGCGCACGGCTGCGGGTGTAAACAAACGCACGTGAAGTGACGTGACTCTGTGGTGTGTTCAGGGACAGTACGGACACACACACAGACAAATGACTCCGTAGATAAATACTGATGCGGAGCCACATATTAGGACATTTATCTGTCTGTAAATTGGATTAAATGAACAGAATGTAGAGAGTCTAAGATTTTTAACGATGTATCACATGCCCACGTGAAATATCGGCCCCTATCAGCAAGCATATCGGCCGATAGCCGATATGCCTCCAGGTGCCCATATCAGCCGATAATATCGGCCAACCGATATATCGGTCGGGCTCTACTGTTAACGTCACATATGAACAGTTCTTCAGATAATTATAACATAAACAACAGAACAGAACAAGTTTAACAAACTCTCCATCTCACTCCAAGTCAGTAAATCCATTCAATTCTTCATCCTCGGTGTCACTTCTGAGCAACTCCACGACCTCTGGAGGTAAACAGAGCACCGCTTCCTCTTCTGTGTCGCTGTCGTCAGACTCAGTATCAGTTTCAGTTAGAATTATTCAGGTCTTTCTGAATCCCGACAGGATGGTTTCGGTGTCACTGAAGTCCAGGCTTTGTCCATCCATCCAGTGACTTCAGGAAAGTTTCATGGTGCATCCTCCCGGTGTTACAAGTTTCTCGCTCACTCCAAACTTTCTTTCTGCTGCTCGATTACCATTTTCGGCTGAATATTTCACGACTTCCAGCTTGTAATCTGAAAATATGATTTTCTTTTTGGGGGCATTTGTGTTCAGTCTTCTCAGTCGTCTTTATAACTTTGTTTAAAGTTTAAATTGTTCAGTGGTACAGAAGTAATGGTGCGATCGACTGACATGATACAGACAGGACAGAGGCTCTTTCTGCAGGAGACATGTGCAGTAGAGCCAAGTGACATTGATACAGGAGGAACAGGAGCAGCAGATACTCACACACAAGACTAGAACCTCTCACCTCTTCAGTGTGAACATTTTAATATATAAGTCTCATCAGAGTTTAAGTCGCAGGAAACACCCAAACCATAAAAAAAGTGCAACTTATAGTCCGGAACATACAGTAACGATTTTATGTAACATTTCTGTGGTTAACTTTTGGTTATTTTTGTGAAGTGATCGCTAAAAATTATCCAAAAGTGTCACATTTTTATACTTCTGTAATTACTTTTCTGCAGAGAGAGAGAAAGAGAGTCAGTGTGCGTTCTGGAGATCTGCTCAAAGTGCCAAGACAAAAGTGCCCATCATCCGAGCAGTTCAGCGAAATAAACACACTGTTGATCACAAACCCACGAGCTGGTTCCTCTCGTGTCCTCCCTCGGACCAGACTGTCCCCCGTGGTCGGTCGGCAGCCGCTCTGGATGACCGCTCTGCCCTCCCCGACCAGAGTGTGTCCCCGCTGGGCTCTGCTCCTCGCGCACTCCCCCTCATCTGCCGGAGCTCCCCCTGCGTTTGACCCATTTCTGGACCGCCGGCAGTGATAAAATCCAACCAGAGCTGCTCACTGAAATGTTACTGCATTTTTAAAAAGTAAAGTAGTGATAAAATGAGAATAATCAGTGGTGGAAGCTGACAAAGTACTGTACGTAAAAATAAAGTGGGTTTACTTGAAATTCATTGTAAAGTGGATATGTTTTACTTTTACTTCACTGCATTTCAGAGCTGGTATCTGTACTTTCTACTCAGAAGTTGGACCAAGTCGTTGTTTTGCAAGTCTCAAGTCTTTGGCCTCAAGTCCAAGTCAAGTCCCAAGTCAAAGACAGGCAAGTCCAAGTCCAATTCCAATGGAGTCACTGGCCCATAAGTCCAAATCGAGTCCAATAATACATCAATAATAATACATCGGACTTATATAGAGCTTTTTTTGGACACTCAAAGACGCTTTACAAACAAATAAGAAATATGAAGTAACACTGTGGAAGTCCAAGTCGTCTGCTTTGTGCTTCAAGTCATTTCAAGTCTTTAAACCAAAGAAGGAAATACAGCTTAGGATTTTTGCAATTTATATGAACTTTTAAACTAAATTGAGACTAGATTGAGATTTCAATATAATTTTAACGAATAAATTGTGCCATTCAGTTCACAATTTTATTTAATGTTCCCGTTTTTCTGTCTGTGTTTCGTCGCTCTGCTTTTTAGTTCTTCTCAAGAGGATTTACTCAACAAAAGTTCACCCTCTTTCCTATTCAAGGCAGATGTAAAAATATGAAAAATGATGATCATTTTTTTAAATCACCCTACCTTCACCCCCAAGGTACTATTTTATTCAGTTTATATGTCAATAATCTTCCTAAAATGTGTAAAACTGTACAAGAAGCTTCAGAAAAGTTAACATCAGCTATGAGTCATGTCCAAAAGTGGGTCAAAAACTCGTGCTTGCAACTCAATATGAAGAAAACTGTCTGCATGATGTTCAGTAAAAAAAAAAACAACAACAACTGAGCTACAGCGGTCCAATGTCTTTCTGGGCGGGGTGGAACTCAGCCTTGTCAAAGAGTTTAAATACCTGGGACTGACGTTGACATTTAAGAAACACATTAAGCTCCTCACAAAAGCTGTTCATTTTAACTTAGTGAATTTAGATCTTTTATAAGTCTATATTCAGCACAAATGCACAAAAAACACTCCATGATTCTGTCTCATATAGAGTCTTGCAGAACCACATGGTCACTTGCTGCTAGTACAAAACTCAAACCCGTCGAATCGTCAATTTTTAAAAAAAAAGCCATAAAAATACTGGACAAAAAAACACTCTCATCTCACCACTGCACTATTTTAGATAAGTACAATTTGCTTAATTTTAATAATGTTGTTGATTTTAAATATGTTTTATCTATAAAGTTTTGCATGGACTTGCCCCCCCTCCGTTACAGGATTTTATTAAAGTAAAGATCGTCACTGAGATGGGAACTAGGGCTGTAGTCGGGGGGAACTGTGAGCTCCACACACACGCACCACATTTGCACAAAGTGTGTCTCAGTCAGAGGCTCTAAGTTCTGAAACCGTCTCCCACTAACAATAATCAATCAATCAATCAAACAATCAAACTTTATTTGTATAGCATTTTTCATACATTTGAAATACATACATACAACAATTTAAACAGAAACATAAAACAGAAACATAAAGCTCTTAAAAGTTATTGTAAAAATTAAAATGGAGAGCGAAGGTCAGATGGAGACTAAGTAAAATAGTAATGATAATTTAATTTAAAACAACTATAAATATAATGAATAATTTAAGGTTAAAACAGGTAAAAGTTTCAATTAAAAGCTAAATAAAAAAGATAGGTTTAGAGTTTACTTTTAAAAATAGGAACACTCGTAGCGGACCTCAGATCCTCAGGTCGACTGTTCCACAAACAGAGGCTGTAAAAGCTGAATGACGCCTCACCGTGAGTTCTTAGTTTGGACTCTTGGGACAGTTAAAAGATAAAACCTGAGGACCTGAGAGTCCAAGAAGCTCATATGATAAAAGCAGATCTGATAAATAAATAGGACTAAGACCATTAACTCTTTCCCCCATGAAGACGACATTTGACGACCCCCCCGAACCCTTAATGACGACTTTTGACCTCCGTCGTAATCACTAAAGACGAGATTTGACGACTTTAGAAACGGCTCGGTTTTTCACATGTAAACAGAGACTGTGATCGGTGGGGCCACTACAACCCACACTAGACTGACCAATAGGATTCAAGGATATGTTTCGCCGATTTTTTCCGAAGTTAATCGAAATAGTGACGATGGGAGCTTCCGGAAAAACACAACACGAAACACGTGCAATGGAAAGATCGCGGCGCTGCGGCGCACAGTTTTAGAAATAATGAGGAGCGGACGTATTTTATGGATAAGTTTAGAGAAAGTGACTTTTATAGATTTCAAAGTGATGATGTTGAAGTTGATTATAAAGTGAAAAACAGCGATAGCGACGGACTTTCGGGGAGAAGATGAGAATGCCGCTGATGCGTCTGTGTTAGTCCTGCGATATCCCAACAAACTGTCTGAGCTTTATACTCGATTATGAACCAAAATTGCCCTGAAATTTGGATGTTGCCCAGGCCAGTCCTTTAAATATTTCAGTCTTTTTTTCCAAGATGCGATGTACATTTGTGGTGTCACCTGCCGAGGGACTACAGATGGAAACGAGGATTCTTGCTATAATCATATTTAGTCATATTTACACTGCAGTGTTGTATAGGGTGACCAAACCTCCGTTTTTCCCCTGGACATGTCCATATTTTGCTTCATGTCCTCGGCGTCAGGGTTTTTTTTTATAAAGTGATGCAAATGTCTGGGTTTTCAGTACCGTTCATTGGGGGCATTAAACTGAGCGGACACAAACAGTCGGTCTGGCTGCAACATGCCGAAGCACAAATGCGCATTTAACAATGACTTGTACAAGAAATTCTCCGTTTTCCGTCCCGGTTGAGATAAGTGGGAGGCCATGTGCACAGGTTGTGAGGTGAGAGTTCAGTCTCCCTCGTTTATCGCAGGGGTTACATTCTAAAAATAACCTGTGATAGGTGAAATCCATGAAGTAGTCAACTTTATATTTTACAATTATTACATCTGTTTTAAGGCTGTAAAACTCCTCAGCACAAACTTTATACACTTTTCTCAGACAGGACAGGTGCAACCCTTTTTACTTCCTTCTTAAAACTTGTTGCTGCTGTCGTCCTTTTGTTATTTTCCTCCTTCTTTATGTAACAAACTGAAGATTCATTTATTCCGTAATGGAGCCCAACAGCGCAGAGACCTACAACACTGCACCGCCCGTTAACCCGAGATTATATCAAACTTTTGCCCTGCCTACGACTAACCCAGGACCGATTCCAGGACTGATTCCAGGACTGAAGAGGAGGACTAATCCACGACTGAACTAGGACTAAAACAGAAGTAAACCAGAACTGAAACAGGACTCACCGTCAGAACCCCCCCCCCAGAGTTGTCCGGGTTTTCACAAACGGAAATATGGTCACCCTAGTGTTGCAGATGTTCATTAATATGCACTGTCCCTATTAAATAAATAAATAATAAATACATTTCCCTCATGCATACAATCTTGTGACAATTTTGTCTTGCGAGATCTTGTCCCATCCCTGACTAGTTCCGCTTCAGCTTCACTCATTCTCTATTGGGAATTATTCAAGTCACGCTAAAATAAATCTATATTTAAATGTCAAACAGAGATCAGCAGATTACAAGAATGTACAAACTTCAACAGAGGAAGCTTCTCTGTGTGTAAAAGTAGGCGTTTGCGTCTCGAAACTAGTGCTAAATGAAATAAAAAATGAATTACTGGTGTTAAAATAACGCTACAATCTGAATGATTTCACACAGAAAAACAACCGACTTGTCACGAGATGTATTTTCATGAAGCTGTTTCCACCGGTGAAGTATTTACATTGTCGTGAAGCTCTTAACACGCCGTCTAACGTTTAAATATAGTTTTATTTTAGCACGATTCAACTATTTGCCAGTAAACAATGAACGGAGCAAGAAGTACAGCTAGAACTAGAACAAGCCTTTATCAACAGACACAAACAAACCTTGAACTAACCCAGAATTTCTGACTAAACACGTTTGTTTTTGTTCACCATCCCTTGTCTAAAGGATCTCGTCAGGACCAAAATAAACCCTTACCTAGACTAAAATAAACAGAATTTACTTAGAAGCAGAATAGAAATGAAGATTGACCTCGATATTTTTTTTAAATTCTGAATTAATTGTTCTGAATTAAAATATTATCCTTCGAATTTACATGGAAAACACACCTTTATTTAATTCCGCTCAACGTCTGTGGGTCGGGAAGGTTTCTGATTGGACAGAGACGCAAACATATCTACGTTGACCAGAAGAAAAGACACTTCAGCTGCGACCGGCTTTTCTGTCATCTCGGTTTTCTCGTTAGGCCACGGACACAAACGCGATCCAAACGTTTTCCGCGGTCGTTCCGATGATCATGAAGCAGCCGCTGGAGAATTCTCTCATCGCGATTTATGTCTGTCGGCAGAGGAGGAAGAAGACAAACTGAGTCGACGGCTGCTCTACCTCAGCCCACTCCCGCATCCTGCTCGCAAATCCAAAGAAACGTGGATGAAAGTCCGAAGACAGGACTGGTGGAGCCGGATCGTCCGGCTCGCGTCAGAATGGCGACCCAACGAGCATGAACTGAACGACTGGAATTATTTTTAAGAAGAATAAACGTTTACATCAAACACTGATCGAGGAATAAATTAATTAGGCTTTAAAATCGGAATAAACCACCCACGTACTTCGGAATTAAGTTTAATTCTGAGTACAGTGGTCCCTCAGTTACGTTAAAAAAATAACCCGCGATAGGTGAAATCCCACAAAGTAGTCAACTTGATATTTCCAATTATTATATCTGTTTTAAGTCTGTATAACCACACACTTTATACACTTTTCTCAGACTTAAGATTTATTGCTGCTGTCGTCCTTTTGTTATTTTCCTCCTTCTTTATGTAACGAACTGATGATTCATTAATTCCGTAATGGAGCCCGACAGCGCAGAGTCCTGCACGGGTCCATTTTGCTGCATACGCCACGGACTGAACCACAGACTGAACCACGGACTGAACCAAGACTAAATCAGGACTAACCCAGGACAAACGTAGGACTGATTCCAGGACTGAAGAGGAGGACTAAACCAGGACTGAACTAGGACTAAAACAGCAGTAAACCAGGACTAAACCAGAACTGAAACAGGACCCACTGTCGGAACGAGTTCGAAGGTGACCGCAGGAGAAAGCACCGGCTCAGCTCCGCACCTCACGAAGGTAAGCGCAGCCGTAGCCTGATCGTGCTTTAAATCCTGGTTTCAGAAACTATTTGCGGGTACCCGACCCCGTGCAAGACTCTGCTACAGCGCGTAACCTCTCCCTTCCTTCAGCGTGTCCAGAAGTCCAACTTTTTGTGCGATGGTTTGCATCTTCCTCTGCCTTTTGGGTGCGACCGCAGGAGCCTTTGTCGGTGCAGAAAGTTTCGTCGACATTGTGGGTTTTGTCGGGGAGAAAACCTGCAAACCTGACCTTAGGGACCGGCCTCCTGCTGGTGCCCAGAGTCACGACTAAACAAGGGGAGTCAGAGTTTCAGGTTCATGCAGCTAAAACCTGGAACAGTCTGAACATGTGAGACAGACTCTTCTGTGACGCTGTTTAAATCCAGACTCAAAACATTTCTGTTTAACTGTGCATATGACTGAAAGGTTTTCATTCCGCACTCTTCTCTCCAATTTATGTCTCTCTTTTTTAATTTTAATCTTCATGATTATTTATGTTTTGATTTGTGTTTATTATGATTTTAATGTATTTCTTATTCTGTAAAGCACTTTGAATTACTTTGTGTACGAATTGTGCTATAACTTGCCTTGCCAAACATACAGCACTTCAGAATCACACTGCTAGAGATTGAACATTTATATAAATTGGGCTGAACGCATTCTATACTGTACAGGAGACAGAAGTCCCTTAGCCAATCAGGACGCAGCGGGAGGAACGCCATACACATTCATACACTGTAAAAAAAAAAAAAGGCAAAAAATCTGCAAAACAGCGAGACCGCGAAAGGTAAACAGTGATATATCGAGGGATGACTGTAATACATTTCATTTAGTGTTTACATGGTCTTTTTAAAGCAGAATTCATTTTTATTCAGAACTAAATTATGTAAACGAGGCAATTCTAAATTCAACAGTGAGTTGAACTGCTGTAAACCCCGAGTCTCCCGCCGTAAGAAGTCCACACAGCACATTCCCAGAACCACTCCGCCGCGCGTCCAGAGCAGCGGGGAACTTCGGCGCCAAGACCTCTCCTCCGGAACCCGAGCCAGAACCCCATCGTCACATTTATGTCCCCACACAAGCGTAACCACCTGAACACGCATCCAGCCGCTCTCTGCCCCTGCCAGCTCCCTGCCTTTAAGACGCGCCAACCGTGAGCCCGACCCAACCAGGCTTAGACTCTTAGCTTGGCCCCTCTCCAGAGCTCTCCACCGGGCCCCGTGTTGACCTATTTCCGGCTGAGTTCCATATCTGATCTTTAATCCAAAACCGCGGCGAGCCCAGGAGGGAGGCAGGCCGATCAAACAGGAGCTAAATGAAAAGTGGGCTGCCGTTCTGAGGCTCCGATTGGACTCCTGTTTGTTTCTAAAGCGGGCAGGTTAGACGGCTCATTTCACTAAAACAGAGTTGATACAATTTGAAGAGCACTTATTATGCAAAACGTGCCTTCTTGAGCTTTTAATCGTGTTATATTGTTGTCCTCTCGCCAAAAACATGCAGAGCTAGAGCTGTATTTTTGCTTCCTTCACGTTTGTTTCGTTAACGTCCTGTATTGCACCAAAACTGACACTTGTGAGCTTTAAGTCACGTTATATTTTTGTTGTTATTACCTCAACAAGTGAACAGCTTCTTTTACTCTCTGTTCAGTAGAGATTGGTAATTCCAGGGCTGAAATTACCCCCTTCCAAGTAGCTCGCCAAGGGATTTCAGAATTATACGTACTGTCCTGAACAACTCAGATTTGATTAATTAAATGCCTATTATTATTAAATCCGTCATTCATAAATAAATAATGGTTTATGTTATATGTAACTGTACCCCATCTAAGTCTTGCCATGGCTCTTACGTACGCTTTATTTCCTGTGATCACTAAAATTATTCTGATTCATCAGCTGGTTTTACTTTCACTTCATACAAACCGTCTGACCTCGCAGCTTTAGATTTCGTTCACTCGACAGTAGGCGGGTACTTTTTCATTTAATCAATCGCTACTATTTGGTCGTGACATATGTAATGCGCCATTAACGGGGCAAACTGGTATATAAAGTTTTTTTTTTAAATCTCATAGGAAGAAGGACAATAACGTCTTTCCCCTTGATAAAATTCACCAAACATTCTCTTTGTTCCGGCTTTAAATCCTCGATCTCAGGAATTGTTGCCAACACTGAATGTATGGCTCTTCGCTGATTGGCTGGTGCATGAACTCGCACTTCTGGGGTTTTTGCGAACCGTCTATTATATTTTGATTCCTGACCTAGTCGCTGGAGAGAAATGGAATTGAGTGGAGGCACTAGGTGGCACCAGTCTGACTAAAAATTAGAAGCTCTCTGGCATTTTCGTTTTGTAAACGTAGCTCACAGAGGAACAATGTTGGAGAAGCCTGATCCAAATTATTTAAGTGAAGGTTTTTGGAATTTAAAAACACAACGGAGCACAGTGTATTACTAGCGTGATTCATCAGCCGGTTTCACTTTGTGGAAACCGTCTGACCTCGCAGCATTAAAATCCGATCACTCGACGGTAAGTGGGTACTTTCTTTTTATTTAAGTAAGTAATAAGTCTTTATTTATACAGCACTTTTCACAGACATTTTTGTCACAAAGACACTTTACAAAGCATTATTCAGCATTATTCATTCACTCTATACCTGGTGATGGTAAACTACTGTTGTAGCCACAGCTGCCCTGGGGCAGACTGACAGAGGCGTGGCTGTCACGCCAATCAGCGTCAACGCTCCCTCCGACCACCACCATCACTCACACACACACCACTTTCATACTAGGCAGTGTGGGTGAAGTGTCTTGCCTAAGCACACACAATGATTGAACTGATTGTATTTAACTGACCTTAACTATCAACTGCATGCAAACTCCACACAGAAATCGAACCCAGAACCTTCTTGCTGTGAGGCATGAGCGCTAGCCACTCAGCCACCGTGCCGCCACACGACCAAATAACAGCGATTTAACCAGTCGCTGTTATTTGGTCATGACGTATGTAATGCGCCAAATCCCGTAGGAAGAAGGGCAATAACGTCTTTCCTGTTGATAAAATTCACCAAACATTCTCTTTGTTCCAGCTTTAAATCCTCGATCTTGGGAATTGTTGACAACACAGAATATATGTCTCTTCGTTGATTGGCTGGTGCCTGAACTCGCACTTCCGGAGTTTTTTATTGTTTTTTTTTTGTGAACCGTCTAGTGTATTCCGATTTCTGACCTAGTCGCTGGAGAGAAATGAAACTGAGCGGAGGCACTAGGTGGCACACCACATGACATCACAAAGTGGAACAGAGTGTTTTCTGTTTGAGAAAAGAACTCATCTTAAATGTGCAGGCTTTGTGTGTTAAACATGTGTGGATGAAACAAAGCACAACTCCAGATCTGTTTGTAATGGTGAAACAGCATTGTTGTGTTGATGACATAGAGGAATTCTGTATTTTTGTACTTTTTTTCTCTACTTTTTCTCCACAAACTGCCACTTATTTGACGTAAAACTATGATAAATATTGACCACAGGTACTACCCACCAAACCAAAAGTCAGATCCATCCACCGAAGTCAGAATTAGAAAAACACGACTAACTATCATAGACAGTATAAAGTTGTTTTTGGTGTATTTTGCTTCATGCAGACTCCACGTGCTGAGAGGAGTCTGTTAAAAGTGTGATTACATCTAAGATACTTTTCAGAGAAGCGACTTTAGCCCGTGGAACATCTGGCTTTGCTGTGAAGACGCTCCATCATTCGGGCACGAACACACGCGGCGCACCAGCGAGCTTCTTATGGTTTTGTTCAGACGTCTCGGTGAAACTGTGCCACAAAAACTGTCTGCATTTGAATAAAACAGAACCGGGGCTGAAAACACCACTCAAGACTTGTCAACTGTAGAAAATAACCATATATTTTGATAATTGCAATCATTATCTGGACTAAACAGAGTGGAAAACACAGACAGCTGCATTATTTAAGAGGAGGTATTTAACTTTTATGGAGTATTAACTAATAAACAACAATATACAGATCACAATGTTACATTTTATTGTCTAAAAATGCTTTATTTAACAAAAAACAACATATTTCACATGATTAATAAGTTTCAGTTTCGTTTTGGTTACTCTTTCTCCTCACACTAAGAGAGTTATAACATCACAATCAGCTCAACTACTCAAACTACTGCACATTGTGTCAGGTTTGTGAAGTTGTAATGTATTGTTTTGTATCATTTTTCATCATTTTTGACGAGGGAACAACGGTTTTAACATGGTAGAAAGCTCCAAAAAAGTATATTTTGCATAACGTCCCCTCTTTAAATCTAAAATAATAACCGATTTCTGCTTTTCATCAAGAATATACTTGATATTTTTTTTATTAATATCCTCGAAGAAAAGTTTAGAGGCCTTCGGTCACCATATTTCAGCCGTTATTTGGTTGATAATATATTCAAAAAGTCTACAAAAGAAATAATTTTATGACTAGAGGTGTGCAAAAATATCAAAATATCATATCGTTTAATGTGATGATACAGTGTCAATATCGTGAGCTGCTGTATCAACTATTTTTGGGGGTTTTTTTTTGTACAGTTTTGTTTCTTGTTTAGAGGAAAAAAACTTGTTTATGCAACACATTTGACATTTTCACTGTTTTGATGATTAATATGTTTGTGTTTCATATGAACTTTACACAAGAAGTGGTTTAACAAATGATTTAGCCTTTATTTTTTATTAAACTGTATAGAATTGATTTGAAACATATCGTATCAAATAGAAAGGGCACTGTATCGAGGTATGTATCGTATCGGCAACTTCTTAATGATACTCAGCCTCTAATAAAAAAAAAAAATCACTGATGACTAGTGGATGTTATACGGTGTGTGCTCTACACAATGGGTAATCAAACAAAGGCCTGCGGGCCGACTCTGGCCCTCCACCCCTGTTTGACCGGCCCCTAGTCCCTCTGCCGCCCACCACTTGAACTGACCCTATGATGCAATCCTCAAAAGTCGTCATGGCCTATTTATTTTTTTTATTACTTTTTGGCAAATAATAACACATCTGCATCTTGTATTTTGTTTGTAATTTATATGAAATATTTATATTTATATTGAAATAATTATATGAAGTATTTACAGTTGCTGCCGAGTTTTTGTCACCTGACAAGCTCAAAATCAAACAGTGACAGTCGACGCACGAGTAGAGTTCTGTAGTGCAGTTAAGGACAAAAAAATGTATGACAAGTTGACCGAGAGTGCAGAGTTTTCAAAAAACAGTGGACGATCGATTCGTTTTTTGTTCAGTGTAAGGAGCGTACAGTTTGTCGGACACGTAAAGAAAGTGTATTGGTTTTCAGAGAATTTAATCCACGTTGTCAGGGTCAAACAATTCTGTCATATGGCCGACCTGACCCGTCCCCCATCACAATCAGGAGTAATAATGTGGCCCCCAGAGAAAAAAGTTTGGTCTATTATGCACTTTGTAATATACTATGCAGTTGTGATGATGCTCTAACATAATTTCATTGTGATTTTACGTGACAATGACAATAAAGGAATTGAAATTGAAAGGTTTAATACGTAACTTTTACATAGTGAGGGGACTCCAATCTACTTCATGGAGATAGAAGATGTTATTGTTTTGTCAGGAATGTTCCACAATGGCGTCGTACAAATCCATCTATTGGTTTATACTGAAAAAAAAAAAAAAAAAGCATTCTTACATGAATTCTTGGAGCTGTTTGTCTCCATAGAAGTAAATTAGTTTAATGCTGCTGCGTGAAAACCTCCATGGAGACGTGGAGGTGCCCGACCGAAAAGCTTCATCGCGCATCCTTATCGTTTGCATTATTGATGATCTTAAATGGACGCAGTAACGGTGATATCATTTGTCTGGGAAATCTAATACATGTGACTTCACTGTGTTCATACACGCGTGCATTTTTTTTTTTTTTAATGATGCCTTCATATTGACCCATCATGTTGGGTTTAAACAAAATATGATTTACACAATTACCTCATGTAGTGCCCATGGACGAATGTTTCTAGCTGAATTAATGAGTGCGTATACATGCACATCAATAACCCGGTTATGATCAGGTTTTTTGAGTATCCCGGTTTCTTGATGGTGCATGTATACGCAGTAACCCGGTTTCAGTAACCCAGTTATGGCAGTATCCCGGTTATTAGAAACCGGTTTACTGTAGCTGGTTTATTCCGATAGTAATCGGGTTACTTGTGGCATGTATACGCAGTACCCCGGTTACTGCAACATAAAGTTGAGTGCGCATGTGTCCGAAAGACACTTTCCAGCCTTTCACCACAACAATAGTCACATAAATAAATTGACCAACATAAATAAAGACCAAACGAGTGAAATGACTGTAAAATAAAGAGCTGCGCTAAACCTGCACACGTACAATCTGCACTCGTACGACCTGCACTCGTGTGATCGCTGAAAAGCTAAAACATGAACTATCTCCTATACTCTATATGCACGGAACACACTTACCATCATTAGCGCCTCTTCTGTCACAGAAATAACACACATAATCCACAGAGTCGTGTCATTTAGTCCAAAAGAAACTGATCGCATCAGCGGCGCAAGGAGCGAGTTGTTTTTATCGCCGCTAACAGTTTATGCTAATTAGCCTACGGTCTTAAGTTTCGTTTCTGTAAAACATAAACAAATGTGATCACAGCTGAATTATATGATCAAACGGGCTGATGTGTCTATAGTGTTTATGGTTTATATGTTGTAAAGTTGAGTTTATTTATGCAGAAGATTTTAATGAAGAATCTGCACAGTGGATTGTGGGAGATCTCGTAGCTCCTTAGCTTCTTATGCTAAAGGAGCTCACGGTTTGTATTTTTCCTGGTTTATTAAATCGATTTAAGTTAATTTTTGCGCCTGCGCATTTGTAAGATTATGTCAAGAAACCGGGATACTCCATTTGATCATGTATACGCGGATATGAGTATCCCGGTTTCTCAGTGCGCATGTAAACGCAGTAACCGGAATACTGACATAACCGGGGTATGGCTAATAACCGGGTTATTGATGTGCATGTATACGCACTCAATGTATTTCGCAGATGTAAAGCCCTATTCACACGGGATTAGTATTACCTGTGGACCTTTTTTAATAATTGCAGAGGATGCCTAATTTGTAAAGAATTCTGTCGCAAATTACATACTGTATTTCTCCAAACACAGACGTCCGGTGAGAATACTAGTCCCGTGTATTTTCTCTTTCTTTTTATTTTTTCCGCGTTCTTCACTCCGATTCCTGACCTAGTCGCTGGAGAGAAATGAAATCTTTCTCTACTTTTTCTCCACAAACTGCCGCTTATGCAGGACATTTGACATTTTGACACTGTTTTGATGATGAAAATGCTTGTGTTTCATATTCACTTTGCAGAAGAAGTGGTTTAACAAAGACTTTTGGTATCACAGTCATGATTTAGCCTTTATTTTTTATTAAACTGTATCGAATTGATTTGAAATATATCGTATTAAATCGAAAGTGCACTGTATCGAGGTTCTTCACTTTTCAGTCTCTATCAATGTCAGTAAAATGAAGTAATTTACGTGTGAATGCTCTGCAAGTAACACAGAGGTGGGGCGGTAATTTGCAAATTACAAGATGTTCCCAAGTTGTACTTATTATGTGAATAGAGCTTAATTTACTCTGCGTTTGATTATTCCTCTGAATCGTTTTTTCCATGTGACTTTCCTGGGATGGCGCGACTCGGACCTCGGTGGCGGAAAAAGTCGACCGAAGAGCGAGGATTCCGAGTCAGAATCCAAACGGCTACGCCCACTGTGATGAGAAAATATGAAGTGTTTTCATTGTGTTTGGACATTTTGGTGGTTTAAATGATCATTTTAGTCACTCGTTTTACTGCAGTACTTTACCGCGTCTGTGGATTTGAAAGTCGGTGTCGTGGTGAGGCCGATGTTGAACAAAGACTTGATTTAACGGGCATTAACGTCAATAATGTTGTAACGGAAGAGAAATCGTAACATAAAATGAAGTGCAAATTCCAGAAATTAAATTAATTAAAGGGTGAGGGAAGAGTCATTATCATAATCCACGTAGTCCGACACGCGAAACAGAATAATACGCTTCAAACTCGGACCTGACGTCAAATCCGAGGTCCAAGTTGGAGTCGGAAGGTAATCGAACGCAGAGTCAGACCTGGTCCCAGTTCATGTTGAGGCGCCTTTAGGTTCTGTTCATAGTTTTTGTGGACAGAATTTCTAGGTGCAGTCGCGGTGCAGACGGGGTTTTGCTTTGGGGACCACAGGATCTTAACCCTGCTGTTTGAAGATGATGTCCTGATGGCTCCATCCAACCGGGACCTGCACTGGGACCAGATCCGTACCAGGTCTAAACCAGGACTAAACCAAGACTAAACCGGGACCTGCAACATGCCCTGGGACCAGGTCTGAACCAGAACTAAACCAGGACTAAACCAGGACCTGTAACATACTCTAGGACCAGGTTTGAACCAGGACCTGCAACAAGCACTGGGACCAGGTCTGAACCAGGACTGAACTAGAACTAAACCAGGACCTGCAACATGTACTGGCACCAGGTCTAAACCAGGTCTAAACCAGGACCTGCAACATGCCCTGGGACCAGATCTGAACCAGGTCTAAACCAGGACTAAACCAAGACTAAACCGGGACCTGCATCATGCCCTGGGACCAGGTCTGAACCAAGTCTGAACCAGGACTAAACTAGGACCTGCAACATGCTCTGGAACCAGATCTGAAACAGGACTGATCCAGGACTTAAACCAAGACTAAACCAGGATGTACAACATGCCCTGAGACCAGGTCTGACCCAGGACTAAACCATGACTGAAATAGGACCTGCAACATACACTGGGACCAGATCTGAACCAGGTCTAAAGCAGGACTAAACCAAGACTAAACTGGGACCTGCAGCATGCTCTGGAACTAGGTCTGAACCAGGTCTTAACTAGGACTAAACTAGGAATAAACCTGGACCTGCAACATGCCCTGGAACCAGGTCTGAAACAAGACTGAACTAGGACTAAACCAAGACTAAACCAGGACCTGTAACATGAACTGGGACTGGGTCTGAATCAGGTCTGAACCAGGACTGAACCAGGACTAAACCAGGACCTACAACATGCCCTGGGACCAGGTCTGAACCAGAACTAAACCAGGACCTGCAACATGCCCTTAGATCGGGACTGGACCAGAACTAAGCCAGGACTCTAAGCCAGGACTAAACCAGGACCTGCAACATGCATTGGAACCAGGTCTGAACCAGGTCTAAACCAGGACTAAACCAAGACTAAACCGGGACCTGCATCATGCCCTGGGACCAGGTTTGAACCAAGTCTGAATCAGGACTAAACTAGGACCTGCAACATGCTCTGGAACCAGGTCTGAAACAGGACTGAACCAGGACTTAAACCAAGACGTACAACATGCCCTGAGACCAGGTCTGACCCAGGACTAAACCAGGACTAAAGCAGGACCTGCACCTGCATTGGAACCAGGTCTGACCCAGGACTAAACCATGACTGAAATAGGACCTGCAACATACACTGGGACCAGGTCTGAACCAGGACAAAACCAGGACTAAACCAGGACTAAACCAGGACCTACAATATGCACTGGGACAATCTGAGCCGTATGTGATCAGCTCCTTTAAATCCGAGGCCGTGGTTCTCGATCTGAAAAAGGTGGCGCCCTCTTCAGATGACGGAGACTGGTTTTGTTGACGAGTATTTTGTCGTGATTCAGTGATGGTTCGAGGAGTAACCAGGGACGGCCTTTTGAATATTATTACACCAAATTCTAACAAAAAGGGGAAATACTGGCACATATTTGAATTCTGAGAAAAACTGGGAGACCGGGGGGCTCTTGCTCTGCAGAGACATGACGGACTGGAGAGCTGAATAGAAGAGAAACCAGCCCATTCAAGCAGTTTGTCAAATTAAAAACACTCTAAAGCCATTGTGCGGGGTCCTCTTGTGTCCACTCTAAGACCAGACTGTCCCCCGTGGTCGGTCGGGAGCCGCTCTGGGTGACCAGAGAGTGTCCCCGCTGGGCTCTGCTCCTCACACACTCCCCCTCCTCTGCTGGAGATCCAAATCCCAAACCCCTTTTCCCCTCCATGTCGTACTTAAAAAAAATAAAAAAAATAAATATTGCTGTACAAATTTGGGTGGTGTGGTGCCACCTTTTTACAACAGATTACACTGTTTTATTTGTCTTTTTCAGTGGTGTAGTGGGGATTTTTTAAGTGAGGGTACGGGATTCGTGGACTAGGACCAGGACCAGGACTAAACCAGAACTGAACCAGGACGGAACCAGGACTAAACCAGGACTAAACTAAGACTACACCATGACTAAACCAGGGCAAAACCAGGTCTAAACCAGGACAAAACCAGGACTAAATCAGAACTGAGCCAGGACAAAACCAGGACTAAATCAGAACTGAGCCAGGACTAAACCAGGACTAAACCAGGACTGAACCTGGGCTAAACCAGGACTAAATCAGAACTGAGCCAGGACTAAACCAGGACTACATCATTGCCAATAGCGCCGGTTTGACAGTTGTAACTATTTTATATTTGTTTTTTTTTTTTATATCTCACATTGAAAGAAGTAGGTGGATGGCGTAGATGTCACAGACACAGATCCAAACACTGAGATTATTTTCTTTTTACGGACAATCGGTTTGAATCTGGATTAAAAGGACATTTATTAGTGCAGATTTGTGATGTGAGGAGGAGCCTGTGTGAGCGCTGAGTGTTGGAAATATGTCGACTTTGAAGCTAGTTTTGGTTCTTTCTCATTGTTAGCGATTAGCTGCTGTAGCTCCCACACATAAACAGGCTGTTTTCTTCTATTGGTCTATTGTAAAGTGACTGTATTGGCCGTATATTTGTTACTGGACCTGCACTGAAATGTAAATGAGCTGTGAATAGAGATTTGAATTATGACATTTGCGCATATAATTAATTACCGCGGCGCATACGTATTTACGGCTAAATGCTAATAGCGATTGTTTATTTACTCGCTAGTAGTGACGGGTCAGTCGCGAACGAAACGGCTCTTAGAGCCGGCTCTTAGCCTGATCCTTATTGGGAGCCGTGTTTTCTCTTTCTCTCACTGTTTTTCTCTTCACGTCGCGTGCAGACTCGTGGTAGTTTGACAGCGACAGCGGCTCAAAACAAAACTTTCAGAAATCTGCGTGTGCATAGGAGAGAAAAAACTTGCATATTTGGATGTAGTTCAGCATAAAATAAATAAACCAGGACTAATCTTGGGCTCAAGAGAGGGAGAGACATAGAGACCGAGTCCCGACAGTCAGTCCTGGTTCAGTTCTGGTTTAGTCCTGCTTGCAACAAAACAATCTGAAGAGCCACTTGGGACCCAAAAGAGCCAACTGCTTTTAGTGAACCAAGCCAAAAGAACCGGTTCTCTAAAAAGAACTGGAATACCCATCACTAGCTGCTAGAATGTGATGCAAAAAATGCCATTAGTCCGACCTACTGTCTGTAAATATGACGTAAAGAGACAGAATAACAATAAATGTTGCTTAAATAAACCCAATTTAAAATCCACTAGAGCCAAACCTAAGTTTTTTAAACAATTCAAGATTTAAAGTGAATTTTTACATCACTAAATATATCGGCCACAACAAAATCCATATCGGTCGGGCTCTAGTCTTAGTATTTCTAAAAATATTCTGTACTGTCAACAGGTTTTTCCAGTAAGCTGGTCACCCCCTGGGTTCTAAAATATATATGAACTGTTTAGGTTTTCGCTCCGTTAAAGGAAATGTTTAAGTTTAGTGGGACTGCCCATACCCCGTACGTGTTTTAGGTTTTGGTCTTGCAAGTCCGTGAGTGAAGAAGCTAAACTATTTATCAATTGGCTATTATACTCTGTCTTTGCTAATAAATGGAAGTATACACTGCAGAGTATTGTTTTGGATCATTTTATCACATCTCCACACCCGCGGGGAAACTCAAGGCAAACTGAAGAATATACGGCAATCATATTTGGTGTAATAAGTCTGTAGCATCTCAGAAGTCCATAGCTACAGTTGTCTCCAGGAAAAACACAATTTTACACTAACATCTGCAATTTGAACTCCACAAGTTGTTAAAATCCCAAGACATGACGTTAAAAACTGACCCCCAAAAACTTTTCTTTACACCAGATCCTACCAGTATTCCTAAAGTCACCTCGATTTTTCCGCACCGTTTCTACAAATTTCCACCAAAAACCCAAATTCTGAAACAAGCGCCTCAGTGCCTGTCATCGTCCACGGTAATTCTGTGAGAAAGTTTCCTCTCCCCTTGTCAGGTTTTTCACTTCTTTTTTCTCATGTAACCGAGATGTGAAGCCTGATTGCTCCAGTATCTTCCCCGCTAAAATCTCTCCGCATTACCGATCATGTTACTCAATACTTTCTTTCATTCCCACTTTTTTTTTTTTTTTTTTGCAGTGAGTTTAGACTTTGACTTTTTTTTTTTTTCTCCATTTCAAAAGTGGTCAGTTTCATAAAATCATTTAATCTCGCTTTGTTCCAAACTGGCTGCATATGTTGAGGTGAATGTAGATTTATGTTTTCTTTCTTTGAGTTCTTGGCCGCTGAATTTACAATACAGACGAGATAATAACCTGCGGTAACCATGGAAACGGGCCGTAATCATGCATTTCAAGATAAAGTCATTGAGAATGGACCGAAATGAACTGTCCAAGTTTAAGTTATGATCCTGTTATGAAAAGGTTCGGAGACAGCGGAGAGAGTTGGCAGGCGATGTTGTTTGTGATGACGGAAACGTAAAACATTCCATGATCAAATTCAGCCGGTACGCTCGAAACTCCAAACCCGGATCAGGATGAAGAAAGGGGAACATTTACACCCATGAAGGGTTAAAAGGAGGTGTCCTGGGGCAATCTGACAGAGATGTGGTAGTGAATTTGTTTTTCACAATAAAACCACCAATTTTCTTTATTATTTGTCTCCAAAACCAAAATGAAAAGACGGATAACAGATTGTTTTTTCAGTTTTCGATTTTATGTTTAAATGAATAATGGAAAAAAACGGATAAGTTTTGTGTGTTTCCCGTTTCCGTGACTTAACCTGTGATACGGGAGTTTTGTGCCGCATACGGACTGAACCAGGACTAAACCAGGACTAAACCAGGTCTAAACCAGATCTAAACCAGGACTAAATCAGGACTGATCCCAGGACTAAACCAGGGCTAAACCAGGACTGAACCAGGTCTAAACTAGGACTAAACCGGGACTAATCCAGGTTTAAACCAGGTCTAAACTAGGGACTAATCCAGGTCTAAACCAGGAATGAACCAGGTCTAAACCAGGACTAAACCAGAAACGATCCCAGGTCTAAACCAGGACTGAGTGTCCTGACGGGCCCCAGAGGTGTGCCTGAGGGTTGGGTGATCAGGACTGAGACTGGGACCAGATCGGGAACAGACTGGGACTGAAGACCAGGACTGAGACCGGGATCAGACCAGGACTGACGCTGTGACTGAGACCGGGACAGAGACCGGGACAGAGACCGGGACTGAGTCCGGGACTGAGACCGGTCCAGGACTGAGACCAGGACCAGGACAGAGACTGGAACTGAGACCGGGACCAGACTGGGACCAGACCAGGACTGACACAGATACTGAGACCAGAACCAAACTGAGACTTTGACCGGATTCCAAACCAGGACTTAGACCGGGACCAGACCAGGACTGAGACCAGGACCAAACCAGGACTGAGACCGGGACCAGACCAGAACTGAGACCAGGACTGAGACCGGGACCAGACCAGGACTGAGACCGGGACTGAGACTGGTTTAGTCCTGGTTTATTCCTAGTTCAGACCTGGTTCAGTTCGTATGCTGCGCAAAAGTCCAGCATCGGGAAACGGCCGTTATTCGTTTTATCCATTCTTCATTTAAACACTAAATCAAAAACTGAAAAAAAAATGAATCATTATCCATTTTTTCATTTTGGTTTTGGAGACAGATAATGAAGAAAATCGTTTTCTTATTTTCTTATTTTTGGTTTTATTTTGAAAAACGAATGAACGAATGATACACGGATTATGTGTTAGTTTCAACCTTGCTTCACCAGATTACATGCATTTCTTTTAGCACTCACAGATTTGTGGTCTAGGCTCTGTTCTTGTCGTCCACAGAACAGAAGGATATGAAAAATTAAATTGCCAGGGCTGAAGTGGTGCAGTGTTTTAAGCATTCGCCTATAAATCAGAGCGTCACCGGTTTGTTTCCCACTCCAGTATCCAAACTTGAGCTCCCTTACACACTCCAGTCTCAGTGACAGTTTGTTTTTTATTTTTATTTTTAATTTAGACATTTTATTGATCAACCAGGGAAATAACTTTTAACACAATAACTCACACATTAAAATATGCCGGCAAGACAAAAGATCAATAGTGTTGAAAATCTAAGTAATTAAAGTAACAAAGATAGTAGAGGACTTGATATTAGAACAGTACAAATTAGTGTCCTTAGGCAAGACGCTTAACCCACCTTGCCTGATAATTGTGTGAATCATTAGTTTTTTATTTTATTTCAACTTTCTTTTACCTCACACAAGTTTAATATTAAATGTGCATTGTCTAATTTTTCTGGTGGAGGATCCGTCGAATACTTTTCTCTATGGAAATGTGCGTGTCTGGAATGTTTCATAGTATGGCATTAAACCTTTCTATCTTCATGGAGACCAAATCAGACCAAGTTACAGGTCAGATCTGCGGAGAGGAAACCCCACTCACAGCCAGAATGCCTCTTTTTTGTTTTTCTGCTATAAAATCACCTGTAATTGAATAAATGTAAGGTAGAGCTTTTTAAAGTCCAGAATTTTGGACATAGGGCCTCATTTCCTAGTTAGCCACACTTTTTTAAATATTCCATCCAGTCCTTGTATTTGCAGAGGTCGCTGGTGCTAGACTAGTGCATGTCAATGGCCGTAGTTATCCTGCCACTAAAAACAGTCTTACCCACTCCACAAAACACCCGAAGCAAATCTGTTATTACACCAGACTGTCGATGTAAATGTCTGTGTCGATAGAATAATTTTAGAAGTAAAATTAACCTTGTATTTGAAGGATTTATGTCTGAGCAGCAGCGGCGAGTTGTACTTCCTGATAGAAAGCTCGGCAAGCGGCGGACTGATATGTGAGAAAATAGTCCCTCAATATGCGACGATTCATGCGACGCAAGGTTAGTTTTATTTCAAACGTTATTCTATCAACACAGACATTTACAGTCTGGTGTAATAATAGATTTACTTCGGGTGTTTTGTGGAGTGGGTATTATTTATTTATGTATTTCGGTCACAGGTATATTTTGACATTAATTCACAGACATATTTAACATACACAGACCGAAAAGGTGTAGGCTGAAGCTTAAGCTTATTGTGCCCTTTACTCTTTATTCCTTTGTCAGAGCGTCATCTTGACACCAGCTCATCTTCATAAATACAACAAGAGGAAACAAACAAATCAGAAACAGAACAACAAAGTTCTACAGCACAAACTAAGTCTCATATTTCATGTATCTGTCCAGAGTTAAACATTTAAACTTCTTTATAAAGTGAAAGAGAGTGGTGCACAATTTTAGGTTTTCCGTCCAGTTGTTCCAGAGCTCCACCCCTTTAACAGATACACAAAATTTCATAATGTTTGTTCTGATTTTCTTTTTGATAAACAAGACTGTTTTTAGTGGCAGGATAACTATGACCATTGACATGCACTAGTCTAGCACCAGCGACCTCTGCAAATACAAGGACTGGATGGAATATTTTAAAAAAGTGTCTCCACACGTCTCCAACACTCTGGCTCACTAGGGCCCTGTTCATACTAGTACATATTTGAGTTGTTTTCATTGTGGATGCAGTGTTCGTTCACACTAATCTGATTGAAAACGGCAGAACGATCTGGTGCCGCCAGCTCCCACGAATTCATCTGAGTATAGATCTGATCCAGCACCGTGTGGACGCCTGAAAACACCATAGTACACTGCAGTAATTCAGTGCTAAGAGGCTAAAATATATGTCCATTCATATATACTGTCTGTGTGTACGACCTGCAGACGTTTAATCTCTGAAACCCTAACATGAACCATCTCCAACGCGATAGAAGCACAGAACAGACTCACCATCAGCAGAACACCCCTCTGTCACAGAAAGAACACTCATATTACACTGAATCATGTCATTTAGTTTGACAGAAGCTGAACCGCATCAGCGCACAAGGAGCGAGCCGTTTTTGAGCACTCAGTTTATGCAAATGAGCCATGTGGTTTTAAGTAGAATTTCTGTAAAACGTAAACAAATATGCTCAAAGGTGTGTGGATAGGGAAGACTTGCGGACACAGAAACGACGTGTCTGGACGCAGATCGTTTCCATTACGGTGACACGGTGATTCATGTCAGTGTAAACGTAGTCTAGGAAATGAGACTCTATGTCCAAAATTCTGGACTGTCCTTTTAATGTCATACTGCGGAACATTCCAGGCAGAGCAATGACATATCCACGGAAAGAAGCAAGCGACGGACTCTCCACGGTGCACCTTTAAGGCACCATATTGTCTCAAAAAACAAAATAAAATAAAATAAATCATCAAGAATGCATGGATATGGAGTGAATAAATAATGTTGTGTATTTAGTAGAGAGTAAAGTCAAATAAAAATATTTTCTGTGGAGTGAAAACCATTTCAACATGAAGTTCATTGAGAGAACGTCAAGAATTTGCAGCACAGTCGACAAAGCAAAGGGTAGAAACCTTTATTCTATACTATATAATTCAATCTTCCGTCTTGCGTCATGTATTTGATGTCTTCTGTGTTTATATAAAATGTAGAAAGCGATAAAGAAAACAACACTGAATGTGACGTCCAAACTTTTGACCGGTCGTCGTGTTTACTTTATATTATGACACAAGCGTAAAGAGCATTTCAGATCCGGATGCTGCTTTTACATTTCACCTGTTTCTTTTTGTTTACGTCAGAAATCATGGGTGAGATTCTTCCACAATGACCTCCCAGGAAACCCGCCGCATGCATTTCACATGAGCAGCGCACGGAGCCGGAATACACACACTACTCTCTCTCTCTCTCTCTCTCGGTCTGCTCGTCTTCCTCCTGCTCTCTGTGGTGTCTCTGGAGTGTCTCCATAACGTGTCCATGGTGTCTCGGTAGTGTCTCTGTGATGTCTCTGTGGTGTCCAATGCATGTCTCTGTAGAATGTGTGTGGTTCTCTGTAGTGTCTCCATAGCATGTCCATTGAGTGTCTCTGTAGAATGTATGTGGTTCATTGTAGTGTCTCTGTAGTGTCTCTGTAGTGTGTCTCTGTAGTGTCTCTGTAGTGTCTCTGTAGTGTGTCTCTGTAGTGTCTCTGTAGAATGTGTGTGTTCTCTGTAGTGTCTCCATAGTGTGTCTCTGTAGTGTGTCTCTGTAGTGTCTTCATAGTGTGTCTCTGTAGTGTCTCTGTAGTGTGTCTCTGTAGTGTCTTCATAGTGTGTCTCTGTAGTGTCTCTGTAGTGTCTCTCTGTAGTGCGTGTCTCTGTAATGTGTCTCTGTAGTGTCTCTGTAGTGTCTCTGTAGTGTCTTCGTAGTGTCTCCTTAGCGTGTCTCTGTAGTGTCTCTGTAGTGTCTCTGTAGTGTCTCCTTAGCGTGTCTCTGTAGTGTCTTTGTAGTGTGTCTCTGTAGTGTCTTCTGTAGCGTGTCTCTGTAGTGTCTTCTGTAGTGTGTGTGTCTCTGTAGTGTCTCTGTAGTGTCTCTGTAGCGTGTCTCTGTAGTGTCTCTGTAGTGTGTCTCTGTAGTGTCTCTGTAGTGTCTCTGTAGTGTCTCTCTGTAGTGTCTCTGTAGTGTCTCTGTAGTGTGTCTCTGTAGTGTCTCTGTAGTGTGTCTCTGTAGTGTCTCTGTCTCTGTAGTGTCTCTGTAGTGTGTCTCTGTAGTGTCTTTGTAGTGTGTCTCTGTAGTGTCTCTGTAGTGTCTCTGTAAGTGTCTCTAGTGTCTCTAGTGTCTCTGTAGCGTGTCTCTGTAGTGTCTTTGTAGTGTGTCTCTGTAGTGTCTTTGTAGCGTGTCTCTGTAGTGTCTCTGTAGTGTCTTCTCTGTAGTGTGTCTCTGTAGTGTCTTTGTAGTGTGTCTCTGTAGTGTCTTTGTAGCGTGTCTCTGTAGTGTCTTTGTAGTGTGTCTCTGTAGTGTCTTCATAGTGTCTCTGTAGTGTGTGTCTGTAGTGTAGCGTGTCTCTGTAGTGTCTTTGTAGTCTGTAGTGTGTGTCTCTGTAGTGTCTTTGTAGTGTGTCTCTGTAGTGTCGTGTCTCTAGTGTAGTGTGTCTCTGTAGTGTCTGTAGTGTGTCTCTGTAGTAGTGTCTCTGTAGTGTCTCTGTATGTCTCTGTAGTGTGTCTCTGTAGTGTCTCTGTGTTCTGTAGCGTGTCTCTGTAGTGTGTCTCTGTAGTGTCTCTCTGTAGTGTCTCTGTAGTGTCTCTGTGTCTCTGTAGTGTGTCTCTGTAGTGTCTGTAGCGTGTCTCTGTAGTGTCTTCTGTAGCGTGTCTCTGTAGTGTCTGTAGTGTCTCTGTGTCTCTGTAGTGTCTCTTAGTGTGTCTTGTAGTGTCTTAGTGTCTCTGTAGTTGTGTCTCTGTAGTGTGTCTCTTGTAGTCTGTAGTGTCTTCTGTAGCGTGTCTCTGTAGTGTCTGTAGTGTCTCTGTAGTGTCTCGTGTCTGTAGTGTCTATCTGTAGTGTCTCTGTAGTGTCTCTGTAGTGTCTCTGTAGTGTCTCTGTAGTCTCGTGTCTCTGTAGTGTCTTGTAGCGTGTCGTGTACTCTGTGTCTCGTGTCTCTTGTAGTTGTAGTCGTGTCTCTGTAGTGTCTTTGTAGTGTGTCTCTGTAGTGTCTTTGTAGTGTGTCTCTGTAGTGTCTTTGTAGTGTGTCTCTGTAGTGTCTCTGTACTGTCTTTGTAGCGGATCCGTAGCGTGTCTCTGCAGTGTTTCCATAGTGTCTCCGCACTGTCTTTGTAGCGTGTCTCTGTAGTGTCTTTGTAGCGTGTCTCTGTAGTGTCTCCGTAGCGTGTCTCTTTTATGTCTCTGTAGAATGTGTATACTTCTCTGTAGCATCTGCGTAGCGTGTCCATCGCATGTCTCTGTAGAATGTGTGGGCTTCTCTGTAGTGTCTCCGTGGCGTGTCTCTGTAGTGTCTCTGTAGTGTCTTTTAACATGTCCATAGCATGCTTTTGGTGTCTCCGTGGCATCTCCATAGCATGCCTGTGGTTCTCTGTAGTGTCTCCATAGTGTCTCCGTAGTGTTTCCCTAGTGTGCCCGTGGTGTCTCCGTAGTGTGTCCATTATAGTCCATTATGGTGTCTCTGTGGCGTCTCCGCAGCCTGTCCATGATGTCTCTGCACTGTCTCGTCAGTGTCTCTATAGTGTCTCCGTGGCGTCTCCGTTGCACGCTTGTGGTTCCTATAGTGTCTCTGTAGAGTCTTTATCGTAGCATCTCTGTTGTCCCATGTTGTCTCTGTAGTGTCTCCATAGTGTCTCGCTCGTAGCGTCTTCGTGGTGTCTCTGTCATGTCTCTGGCGTCTCCATAGCGCGCCCATGACGTCTCTATACTGTCTCCTCAGTGTCTTCGTAGTGTCTCCGTAGCGTACCCATGATTTGCTGTCTTTGTGGTGTCTTCGTATAGTCTCCGTGGCGTCTCTGCAGTGTCTCCGTGGCGTCTCTGCAGTGTCTCCGTGGCGTCTCTGCAGTGTCTCCGTGGCGTCTCGGCGGCGTGGTGTGTGCTTGTGCCCCGCGGTCATGTCCTGGCGTTGGGATTGGAGCTCTTTGGCAGGATCAGTGAGGCGGCGTTGTTAACTCTGCGCAGATCCAGCTCCTCAGGTTATGTTCTGATGAGTCACGGAGACGGTCTCCAAGGACGCTTTTGTGTTCTTATGTGGAACAAAACAAGCGCCATGTTTGATCAAAGTGTCAGAGGGGAAAAAAAACAAAACAATCAACAACATTCTTCTAGTATTTTTTTTTTTTTCCTCGAAGATTAAAGGCGCCGGGCCTGATTTTTACTGTCGTCAAAACAGAACTGGCAGAGGTCCAAAGTTATTCCTCACCTACCTTATGCATTCAGAGACCAGAGTGGAGTTTTAAGGTAATGGTAAAGTTAACAAAGACTAGCATGCTAACCACACACTTCCTGATTCTTGGGCAATAAAACACTGACAGTACACAGAGAGCTGCTTTTACAATGTAATATATGTACTGGTGCAAGACAGTTTACTTAAATACATTGAGGGAAAAAATCTAGTATAGTGGTCATCAAACTCAGGCCCGCGGGCTGATTCCGGCCCTCCACACCCCTTTGACGGCCCCCCAGCCCCTCTGTCCCCACCACTTGAACTGGACCTATGAGGCAATCCTCAAGAATTGACATGGCCCATTTTTACCTCCGCCAAGGAGGTTATGTTTTTGCCGGCGTTTGTCTGTTTGTTTGTTTGTTTGTTTGTCTGTTAGCAACATAACTCAAAAAGTTATGGACCGATTTTGATGACATTTTCAGGATTTGTTGGAAATGTGAAAAGGAAGAACTGATTTCATTTTGGGGGTGATCCGGAAGAAATCCTGGATTCTGGATCACTTTAAAATTTTAGTTAACATTGTGGTAAATGGGGCCAAAAATTTTGTTTCTCAATATCTCGGTTAATTATTGACCAAACCCCATGAAATTTGACTCAGGGATGGACAATGAGATCCTCTTTCATATTCCAAATTGAAAGATACGAGACAAATATTTATGGAAAACACAATTAATATGAGGGGGACTGTAGTCCTTGGCGGAGGTCTGCGCTCTCTGAGTGCTTTCCTAGTTTTTATTACTTTTTGGCAAATAATAATCTTCTATTTTGTTGATTTTTTCAATTAAAAAAAGATATTTATATGAAGCATTTACATTTGCCACCAAATTTTCATCACCTGACAAGCTTGAGATCAAACAGTGACAGTCAACAAGTGCAGAGTTCTGTAGTAAAGTTAAAGACAGCAAAATGACTCGTGTTAAAGTATGAAAAGTTGACAAAGAATGCAGAGTTTTCAAAGAACAGAACAGAACAAAGAACTGATTATTTTTTTGTTCAGTGTAAGGACCGTAGCCAGGCTGTTGCACCTAGTGCCTCCGCTCAATTTCATTTCTCTCTAGCGACTAGGGTCAGGAATCAGAACACACTAGACGGTTCACAAAAACCCCAGAAGTGCGAGTTCGGGCACCAGCCAATCAGCCAAGAGCCATATATTCTTTGTTGGCAACGTTTTCCGAGATTGAGGTTTTAAAGCCACAGCAAAGAGAATGTTTGGTGAATTTTATCAAGGGGAAAGATGTTATTGTCCTTCTTTCTACAGGATTTAGAAAAAAGCTTAATATACCAGTTATCCCCGTTAGTGGAGCATTACATACGTCACGACCAAACAGCAGCGATTGGTTAAATTAAAAAAGTACCCGCCTACCGTCGAGCGAATGAATCCTAAGGCTGTGAGGTCAGACGGTTTCACTTCGTGGAAACAGTCTGACCTCGCAGCCAAACTGTCTTATGAATCAGGCTAGTTTTTAACAGCTCTTTAATGTGAGGTGAGAAAATTGTCCAAATGTCCACACTACACTATTCCCTACTTAGAGCTTTATTAAAGGGTCACAGCATTTTACAACAGTATACTCAAAATTTCCCACCATGCACTTTGAAAGGCAGTACGCATCGCAAGAGTTTGGAAATTCTGAGTGTACAGCGGCAGGTGTTTAACTGGACAGAACTGGACTAAATGAAGCAGATAAAAGCGCTGGTTTACGACTCTGTAGATCCCCGATTATGACTAAAACACTCTTAAATAAACCATTATGGTGTTAGTGTTAGCCGCTTATCTTAGCTCCAGCTGTTAAAAGAGCGATAATTTCCACGTTTCAGACAAAAAGCAAATAATCCAGTCCAGCATGACAAAAACTGTGATTATTATTAGTCCATAAAAACTCGTGTGCCTGTCTGATCTGATCATTATTTATGACAGAAATTAAGTTTTATTGGAGTTTAGAGGATTTTTTTCCACATAGGAGCCAGAGTCACGTGATCTGAATGTAGTGAGCTGTAGAGGGCGCTAATGAGTTTGGACCTGAAGGGTTCGGGCAGGAGTCTCGAACCTTTTACCCCCCATGAGCGACTGCTACAAACCGAAAGTGGCAGTGGGTGTTGCACAAAATTGAGCCAATATAAAAGTAACAACTCTCTTTAGATGGTTGTGTTTAGATGTTTATAACAGAGGTGGGGACTTGCAGGTCTTGATTTGGACTCAAGTCAGACTTGAGTCACTATTTTTAGGACTTGACTTGATAAAATGACCTAAGACTTGGGACTCGACTTGGACAATCCATGTAGCACTCGTTCATTCGTTTTTAAAATAAGAAACAAAAAAGTACTATTTTCTTAATGATTTGTCTCCAAAACTAAAATGAAAAAAAACAGATAATGATTTGTTTTTTCAGTTTTCGATTTTGTGTTTAAATGAAAAATTGGGAAAAAAAAACCCGATAACAACCGTTTTCCATGACTTAAACTGCGATGAAGTACTGAACCAGGATGAACCGTTTTCAGTCCTAGTCTGGTCCCAGTCTCAGTCCTGGTCCCAGTCATGGTCCCAGTCTCAATCCTGGTCTCAATTCTGGTCTCAGTCACGGTCCTGGTCCCAGACTCAGTCCTTGGTCCCGGTCTAAATCCTGGTCTCAGTCCTGGTCTGGTCCTGAATCTGGTTCAGTCCAGGTTCAGTCCAGGTTCAGTCCTGGTTCAGTCCTGGTTTAGTCCTAGTTTAGTCCTGGTTCAGTCCTGGTTTAGTCCTTGTTCAGTCCTGGTTTAGTTCTGGTTCAGTCCTGGTTCAGTCCTAGTTTAGTCCTGGTTTAGTTCTGGTTCAGTCCTGGTTCAGTCCTTGTTCAGTCCTGGTTCAGTCCTGGTTTAGTCCTGGTTCAGTCCTGGTTTAGTCCTTGTTCAGTCCTGGTTTAGTCCTAGTTCAGTCCTGGTTTAGTTCTGGTTCAGTCCTGGTTCAGTCCTAGTTTAGTCCTGGTTCAGTCTTGGTTTAGTCCTTGTTCAGTCCTGGTTCAGTCCTAGTTTAGTCCTGGTTTAGTCCTGGTTCAGTCCTGGTTCAGTCCTGGTTTAGTCCTGGTTTAGTTCTAGTTCAGTCCTGGTTCTCCAGTTTAGTCCTGGTTTAGTTCTGGTTCAGTCCTAGTTTAGTCCTGGTTTAGTCCTGGTTTAGTCCTAGTTTAGTCCTGGTTTAGTTCTGGTTCAGTCCTGGTTCAGTCTTTAGTCCTGTTAGTCCTTTAGTCCTAGTTTAGTCCTGGTTTAGTTCTGGTTCAGTCCTGGTTCAGTCCTGGTTCAGTCCTAGTTTAGTCCTGGTTCAGTCCTGGTTTAGTCCTGGTTAAGTCCTGGTTCAGTCCTGGTTTAGTCCTTGTTCAGTCCTGGTTTAGTCCTGGTTCAGTCCTGGTTTAATCCTAGTTTAGTCCTGGTTTAGTTCTGGTTCAGTCCTGGTTCAGTCCTAGTTTAGTCCTGGTTCAGTCCTGGTTTAGTCCTGGTTCAGTCCTGGTTCAGTCCTGGTTTAGTCCTTGTTCAGTCCTGGTTTAGTCCTGGTTCAGTCCTGGTTTAATCCTAGTTTAGTCCTGGTTTAGTTCTGGTTCAGTCCTGGTTCAGTCCTAGTTTAGTCCTGGTTCAGTCCTGGTTTAATCCTAGTTTAGTCCTGGTTTAGTCCTGGTTCAGTCCTAGTTTAGTCCTGGTTTCAGTCCTGGTTTAGTCCTGGTTCAGTCCTAGTTTAGTCCTGGTTTAGTCCTAGTTTAGTCCTGGTTCAGTCCTAGTTTAGTCCTGGTTTAGTCCTGGTTTAGTCCTAGTTTAGTCCTGGTTTAGTTCTGGTTCAGTCCTGGTTCAGTCCTAGTTTAGTCCTAGTTTAGTCCTGGTTCAGTCCTAGTTTAGTCCTAGTTTAGTCCTGGTTCAGTCCTAGTTTAGTCCTGGTTAGTCCTTTAGTCCTGGTTAGTCCTGTTCAGTCCTGGTTCAGTCCTGGTTTAGTCCTAGTTTAGTCCTGGTTTAGTTCTTTCAGTCCTGGTTCAGTCCTGGTTTAGTCTAGTTTAGTCCTGGTTTAGTCCTGGTTCAGTCCTGGTTCCTGGTTCAGTCCTGGTTTAGTCCTAGTTTAGTCCTGGTTTAGTCCTGTTTAGTCCTAGTTTAGTCCTTAGTCCTGGTTTAGTCCTGGTTTAGTCCTAGTTTAGTCCTGGTTCAGTCCTGGTTTAGTCCTAGTTTAGTCCTAGTTTAGTCCTGGTTTAGTTCTGGTTCAGTCCTGGTTCAGTCCTAGTTTAGTCCTGGTTCAGTCCTGGTTTAGTCCTAGTTTAGTCCTAGTTTAGTCCTAATTTAGTCCTGGTTTAGTCCTGGTTCAGTCCTGGTTTAGTCCTAGTTTAGTCCTAGTTTAGTCCTGGTTTAGTTCTGGTTCAGTCCTGGTTTAGTCCTGGTTCAATCCTGGTTCAGTCCTGGTTCAGTCACATAAGTCACATAAACGTTTTTCCATTTTTCATTTAAACACAAGTCAAAAACTGAAAAAAAAAAAAACAAATCATTATCTGTTTTTTCATTTTAGTTTTGGAGACAAATAATGAAGAAAATTTTAGTTTTTTCATGTTCTTATTTTTGGTTTTATATTGAAAAACAAATGAACGAATGACACACGGATTTTGGACTTAAAGATCAGACTTGACTCGGACTTGAGAAGCACTTTTAAACCTGAATTCTTTCTACACTAAGATCTTGTCAAGACATTTAAACGCCATCCGACCCATTATTTGTTCAACTTAAAGTGTTGAAAATACATGACACTGTTGACTTAAGTCTCCTCAAAGTCATGTACAAAGCAAAGTGCAGCATTTTACCTGTAAATACTCAAACACTGAGCAAGAACAAACCACTAAAATTGAAAAGGAACCTACATGTTTAAGAAAAAAAAACAGAACCAAGGTTATGGAACAAAGCATCACTGTGAAAGGAGTAAACATATGGAAAAGTCTTGATAAAGATATAAAAGAATCAAGTACAATGACGGCATTTAAACAATACGTAAAACCAAATGCAATGAAAAAGGAAACTAAGCTGTTGTGCATCAAAGTGAAGATTTCTGTTTACAATCGATTAATATTTGTGCCTGAACTGAAATGTCCTGATGTGAAATGTTTAGTGACCATCGGCGTAGATGTTTTGCCTTGAAAAATGAAAAGGGGACATAAACGTTTAGACGACTCTTCTTTCTTTCTGCTCCTTTTCGTTCATTTCTTGTATGTTTGATGCTGTGACACTGTTGATGTATTTTTTACTTCATGAATGAAATAAATAAACAAACAAATAAATAAAAAGAAAACCATTACATTTCTACAGCTCTTTCATACTCGATAAATACTCACATATAAATATACAATGATTTTTTAAGTAGAATTTATCTCAAAAGTCATATGAGTTGCAAAAATCGAAGCTGTATTTGTCATTTTGATTTAAGGACATGAAATGACTTGAAGCTCAAAGCAGACGACTTGGACTTGACTTGGACTTATGTGACTCGAAACTGGACTTGGACTTGCCTTTATTTGACTTGGGACTTGAGGTCAAAGACTTGTGGCTTACTTGAGACTTGCAAAACAGCAACCTGGTCCCACCTCTGGCCTACAAACATAAAGTATAAATCTATATCAGTGCACAATAATAGACATTTATTATGAAAACAGACGTGTGAATAATCTAATTTAAATTATTCTGTGTAAATCCATGTATCATTTGTTCATTCGTTTTTCAATATAAAACCAAAAATAAGAAAATGAAAAAAAAACAACTGTTTTCTTCATTATTTGTCTCCAAAACCAAAATGAAAAAACAGATAATGATTTGTTTCTTCAGTTTTCGATTTTGTGTTTAAATGAAGAATAAAAAAAAACAGATAACGGCCGTTTCCCGTTTACGTGACTTCCGTGACTGCGATGCCGAACTTTTGCGGCGCATACGGACTGAACCAGGACTGATCCAGGTCCGGGACCAGACCGAGACTGAGATCAGAACTGAAACCGGGACTAGACTGAGACTGAGACCAGACCGGGACCAGAGCGGGACTGAGCCTGAGAAGAGACCAGGACCAGGCCGGGACCACATCGGGACTGAGACCGGAACTGACACCGAGACCAGGCTGGTTCCAAGCCGGGTCCAGACCGGGGGCTCAGAGCCCACAGCAGGGCCGGAGCTCGAAGCTGAGGCTCGAACACCGCGGAGGCTTGGTGTCAAAGCTCGGAGTCCCGCTCTGGTCTCGCTCTGGTCCTGGTCTGGTCCCGGACCTGGATCAGTCCTGGTTCAGTCCGTAAGCGGTGCAAAAGTCCGGCATCACAGTCACGGAAGTCACGTAAACGGTCGTTATCCGTTTTTTCCATTCTTCATTTAAACACAAAATCAAAAACTGAAAAAACGAATCGTTATCTGTTTTTTCATTTTGGTTTTGGAGACAAATAACAAAGAAAACTGTTGTTTTTTCGTTTTCTTATTTTTGGTTTTATATTGAAAAAACAAATGAACGAATGATACATGGATTTGTGTAATATCTATAACTCCTACATCCTTTGGGGAGCTACTTGAGGTGGAGAGTCACTGGTGGATCCTGAGCGACAGGTTGGAGATCCCCGGGTTTGGGACGAGGCTGGACATTTGGACTATTTACAGTTTGAGACACTTGTGCAGCACAGTCGCCCTGGAGCAACATTTGTCTGGTATTAAATATCACATTCATAGATCACGATTGCACATGTTGGTCATTGTTAAGTGAATATTGATTTAAAATGATGGATCCATTGACTTTCTGTTCGCCCGCCCCCTCACAGTGACATTTCACTGTAGCAAACTGCAGATTTTCATTTATTTTCCATAAATTGCTACATGACATTTTTGAAACAGAGCCAACACTTTTGGAGAGTAGGTGAAAACTGAAACTTTCTGTACACTTCTGGAAAGTCTCAAATGCAGAATAATGTTTTATTTAAACTTCTTCTTTTCAGCATCTAAAAGATAAAAATCACACAACACACAACATTGAACAAGACAAATTAGACAAACTGCATCCTACGTTATAGATTACATAACGTTACAGCACATCATGTCCAGCGTATGAGTCTCATTTAGTCCAAAGTTTGTCAAAGAGGTCCATTTTCAAATTAAGTCCAAATGTTATTTTTTCCATTTTTTGAATTTAATTTATAATTTCTGACCAGTTTTCGGTTGATGGTGCAATTTGTGTCATCCATTTTTGCCACCAGAAGTAGTAGTAGTAGTCAGTGTTGGGGAGTAACAGATTACATGTACCAGAGTTACGTAATCAGAGTACAAATTATAAGTAACTGTATTCAGTTACAGTTACTGTTTCAGTGAGTGGTAATTGGATTACAGTTATTTTGTTGAAATAAATGGATTACACGGCGGTATTTTCCTGTTTTCACATTTTGGGCTATTGGGTAATTCCACTCATTGCCGGACACTAAACCAGGTCTAAACCAGGTCTAAAGTAGGACTAAAACAGGACTAAAACCAGGACTAAAACCAGGTCTAAACCAGGTCTAAACTAGTTCTAAACTAGGACTAAACCAGGACTAAAACCAGGTCCAAACCAGGTCTAAACCAGGCCCAAACCAGGTCTAAAACCTCATCTAAAACCAGGTCTAAACTATGTCTCAAACAGGATTTAACAGGACTGCACCATGCTGTGTGGACCGTGTCTCCTCCTCTTCTATCAATAATATTTTGAATTTAGTCAGGTAAAATTTGGGCTTTTTATTTTCTTTTATCAGACAAAACTTCTTATGTGAAGATTTCCTCGTCTTTGCTTCTCTACAGCAAATCAAGTAATCCAAAGTATTCAGATTACATTACTCACTTTAAGTAATTTAATGGATTCTGTTACAAATTTGTGCAGACAAACGCAAATTTATTACAGAATTTTTATTTCTTTAACTCTTTCTTTTACAAAATATTATAATATTATGAACAACCTGAAACTTTAAGAAAAATTCAATTTCAACACAATGTTTCAACATGAACTTGTATGTAAATAGGAATAAGTCAGTTTTTCTTGGAAATTCCTGCACTCAGCTCCACTTTTCTCATGTTGGACATTTTTGCGTCACGGTCAACAGTCAAAACGATCGTCCTTTAAGAGCGTTTGGAAAGAGACAAGTCTTCATTTGTTCTGCTCTGGTGGGAGGGGCCACGTACAGAGACGCTGGAGACGCTGATCTGCTCAGCACAGCAGAAAATTACCAATATTTTAATAGAAACTAGAAAAGCACTCAGAGAGCGCAGACCTCCGCCAAGGACTACCCCCATTTTTTATATAAATTGCGATAAAATCAGTCTTCTGGATCAGATCCGGATCAGCCTTTGGAATATGAAAGAGGATCCCATTGTCCATCCCTGAGTCAAATTTCATGGGGTTTGGTCAATAATTAACCGAGATATTGAGAAACAAAATTTTTGGCCCCATTTACCACAATGTTAACTAAAATTTCAAAGTGATCCAGAATCCAGGATTTCTTCCGGATCACCCCCAAAATGAAATCAGTTCTTCCTTTTCACATTTCCAACAAATCCTGAAAATTTCATCAAAATCGGTCCATGTTGCTAACAGACAAACAAACAAACAAACAAACAAACGCCGGCAAAAACATAACCTCCTTGGCAGAGGTAAATATAATTCAAATATTTTAGTAAAAAATCAGCCGGGGGCCAGATTAAAGGTCTTGGAGGGCCGTATGTTTGACACCCCTGATGTCGATATTTGCACAAACAGAGAGATTTGAGCAGTTCGGATGCTACAGATGTTCAGATCACATGTCTCACATTTAAACTGCACAAATCTCTCTGTCTATGCTAATATCGCCGTCATGAAATTGATTTTTTATTTTAATTCTAAAATCAGTCTGCGTGAACAAGTTACTTATATTTTATTCATGACCATAATGTTAGTTTTGTTCAGTAGTAGTTTCACTAATGCGTCGTCTTTGTTCGCCTTTATGTTTTCGTCTTTCTTACCTTGATAGTTGTGGATAAATTCTTCATGGACAGAATGTTTATCCTTTGTCGACCTTGTTGGTTGAAGATTTGGTGATGGGGCAGATTCATACCATAGGAAAGCATTGACGTAAGTGATGTTTACCCTACATCGCGGCACTTCCGGACGTTGCAAAAAAGCTCTATTAACATATACATCGAAAAAGCTATATTCACAGAAAACAACGTATTAAAATGTTTAATAAGTTTCCGTTTAGTTTCTGACACTCCCCCTTCGGAGCGCTATCACAACACAATCAGCGTGAATCAGGTTTATCGAGCGCACTGACAACAAGCGCATTGTTTTGTATCACGTTTTTGTGTATTTATGGAGAATTGTCGTATGGGAGCGTGGACGCGCCTGTGGAAACATGAATAGATGACATTTAAAACCTCTCGAGGCGTGTTTCTGATGAGGAAACGACGTTATAGCACGGCAGAAAGCTCCAAAAAGTCGATTCTGCGTAACACTCTCTCTCTTTATGAAATGTTAAAGTGGATATTGCATAACACGTCTCCTGCACTGACGTCGCATGACAGACCAAATGCATCTCTGTTGACACGGCGACACATACCAAACACTGACAGTTCACAGTTGTTTCTCATCTTAAAGTCCTCCTCATGTTTGATCTCTGGCTCTCTCTTTCTCTCCGCAGCCTCCTCCTCCTCCTCCTCGTATACCTTGCGCATACATCTCCTGTGCTCCATCAGACATGCTCTTTGTTCTCCTGCCTCCAGCTCCAGACCACGCAGACGACGCTTCCATCAGGACTTCACAGCGCCGACAGGGCCGCCCTCTCCTCCTGACAAAGGACTCCTTCACTTTGCGTCCGTGAGGTATTTGGTGCGAACGGTAGAAAAACGCAATTAAGCAGAAATAAGTCAGTGGAAATATACATGACAAAAGTGCAGATAGTTCAAGATGGAAAAAATACTGTGAAATGTATGATTAAAAGGACAGTGCCGTTTATTTTTGCATATATTTCAGCGAAATCTGTCAAGGACCAGTACAGATCTATTGTATAAGCAGCTCTCGAGGTCAAAATAAGTCCATTGTGTACTGTCTGCATCTGATTCTGAAGAGTTTTAGTGTTTCCCAAAGAAAATTGGTTAGGCAAGAAGGTGCTGCCGAAAAAATGAGCAGTAGGGGTGTGTGGAGATTCCGTGCACGGAGAAGAAGTGAGGATTGGGGGTGTGGAGATTCCATGCACGGAGTAAAAGTGAGGAGGGGGGTGCGCAGAGATTCCGTGCACAGAGAAGAAGTGAGGAGGTGAGGAGCGGGAAACGCAGGGTAAAAGTGAGGAGCATGGAGATTCCGTGCACAGAGTAAAAATGAAGAGCACGGAGACTCTGTGCGTGGAGTAAAAGTGAGGAGCGTGGAGATTTCACGCGCGGAGTAAAAGTGTGGACCACAGAGATTCCGTGCACGGAGTAAAAGTGAGGAGCAGGGGGATGCGCAGACATTCTGTGAACGGGGTAAAAGTGAGGAGCAGAGCGTGCGATGAGATTCCATGCATAGAGAAAAAGTGAGGAACATGGGGGTGCACAGAAATTCCGTGCAAGGAGTAAAAGTGAGGAGCGTGGAGATTCCGTGCACTAAGTGAACGTGAGGAGCAGGGGGTGTGCAAAGATTCTATGCACAAATTAAAAGTGAGGAGCGCGGAGATTCCGTGCATGGAGAAAAACTGAGGAGCAGGGGTGCGGGGATTCTGTGCACGGAGTAAATGTGAGGATCGCGGAGATTCCATACACGAAGTAAAAGTGAGGAGCAGGGGGGGTGTGCCGAGATTTCATGCACGGAGAAAAAGTGAGGATCGGGAGGCGTGGAGATTCTGTACACGGAGTAAAAGTGAGGAGCAAGGGGGTGCGCAGAGATTCCTTGCGCAGAGTAAAAGTGAGGAGTGCGGAGATTCTGTGCACGGGGTAAAAGTGAGAATTTCAGAGATTCTGTGCACAGAGTAAAAGTGAGGTGCGCTGAGATTTCATGCACGGAGTGAAAGTGACGAGTGCGGGGTTTCTGTGCACGGAGTAAAAGTGAGGAACAGGGGCGTGTGCAGAGATTCCGTACACGGAGTAAGAGTGAGGAGTGAATTTACATGATGATGTTGAATAGCGTTTGAAGCACTTCGTGGAGCTTCACTGAATGACATCACAAGGTGGACCATAATATGAGCTCTGGGCTGGGAAACATCCTAAATATGCACTGTATACCACAAAACAACCGCGTTATGTATTCGATGAGGAAACAAAGTATTAGGTCCAAAAATAATGTGAAATAAAACATGTAAATGCCGCGCCACATGGGACCTTTAAACCAGAAGCATCAGCGCTGGGGAGGTTTGTTTTTATGAGTCTTATTTGTCTTCATATCCTGAGGGACGTAGTCAAGGCCAGAGCCACTTGCTGTCAAGGCGGCCACCTTAACTATAAAGTTCTGAGGGAAACACTAAGTTTTATTGTCTGGTATCAGGAAGTGTGTGTTAGTATGCTAGTTGTTTGCTGTACTGCGACAGAAAAACTGCACTGCACTGATCTCCAAGAGCTGTGAAAATCGCTCATAAACTCATCGTGGTGAATAATTAGGATCAGGGACGTAACGATATCCAAATCTCTCAGTTCGGTATTTATTGCGATTATTTTATAGAGACTAAACTGAAAATGCTACTTTATCTTTTTTAAATGCATTGACAAGACTTTGGTTCTGTCATAATCTGATGAATTAAAAGTAAAACGTTCTTATTAACACTTATTTCTTCATAGGATCATGGTCTATGTAGTTCTCTCTAGGTTTTTATTTAGCCAATGCTGCACGTAACTATTATTTTGACATATTGGGATGGCCCTCGTTATTATTGTGAGACTTTTGACGATACGATATCACGATATTCCGGTTATTATTATTGTTACGGATGCTCTGAGTGCAAAAAGTAAGTGAGGAATAACGTTGGATCGCTGCAAACCGTTTCAAGTGAACTAGTTCTGTTTTTGACATTTTTTTGAGACAGAGAAAATCAGGTAGAGCGTCTTTAAGGAGACAGAAGGCTGCTGGGGTAGAGATAAAAGAGCGAAGATGAGACTGGAGGACCCGAGAAGTGATTGGTTGAGAAGTAAAGATAGAAGGCTGTGATTGCTTTTAATTTTAACGTTAAAGTAATCCTAATGGACGTTCTGAATTTCAGCGACAAATACCCAAAGCCATCAGCGCTCTTGAAGCTTCTGTTAGAGCCTTAGATACTTTCTCAAATACACGTTTTTGGTTTGGTTATGGAGATGCTCGTGAGGAAGTCTGGTCCCTGGAGCCTGGATACAGCCTCATCACTGCAGCATTTTTACAAAAAAACACCACATTTTGATGTATATTGTGAAAAGGTCAGTGTGCGATTGTGTGTATCACTTAAATCCACACTCAAATATCACCTTTACACACACTTTTGAGCTGGTTTTATAGTATTTCTATTTTTATTTTTTTTGACATTTATAGTGATTGTAGTAAGAGGTGTGCAAAAATATTCAAATACTGATATATTGTATAGTTTAATTTGATGATAAAGTATCGATATTGTGGGCTGTTGTATCGATACATCACTAAGAGTATATTTAGATATATTTTATTTATTTATTTTACGTAAGAGCTACAATTGTGTTGACATTTTCACAGTTTTGACAAGTAAGATGGGTGTGTTTCATAATAACTTTGCACAAACTTAGTGGACTGAGTAGATTTTTAGTTACACAGCCATGATTTAGGCTTTGTTTTTCACTGAACCGTATCAAATCGAGTGGAAATATATATCGTATTGCGTCGTATTGGACTGAAAGTGCAACGTATCGAAAAGCATATCGTATCATGGCCTATGTACCGAGGTATGTATCATATCGTGGCCTATGTATCAAGGTATGTATCGTATCATGGCCTCTGTATTGAGATATGTATTGAGTTGTGGCCTATATATTGAGGTATGTATCATATTGTGGCTTATGTATCAAGGTATGTATCTTATCATGGCTTATGTGTTGTATCGTGGCCTATGCTCCGAGATATGTATAGTATCGTGGCCTATGTAGCGAGGTATGTATTGTATTGTTGCCTATGTACCAAGATATGTATCTTATCATGGCCTATGTATCGAGATATATATCGTATCATGGCCTATGTATCGAGGTCTATATCGTATCATGGCTATGTCGAGATATTATCGTATCATGGCCTATGTATCGTATGTATATCTATGATATATATCGTATCATGGCCTATGTATCGAGATATATATCGTATCATGGCCTATGTATCGAGATATATATCGTATCATGGCCTATGTATCTAGGTCTGTATCGTATCATGGCCTATGTATCGAGATATATATCGTATCATGGCCTATGTATCGAGATATATATCGTATCATGGCCTATGTACCAAGGTCTGTATCGTATCATGGCCTATGTATCGAGGTATGTATCGTATCATGGCCTATGTATCGAGATATATATCGTATCATGGCCTATGTATCGAGATATATATCGTATCATGGCCTATGTATCGAGATATATATCGTATCATGGCCTATGTATCGAGATATATATCGTATCATGGCATATGTATCGAGATATATATCATATCGTGACCTACGTACCGAGGTCTGTATCGTATCATGGCCTATGTATGGAGGCATGTATCGTATCATGGCCTATGTATCGAGATATATATCGTATCGTGACATATGTATCGAGATATGTATCGTATCGTGACATATGTATCGAGATATGTATCGTATTGTGGCTTATGTACAAGGTATATGTCGTATCGTGGCCTGTGTACTGAGATATGTATGTATCATGGCCTATGTATCAAGATATGTATCATATCGTGACCTATGTACCAAGGTATGTATCGTATCGTGACATATGTATCGAGATATGTATTGTATCATGGCCTATGTATCGAGGAATGTATCGAATCAGCAACTTCCAGCTCGAATTGTAGTTTTTCCATTCTTGTCCTGTACTGTAAAGCAGTACGGGGTTGTTGTAAATGTTATAATATTATATTAAAGTTGAATTTGACCTTGATTTGCAGCACTTTTTCAAAATATGCCAGTTGTTTTGTCATAAAGAAGTATGCAGACATCGCTCCAAACAGAAGCGTGAGTAGAGTTTATGAAGTAAAACTGCTCTAATATGATTAAATCTTATAAAACTCTTCATTTGTTCCTATAAGTGTGACTGGTGGACTTGTGCGTTGTGTTGTTTGTGAAGCCTGTGGTGCGTTCGGGAGCTTCAGGACAGAGTAGGGTGGGATTTATAGAGGAACTCTGCGTTTAATCTGGTTCACAATAATAGAAATTAGATCAACGTGTGCTGCTGTGTCTCTGTCCAGCCCAGACTACAGGAGGAGATAATGGACAGAGTCAGAGTTACACTAAAGCGAGGGGAGGGAGACAGGACAGGGCTCCAGATCCACTCGTCTTCTAAAGTTTTGTAAAAGCGTGAAGTTCTCGTTGGACAAATGAAGAAGAGGCAGTGGTCAGACCCCGAATTTATACCAGGGGCAAGTCAAAAGTCACAGAGAGAAGAAACAAAAACACAGAAGAAGCTGGAGGACCAAGGCTGCACGGTATGAACACAACTGTAATCAATTTAAGAAACATTTTGAATCAGTTACGTGAGCACAGATATTGTATTTTTTGGAGTTGCACTTTTTTCATTGTTTGGGTGTTTCCTGCAACTTATACTCCGGTGTGATATATTAAAATTGTCTAGTCTTGTGTGTGAGTATCTGTTGCTCCTGTTCCTCCTGTATCACTGTCACTTGGCTCTACTGCGCATGTCTCCTGGAGAAAGAGCCTCTGTCCTGTCTGTATCATGTCAATCGATCGCACCATTACTTCTGCACCACTGAACAATTTTACATTTAAACAAACTTATAAAGACGACTGAGAAGACTGAACACAAATGCCCCCCAGAAGAGAAAATCAGATTTTGCAGATTACAAGCTGCAAGTAGCGAAATCTGCAGCCGAAAATGGTAATCGAGCAGCAGAAAGAAAGTTTGGAGCGAGAAACTTGTAACACCGGGAGGATGCACAATGCAACTTTCCTGGAAGTCACTGGATGGATGGACAAAGCCTGGACTTCAGTGACACCGAAACCATCCTGTCGGGATTCAGAAAGACCAGAATAATTCTAACTGGAACTGATGCTGAGTCTGACGACAGCGACACAGAAGAAGCGTCGCTCTGTTTACCTCCGAAGGTCGTGGAGTTGCTCAGATGTGACACCGAGGATGAAGAATTGAATGGATTTAGTGATTTGGAGTGAGATGGAGAGTTTGTTAAACTTGTTCTGTTCTGTTGTTTATGTTATAGTTTATCTGAAGAACTGTTCATATGTGACGTTAACAGTCTGTTGTTCTCTGTTCTGAACTTGACTTTCTAGATAAAATGTCGGTTCCTGGACTCTGATTTTATAAAATAACTCTCCCCCAAAAAGTGCAACTTATATATGTTTTTTTCTTCTTCATTACGCATTTTTTGGCTGGTGCGACTTATACTCCGGAGCAACTTATATTCCGATAAATAGTGAGTGCGTATACATGCACATCAATAACCCGGTTATGATCGGGTTTTTTGAGTATCCCGGTTTCTTGATGGTGCATGTAAACGCAGTAACCCGGTTTCAGTAACCCGGTTATGGCAGTATCCCGGTTATTAGAAACCGGGTTACTGTAGCTGGTTTATTCCGATAGTAACCGGGTTACTTGTGGCATGTATACGCAGTATCCCGGTTACTGCAACATAAAGTTGAGTGCGCATGCGTCCAAAAGACACTTTCCAGCCTTTCACCACAACAGTAGTCACATAAATAAATTGACCAACATAAATAAAGTGACCAAACGAGTGAAATGACTGTAAAATTAAGAGCTGCGCTAAACCTGCACACGTACAATCTGCACTTGTACGACCTGCACTCGTGTGATCGCTGAAAAGCTAAAACATGAACTATCTCCTATACTCTATATGCACGAAACACACTTACCATCATTAGCGCCTCTTCTGTCACAGAAATAACACACATAATCCACAGAGTCGTGTCATTTAGTCCAAAAGAAACTGATCGCATCAGCGGCGCAAGGAGCGAGTTGTTTTTATCGCCGCTAACAGTTTATGCTAATTAGCCAAACGGTCTTAAGTTTCGTTTCTGTAAAACGTAAACAAATGTGATCACAGCTGAATTATCTGATCAAACGGGCTGATGTGGCTCTATAGTGTTTATGGTTTATATGTTGTAAAGTTGAGTTTATTTATGCAGAAGATTTTAATGAAGAATCTGCACAGTGGATTGTGGGAGATCTCGTAGCTCCTTAGCTTCTTATGCTAAAGGAGCTCACGGTTTGTATTTTTCCTGGTTTATTAAATCGATTTAAGTAAATTTTTGCACCTGCGCATTTGTAAGATTATGTCAAGAAACCGGGATACTCCATTTGATCATGTATACGCGGATATGAGTATCCCGGTTTCTCAGTGCGCATGTAAACGCAGTAACCCGAATACTGACATAACCGGGATATGGCTAATAACCGAGTTATTGATGTGCATGTATACGCACTCACTGTATGTGCCTGAATATCCACGTCTGCCTTGAGAGCTCGTCTCCTCCGTTGTTAATCGGTCACATGTGGCACCTCTGCTCACTACACCGATGATTATTATGATTTTTTACCTGGAAGTGCTTTGATAAGTGACAGCGGCATTGTTGTGCTAAAACATGGGTGACCTTTAGCGTCCGTAGAGAACGAGTCGCGTGTGTGTGTGTGTGTGCGCGAGTGTGTGTGATCGTTCCAAATGGCCTCGCCGAGATAATGGAGGTGTTAGGGCCATTTCAGACGCCGCAAATGCAAATCAGCAAAGAACCGCGGCCGAGGATATGAAGACAAATAAGACTCATAAAAAGCCTCAAACAAACCTCCCCAGCGCTGATGCTAATGGTTTAAAGGTCCCATGTAGCGCCACATTTACATGTTTTATTTCACTTTATTTTTGGACATAACACTTTGTTTCCTCATCAAATACATAACGCAGATGTTTTATGGTATATGGGGTGTATTTAGGCTGTTTCCCTCTCCAGATCTTAAATTATGGTCCACCTTGTGATGTCATTCAGTGGGGCTCCAGAAAGTGCTTCAAACATTATTCACCTTCATTATGTAAATTCACTCATCCGTGTTTTTCATAATAAGATATAAACGATGTGGGAGGATGCAGAGAAAATATTAAATAGTTCGCCTTGTTGTCTAATGTTTGAGTTCATTTTGAGAGCACAAAAGAAAGAAAGAAAGAAAAAAAAAGACTTTACTGTACTTGTAGACTTCTCAGGACTGATAATGTGTAACTTTACTCAAGTAAGAGTACTGTTACTTTGTGATAGCAAACACACATACACTGTATATGGTCCCGGTCAAGCAGAAGTAAACTGCAAGGCCAAAAATTCAAGTTAATGCATCTGATATAAAAATGTATTGAACAGATACATATGTTCTCTAGTTTATGAAACTGTTTACCTTTTTTCTGTACAATTTTTGGTTCTAAAGTTACATATGTTTTAAACAGACCATGTCACATGTGCAATTTTTAGGCCTTGAACAAGAATTATTTCCCAAATTTCAAAGACCTGCAAATCCTCTTCAGGTTAACTTTCAAGCTTCAACTTTGACTAATCTACATCTCTAGGTAGTATACTTATGAAAATTAAAACTATTAGGTGTTAGTGTCTGGTAAAACCTGTGTTTTACAAGTCTAAAAAATTTTTTATTTTCCCTCCGTTACTTTTCCCTCCGTTACCATGACCTTTCTTAATAAAAAATCTCATTACTCAAAAAGTAAGAGGTTTTTCAACCTAATCTTGTACCATATGGTAGAAAACTATATGAAACAAATATTCAAACCAGTTTGTTAAGGATATGTAAGTGAGAACCAAGAGTTATCACTGTTTGTATTTATTGCCCAAAAAGTGCTGCATATTTCATTCCCTCCGTTACCGACATGAGTTTTAAAAAATTTTTTGTCAACAACTTGAAAGAATATCACAGGTTTAACTTTACCCTGTTGGAGTGTAACTCTTTCCTACATTCTGATACTTTACTTATTTCAATAGTCCCTCTAGTTTCTGAATAAGAGACATTTGAATGTAAAAAATCTGGCTCCGTTTCCCTCCGTTACCACTTGACCGGACCCATATCGAAGCAAAAGTGTAATGTCTAAAAACTACCTTCAGCAGTACTTTTTTTTAAGTCAAGTAATGCCGGGCGTACACTGTGCAATATTTCTAGTCGTGTCACTCAGCCCCAGCTTAAACTTGTACGACCAAATCGCAGGGTTTAAAAGTTCACAGCTCACGAATCATGTTCTCACACTGAATGAACCGATGCTCGGATGTGACCTGCCTGTGCACAATGTACGTTCACATAACGACCGGGGTTGTTGTTCCAGAAGTAGAAAACCATGAAGAAGAAAACCATGGAATTAGAAAACCACAGACGTGTGGAGACACAATGCTGATCCAGGCAAAAAACAGACGCGCTGCCTTGGCAATTTGTGCCATTCTCTGTGCAGACGAGCCCAAAAAGAAGAGGCGACGAATCTGGTCAAAGAAACGTCTGGGCAGACATGGGTAGACGTGGGCAGACGTGGGCAGTATGGGTTGTCACTTCTTCAGAAGGAACTGGTGGAAAGTAGCATCAAGTTTTTCACCAAACTTTTGTTCTGTGTTTCTCGATTAGCAGCGCCTCCATGTCCTGTGTCCAAAACACTCGCCGAACCGCCATCGTCCTCCACAACCTCATATCCTGCTTCCGCTTCTGTGTCCGCACATGCTCAGTCTGACAGATTCTGGCAAATCGGCTCATGGAACAACTTCAGAGTGAAACCCTCACGAGAGGCGACTGCATTTCGAACAAGTTTGATTTTCTTGCGACCTACGAATGCCGATCAGGAGCTGGTCGTGAGGTACTAGTCGTTTCTCATTACAAAATGTTTACTACACGAAGCACGACACACGATGAAGCCAAAACTCGGCCTGATCCCCAAAACAGTCGCACGAGTGAAAAATCGTCTCAAAAAGGGTCAAAAATGGCACAGCGTACTCCCGGCTTAAAGGTACTTAAGTAAATGCAACTGTCTACTCCTCACCTCTGCATATGGGGTTCACTCTTCACATATTACCATAGTGTCTGTCTTCAGTAATGTTTATGAGGGATTATTGTGCAGAATCGTTTTTTGGAGCTCATTACCAAGTTATAACACATATATCTGCTCAATCTCATCCATGCATGCTTCAGTTTTCTCCTGTACAAGGCTCCACCCACAAGATTACGTCACTCACGCTCCTGCATGGCCATTTGTCATAAATGTTCAAAAGAATCATATAATCCTCTACAGCAGAGGTTTTCAAATTGGGTGAATTTGAGCCTTAGAGTAGATAAAGACAGCAGAGCCCCCCCCCCCCAAACTCCCCCCCGCCTGCCCTACCCCGCACAGGCCTTTGAAGTAAATGCATCTTTTTTGTTCCTGATGAGTTTCAATATCAATTTATAATATATATTTTTTTAATATTGTATTTTCTTTCTTTTTTAAAGTGCTTTCATAAATGATTTTTCCAACAGCAAATAATTTCTAACTTAATGCAGGCCTAAATGACGTGGCTTTTAACATCACTGACTAAACCAGGAATAAACCAGGACTAAACCAGGACTAAACCAGGACTAAACCAGGACTAAACCAGGAATAAACCAGAACTAAACCAGGAACTAAACCAGGAAACTAAACCAGGAATAAACCAGGAATAAACCAGGAACTAAACCAGGAACTAAACCAGGAACCTAAACCACTAAACCAGGACTAAACAGGACTAAACCAGGACTAAACCAAACCAGAATAAACCAGGAATAAACCAGAGGACTAAACCAGGATAAACCAGGAACTAAACCAGGGACTAAACCTAAACCAGGACTAAACCAGGACTAAAAGGACTAAACCAGGACTAAACCAGGACTTAGAATAAACCAGGAATAAACCAGGACTAAACCAGGACTAAACCAGGACTAAACCAGGAGGACTAAACCAGGAGGACTAAACCAGGACTAAACCAGGAACTAAACCAGGACTTAAAACCAGGAAAACCAGGAACTAAACCAGGACTAAACCAGGAATAAACCAGGACTAAACCAGGAATAAACCAGGACTAAACCAGAATAAACCAGGAATAAACCAGGTTGAAACCAGGACTAAACTAGGACTAATCTTGGACTTGAGAGAGAAAGGGAGAACCCCGAGCCCATGGAGCACAGTGTCCACAAAGTGCAATCAGGCGACGGCTGCATTTACTGTATTTTTTGCTGTATTTTCTTCATTATTTGTCTCCAAAACCGAAATGAAAAAAACGGATAACGATTGTTTTTTTCAGTTTTCGATTTTGTGTTTAAATGAATAATGGAAAAAACAGATAACGGTCCTTGGTCTGTTTACTGGCCGAACTTTTGCGCCACGTATGGACTGAACCAGGACTAAACCAGGAATAAACCACGACTGATCCCAGAACTGAACCAGGAAGACTAAACCATCGTGGAACTAGGACTAAGACAGGACTGAAACAGGACTAAAACAGGACTGAAACATGACTAAAACAGGACTGAACCAGAACTGAACCAGCCGTCACCTGATCACGCTTTGCTCGGGGTTCTTAGTCCTGGTTTAAACCTGGCTTGGATCTGGTTTAGACCTAGTGTAGCCCTGGTTTAGTCCTGGTTTAGTCCTGGTTCAGTTCTGGTCACCTGATGGTCTACGCAGGCGCACCTTTAGGTGGATCCAGTCCTGGTTTCAGTCCTCTGGTCAGTTCTGGGATCAGTCCTGGTTTAGTTCTTCTGGATTCAGTTCTGGGATCGTTTAGTCCTGGGTTTCAGTTCTGGTCAGTCCTGGTTTAGTCTTTCAGTTCTCAGTCCTGGTTTAGTCCTCCTGGTTCAGTTCTGGGATCAGTCCTGGTTTAGTCCTCCTGGTTCAGTTCTGGGATCAGTCTGGTTTAGTCCTGGTTTAGTCCTCCTGGGATCAGTCTGGTTTAGTCAGTTCAGTCCTTCCTGGATCAGTTCTGGGATCAGTCCTGGTTTAGTCCTCCTGGTTCAGTTCTGGGATCAGTCCTGGTTTAGTCCTCCTGGTTCAGTTCTGGGATCAGTCCTGGTTTGGGTTTAGTCCTCCTGGTTCAGTTCTGGGATCAGTCCTGGTTTAGTCCTCCTGGTTCAGTTCTGGGATCAGTCCTGGTTTAGTCCTCCTGGTTCAGTTCTGGGATCAGTCCTGGTTTAGTCCTCCTGGTTCAGTTCTGGGATCAGTCCTGGTTTAGTCTGCTTGTGTCACGCTTCCCCAGTGGCTCTTCGGCGCCCTTCAGGGGAGACAAGCCTCACTTCTTGAAAACCGCCGCTCTAGAGAATTCATCTATGGCATGGGCGTCAAACATACGGCCCGGGGGCTGGATCCGGCCCTCCAAGACCTTTAATCTGGCCCGCTGATTTTCTACTAAAATATTTTAATTATTGTTAATTTTCTGTGGCGTTTATCACAGCAGAGTCTCTGTACGTGGCCCCTCCCACCAGAGCAGCACAAATGAAGACTTGTCTCTTTCCAAACGCTCTTAAAGGACGATCGTTTTGACTGTTGACCGTGACACCCTCATCACAAAATGTCCAACATGAGAAAAGTGGAGCCGAGTGCAGGATTTTCCAAGAAAAACTGACTTATTCCTATTTACATACAAGTTCATGTTAAACCATTGTGTTGAAATTGCATTTTTCTTCAAGTTTCAGGTTCATAATATTATAATATTTTGTAAAAGAAAGAGTTCATCAATTAAAAAAGATTTCTGTAACAGATTTGTGTTTCTCTGCACAAATATTTGAACTTATTGTTATTTTGGGGGGTTTATATGCCATGAGTTTTCTGATCCGGACACTTTGGGATCAAAGCAGGTTGGATACGGCCCCCGGACCAAAATGAGTTTGACACCCCTGATCTATGGGCTCTACTGGAATTGCACCACCAACCTGTCACGTAGTGGTAGTTTTCAAGTTGAACATCTACTTTTTAACCTTTTTTACCAGTAGACATCGGCAATTCCAGGACTGAAATCATCCAAATGATTCTAGTGAACGTGTAGAGTTTAGAAACACAGTGGAGCACTTCCTGTATTACCACATGACATCACAAGGTAGAACAGAGTGTTTTCGATTTTGGAGAAGAACTCAGCCTAAAGTAAAGTGTAGTATTTGTGTGTTAAACGTGTTTAAATTAAACAAAACACAACTCCAGGTCTGTTTTTGACGAGGAAACAAGATTAAAACACAGATCAGAAAATAAAAACGTAATACGAGCCCTTTAACGTAATTTTTGGTTTCATCATCCGATCTACAAATGCAAAGTAGCTCATCCTTCTCGTACCGCACCGAGCGCAGGCCACTCTTCATCTCAACACTTTTCAACGCCGTTTCTTCTACAAGGTAAAACTTCTCCGCTCCCGTCTTGTTCTCGGCCAGATAACCCACTATCTCCTCGCGCTCCCCGTGTTTAGCGCCGGCTCATATTTGATATTTTATAGATAGACTGAGATCAAACAGCGCACGGACTTTAGAAAAAAAAAAAAAAAAAAAGCCTCTGCTCTCACTCCAAACACTATTTTATTTAACCGCACACGATCGCGGCATCACACGGCGAGCGCGCACTCCTATAAGAACCGCTCTATATACAAAACGATCCAATCTCCACAAATTCCTTTATGAATATGGAAAGTAATGCAGTACAATTATTCATAGCACAATGTAATCTGCGGAGTTCCCCCCCCCCCGCGCTGGTTGGAGGTTGTAGATAAGCGGGTATTGCGCGTTATCAGCGGTATTGTTGGGAGAAGCCGACAGGGGCGGCAGGGGCAGGTGCGTGTTAACTCCGTGCTTGTCGTGTCATCTGCCCCCGCCGCCGGAGAGACGACAGGTGCATAATGATTTGTTCGGCGTTTCGTGGAGAGGTGTATTGTGCGAAAGTGGCTCTGCACGCGACGGTTCTGTTCGTTTGTTCAGAGTCGAAGGTCGTGCGGTGTTCAAGAGACGCGACAGGTAAACAGGGGAATCCGCGTAATGTTCGTTGATTCGTTTTTCAAAATAAAAGCAAAAATATGAAAACAAATAAAACATTTATTTTCTTTATTATTTGTCTCCAAAACCAAAATGAAAAAAACGGATAACGATTTGTTTTTTCAGTTTTCGATTTTGTGTTTCATGGCCGTTGGTCCGTGTACAGGCCAGACTTTTGCGCCACATATGGACCGAACCAGGACTGAACCACGGCTGATCCCAGAACTGAACCAGGAAGACTAAACCAGGTCTAAACCAGGACTAAAACAGGACTAAACCAGAACTAAAACAGGACTGAACCAGAACTGAACCAGCCATCGCCTGATCACGCTTTGCTCGAGGTTGTTAGTCCTGGCTTAGACCTGGTTTAAACTTGGTTTATTCCTGGTTTAGACCTAGTGTAGTCCTGGTTTAGACCTGGTTTAGTCCTAGTTCAGTTCTGATTTAGTCCTAGTGTAGTCCTGGTTTAGTCCTGGTTCAGTCCTGGTTTAGTTCTCCTGGTTCAGTTCAGGGATCGGTCCTGGTTTAGTTCTGGTTTAGTCCAGGTTCAGTCCTGGTTCAGTTCAGGGATCAGTCCTGGTTTAGTCCTGGTTTAGGATCAGGATGATTTAGGTTTAGTAAGCAAAAGTCCAGCATTGCAGTTTAAGTCATGGAAAGTGGAAATGGACGTTATCCGTTTTTTCATTTTGGTTTTGGAGACAAATAATGAAGAAAATAGTTTTTTGTTTTGTTTTTTTTCTTATTTTTTGTTTTATTTTGAAAAACAAATGAACAAATGATACACGGATTATGAGACAAATCTTACATTTAGAGTGACTTTGAAACTTCTGTCTTTTACTTAAATGTAAGAAAAATGTTCTCCATTATGTTCCGTTTTCATTTAGAAATATTTTCAGTGCAAAAACGGTCAAAATTATTCATATTTGGGCAAATAAACCTGAAAAATGGAGACAGAGTAGAATTTAATTTCTTTATTCACTCCCTTGACATGTTAGTTAAAAAATGCAGGAGGATTTTTGCTTATTTTATTTAGTGTTGAAAAATCCAGATCTTTTTGAAAACAGGCATGAGAAAAATTCAGTTTGCTACAGAGTTACACCGTGTGCCATTCATTCAGTTATGTGTGTTTTAATTATTCAAACAACATGGACGTCTGCAGTGAGTTTGCTCTCCTCTGCACAGATCCGACTAGTACCTTGGTCTGGTGCTTGTTTCCATGGAGATAGTTAAGCTTAATACGATACTGTGAAATATTTCAAGCAAAGCAATTACATCGTCATGAAGATAAAAACGTAGGTGGACCCTCTACCAGAAAAGTTACAAGTTCACCTTTGAATTGCCCGGAAAATCCAATATGTTGATGATTCGATGACGCAAATGAGTCATGTACAACAAGTGTTCACTGTTCCATTGTGTTACTCCCACACGCTCTTCATGTTCTTGTGTATTTGGTGTAGATTAAAACACAATTCAAAAGAAAATGTGACAAAAGAAACAAAGGAAAACTGTGTCAACGCAGAGACTTTGCTCAGGTTTTCAGCCCAGTCCAATGACGTTCATTTGGTTTCCTGCTATTCACTTACTCAAACGTCTATGAATCATTCACAATACAACTTTGAGAAAATTCATGATGTGGGAATGTTGTTTAATGCTCAAAAGAGTAATTTTACTTCAAGGGCCCATAATACGGTATTTTCTAATGTTTAAATATTACTTCCTCATCACATACATACCTGGAGTTGTGTTGTTTTAACACACAAACCCTGTGTAAAATCCCTCAGTCGTCAACTGGACTTTGTCAACTGGACAAAAGTTTATTTTGGTTGAAGACGTTTCGCGGCTGATCCAAGCTGCTTCTTCGGTTCGGGTCAGACGCTGGTGGATGCTTCCTTATATCTGTCTGCAGGGAGGAGCTAACAAGACAAAAACTAGACTAACTAGACTAAGACAGAAACTGGTCCAGCCAAAGGACAAAACACCGAGCCACAACCAAAGCAATGTGGTCTACTCCATTCAGTGCAGTGAAGACTGAAGTGAGCGCTACATTGGAGAAACTAAACAGACACTTCACAAGAGAATGCACCAACACAGACGAGAGAGCAATATTGGACCTCAGTCTGCTGTACATCTCCAAGCCACGGGCCACTCATTTGAGGACAGTGAGGTTCGAGCAAGAGAACAATAGCTGTAGTCAGGTCAGGTCCAGAGGTGTGAAAGCTCCATTATGGCCCTGAATAGTTAATGCTAATATGATCCCACACTCGGTGCAGTTCAATAGGCCGAGCTAGCAGAAACTGTAAACAAGTAGGTGTGTTAGTTTCAGAGTAGTTTCATCGTAGTTAGCTCCTCCTTGCAGGCAGATATAAGGAAGTGTCCACCAGCGTCTGACCAGAACTGAAGAAGCAGCTTGGATGAGCTACGAAACGTGAACTTTTGTCCAGATGACAAATTGAATTTCTCCTTTGCCACACACACCCTGCATATTTAGGCTTCTCTCAAACGGAAAACACTCGGTTCCCCCTTGTGATGTCATGCGATTGTACAGGAAGTGCTCCACTCTGTCTTTAAACTCCATACACCTTCACTAGAATCATTGGATGACTTCACCTGCAACAGTGCCAATCTCCACTGAACTAAAAGTACAAGGAGCTGTTAACTTGAAAACTACCACTACATGACATCACAAGGTGGAACAGAGCATTTTGCACGGAAGCCGAGAGGGGTCACAGCAAACGCAAACGCCGCAACAAATACAAATGCGACAAACCAAAAAAAGCCACAAGGGAAATGACCGCGGGACTCTATTTTAATGCAAACGCCGCAACAAATACAAACGCCACAACACAAACGCCAATGCCACAACACATTAAAAAGCACACAAAACAAAACATCAAAAGCCACAACACGGAAACGGGACTCTATTTTCCGACGGACCGATCAAGCGGCAAGTGAAGAAGAAGAAGAACTACAATGTGAAAAGTAAAGGAACGGAGAAGTTGGAAACGTAAGTAAAACGTAATTTATTGTTTTATCATTATTCATTTCACGTTGTAGTTCTTCTTCTTCACTTGCCACTTGATCTGTCCTTCGGAAAATAGAGTCCCGCGGTCACTTCCGTTGTGGCTTTTTAATGTGTTGTGGCATTTGCGTTTGTGTTGTGGAGTTTGTATTTGTTGCGGCGTTTGCATTAAAATAGAATCCTGCGGTCATTTCCGTTGTGGCTTTTTTTGGTGTGTTGTGTCTTTTTGTTGCGTTGTCGCATTTGTATTTGTCGCGGCGTTTGCGTTTGTCGTGACCCCTCTCGGCTTCTGTAATTTTGAGCTTTGGACATGTAGACAGACTAACAATAAAGAAATACTGAAACATACAGAACCTTTAAAACTCTAAACAGGAACAGCAGAACTCGACCGCAACAAAGTTTTACCATCACAAGTAACTCCAACAAGAACTAGCATGCTACAGCACACTTCCTGATCCTCGCAGACAACACACAGTGGACTTATTTTGACCCCGAGAGCTGCTTATACGATATTTCCGCGCTCGGGCAAGACACATTTTGCTCAAACAGTGAGGAAAAACAAATCGGAAAGAGGCTCTTTAATGGAATCTTAGCACCATTTGATTTGTATGTATTCGTGACGGCGTTGTGCGTGCGCTTTGTCATTACGCCGAGCTCGCTTTGGGACCGTGCGCGGAGAAGTCAGTGTGTTCTACAAAGAGGAGAATAGAGTGTTCCTTTCCCAGTGTGATCAGAATTGGATAAGCACTTTGAAATTACACACAAATCCGCGGCGCCCGGCTCCTCTCCCGCTCGCGACGGTAATGGTGGATCCCGGTGCCTTAGCCGAGCTGCGTCGAGGCATGTGATTCCCCGCTCCTCGTTTTTCAAAACTTCAATTGTTTTTGTTCAAGATGAAAATATGGAAATCAAATCCATTTCAAAATAATAATGTGTTTTTATTCCGTGGCAGAGTAAGAACTAATAAAGGCTTCCCGTAATATTTGAAGACTCGGAAAATATGAGCACGAAAGGCGTTAAAATGTCTTTGTTTTGACATTAATGTGGATATAGAATACTGCGAGAAAAATAAGAAAAATGGCTTTACGACCCTATGTGTACTTTATTTTTTTGTTCACACATTACTCCACAGTTTAGTGCAAATTTGGTCTGTTTTTTGGATCTTGGGGTCAAATAAACTCCAAAGTTACAAAGATATGAGCACAGATTTCACTTAAGGAAATCAAAATGTTATGTAGTAAATGAAAGCTAAACTCGGAAACATTTCTAGTAGGGATGTAATGGTAGATGTATTCACGCCGAACCGTTTCAGTACAGGACGTTTGTTTTGGTGCAGGGCTGTGGCGAGTGAGTTTGCGCAATTTGTGTGTGTTTACATTCCACCACTACATGTGCAGCCACACGGAAGACTCAGTTCTTTAATTTGGCAGTGTTTCCCACAGCGCTTTATAGTTAGGGCGACTACTTTCACAACAATAGATGCATCAAGAATCTCGGACTTCCGGTCACTGAGCAATACATATTGGGAAGGATTTTCCGAAAAAGTGAGCATCAAACCGCCGTGTTTGTTTTCCCAGTGGGATGCGTCTATTGTCAAAGTCGATCTTTTCAAGTCTTTTGAACCATATCACTTTTGTTTCTGGTTCTGATATCGTCATTTTAGTTTTGGGATTCGGACATCGTAATTGTGTGGTTGTTGGATCCTAACAGCGGAAAACGGTTTGAGAAATTTGTTTGCGAACTTCATAATTGCAAAAGGGAATCAGATGTGTGTGACTGTAAACCTCTGTTCAAACTGTTTCCCAACGGAATTGAAAAATAGTGAAAGGTGAAGGTGATGGGCAGGATTGATCCACAGGAAGGACAAAAAAGGAAACCTTTGACTGTCTAAGAAATCCTCCCAAGTTTGCAGTGAACATTTTGCATGTGTCACCCTGAGGTCACCGGAACGGTTTAGTCCTGGTTCAGTCCTGGGATCAGTCCTGGTTTAGTCCTGGTTCAGTCCTGGTTCAGTCCTGGGATCAATCCTGGGATCAGTCCTGGTTCAGTCCTCCTGGTTCAGTCCTGGGATCAGTCCTGGTTTAGTCCTGGTTCAGTCCCGGTTTAGTCCTGGTTTAATCCTGGGATCAGTCCTGGTTTAGTCCTGGTTTAGTCCTGGGATCAGTCCTGGTTTAGTCCTGGTTTAGTCCTGGTTCAGTTCCGGTTTAGTCCTGGTTTATCCTGGTTCAGTCCTGGGATCAATCCTGGGATCAGTCCTGGTTCAGTCCTCCTGGTTCAGTCCTGGGATCAGTCCTGGTTTAGTCCTGGGTTCAGTTCCGGTTTAGTCCTGGTTTTAATCCTGGTTCAGTCCTGGGATCAATCCTGGGATCAGTCCTGGTTCAGGTTCAGTCCTGGTTTAATCCTGGGATCAGTCCTGGTTTAGTCCTGGTTCAGTCCCGGTTTAGTCCTGGATAATCCTGGGATCAGTCCTGGTTTAGTCCTGGTTTAGTCCTGGTTCAGTCCTGGGATCAATCCTGGGATCAGTCCTGGTTCAGTCCTCCTGGTTTAGTCCTGGTTCAGTCCTGGTTCAGTCCTGGTTCAGTCCTGGTTCAGTCCTCCTGGTTCAGTCCTGGGATCAGTCCTGGTTTAGTCCTGGTTCAGTCTGGTTCAGTCCTGGTTCAGTCCTGGTTCAGTCCTCCTGGTTCAGTCCTGGGATCAGTCCTGGTTTCAGTCCTGGGATCAGTCCTGGTTCAGTCCTGGGATCAGTCCTGGTTTAGTCCTGGTTCAGTCCTGGTTCAGTCCTGGTTTAGTCCTGCTTCAGTAACAACATAATGAATAAAAGACTAACTTGTGACACTTTATGCAGTAAAGTGAATAAAGTGCTTCTAATCAAAACCCAAACTATACATAAATGAAGTCATGTCATTTTCACAAATACTGTATGTCTTTTTGCAGTGCTTTCATAGAATATATTTCACAATCCAAGCACATAGACTACAGTAAGTCAAACACACACATACACGTCTATACCGCCTCTTTAAAATTCATTTCACAAATCCATATTATCCTCCAACTCCACTTCTCAGTATTTCTCAGTACGGACAAGCAGCCGATACGCAGCCTCGAGTCCTCCCCGCATCACACGCCCAGAGCCCCGCTGGTTATGAGGGTCAGAGGTCACGAAAACCCATCTCCCTGGGCCGCCCGGACGTGTTTCCATTTCGCATTTGGTTTGCAGAGTCGGGCCCGGCCGCTGCAAAGGATTGTGGGTACGGCGGCGGTAAAGAGACGAGTAAAAGAGCGAGAGATGTGCATTTTCTGGCACTTGGAATGCGCGGCTCGTCTCGAAAAAAAGGGGCGGCGGATGGCAAACGGACTCAAGTGCCCGATGAGTGAAATCAGAACCGAGATGGAGAGATGCTTCAGTCTGGAGGCCGTACATGAGAGGATAATGCTAAGCTGCGTTTGGGAGTGAGGAGATGTCCACTTGGTGATCCAGAAACACCAAAGAATATAATAAATATAATAGATACAGGCTGATAAGAAGGCTGAAGGAAAGGATTGTAGGTACACAAATACCCCTGCACACTAAGGCTACGTTCAGACTGCAGGGCTTAACGCTCAATTCCGATTTTGTTGTGAAATCCGATGTTTTTGCGAGGTCGTTCACATTTCCAATTAAATGCCACTTGTATGTGACTCCAGTGTGAACGTTAAACAATCCGAAAGTGTCCCACATGTGCACTGGAGACACGATGACGTCAACCGCAGCGAGCGTGCTCTGTGTTTACGGAAGTTGTCCAAACATGGACGCAGCATCGAGCACCTGGAGATTTTAAAGTTCCTCTCGTACCAGAGCCAGAACATGAACAACTTGTTTTACGGAGGAGATTGAGAAGGAGAAGGACGAGATTTTTGGCCATGACGTTTTGTTGGACAGCGGCAGCAACGTCCGTTGAAAGGAACGTGTGGATGTGGAGACGTAGCCAAGAGTGGTGAGTGGTGATGTGCTTCGCTTCAGTGACACGGAGTTCATTAACAATTTTCGCCTACTTCAGCGCAGAATAGTGACATTTGTGGCTTGTTGATAACGTGTAGTTCGGACGAATGTGCTTTGGCCGTTCAGACTGAAGTCACATGTCAAAAGATCGGATATGTATCTGTTTCAGGAGCACATATCCAAGTGTCCTGGGTCACATTTGAAAGAATCGGATCTGTGTGGTTCAGACTGTCATTAAAAGATCAGATACAGGTCACATAGGGGCCAAAAAAGCGGATTTGGGTCACTTCAGGCTGCAGTCTGAACGCAGCCTTATACGCATCTATTGTCAAAGTTGATCTTTTCAAGTCTTTTGAACCATATCGCTTTTAATTCTGGTTCTGATATTGTCATATTTTAGTTTTGGGATTCGGACATCATAATTGTGTGGTCGTTGGATCCTAACAGCGGAAAACGGCTCGAGAAATGGGCTTCGGAAATTGGCGAACTCCATAACTGCAAAAGGGAATCAGATGTGTGTGACTGCAAACCTCTGTTCAAACTGTTTCCCTTTCCAAAGGAATTGAAAAATAGTGAAAGGCGAAGGCAATGGGAAGGACTGATCCACAGGAAAGACAATAAAAGGAAACCTTTGTGTAACCCACATCTGAGACACTTTTATTGTTGCGGGTCAGTTCCGCTTTACCCCAATCTCCCTCACTTCCTTTAAGTTGCGGGGTCACAGTGTCACTTCCTCCTCCTCCGCTCCGCTGTGGCTGTGGCGCGGTCTTGGGCGTCGACAAACAATTCCACTAAACTTTCAAACTACGAATCCTACAACATCCATACTTAGAGCCTCCATACACATTCATGTAAACGGGCTGTGCGTGGAGAGAAGATTTAAACCCGGAATTCAAAGATTAGTTTTTTTTTTTTTGTCCCATGGACTGATCCAACTCCAGCTTCACTGAAATTCTCAACTCAACTGAAAACCCATTGATGGCGAACTTACCCCGAACTTGGACTTACCGATACCGATTAACTGGACTGGTTTTTGTTTTCCCTTTTGTTTTTGTTCTTGTTGTGTCATGTTAAACAAAATTTCAATATACTTCACCCAAACCTTTACAATCCTGTCTTATGTCTCTTCATTCACACTCTGGCTCCTAAAAGAACCAATCTTTTGGTGGTGCTTTTGTGGCCATAGTCTGCCCCTAGCCCCAACAATTTGCGTTACATTTGGCTGCCTAAGAAATCATCCCGAGTTTGCAGCGAACATTTTGTATGTGAAGCGCCAACAAAGCAAAATCCCGATCCCTCGCTCAACCTCGGCTACGAATTTAAAAAGTCAACACCAAAGCGAAAGGCACCAACTGTTCACCAAGAAACACCTTCCACTGCAAAGAGACCAAGACGTGATGTTGCTGTAAAACCACAAGAACAAGAAAGTGCAGCTCGGTCTGTTCGTCTTCTGCACCTCTCGATTAACAAACAGGATTTTGCTTTGTTCCACATACAAAATGTTCGCTGCAAACTCGGGATGATTTCTTAGATATTCCCCATTGCCGGAGAATTCGAGGAGCAAGATGTGAGCTCCAAGGATCAACAGGTTGTAGCGTTCTACAATCTCTCATTTCAATATCAATTCAGACTCTCCTTACGGTGAACTGTAAGATTCTGTTCAACTCTCGACCCACAAGCCTACAGTCCCCATGGTCCAGCACGGCCATTTTTCATAAATTTACAAGAGCAGGATAGAAAACAATACACTACAACTTCACAAACCTGACACAGTGTGCAGTAGTTTCATTATGTGTTACATGTTAATAAATAGTTTTTGGTGAATATAGCATTTTATCAATATGTTACGTGTTCACAGTAATAATAATAGAAGTGCACACAAACCTGCAGGAGCCAGATGAACATTAGTTCTAATATTCTGTCATTAGTTTGGACTGGCTTTCAGGGTTTAGCGGTGGTTGTGAAAGCGGCTGACCTCGGGGCGACCTCCACAGTCTGGTGGTGAAAGGAGAAGTGCTCGGGATGGTCTAAAAGTGTTTGGATCACACATTTTTTCATGAATGGACATGGCAGAGCGTAGTGTTTGGAGCCTGTGTGTTACGAGACACTTTGGACACTTGCTAACAACCACGTATGTATTCAGTTTAACGTTATGTTGGACAATAAGACAGAATCATATCAGGACTGCGCTGTGTGCACCATGTCACTCCTGGAAAGGTCTATTTAAATAAACCAAATAAGTAAATGCATGAATTCATGGGCCCATTTTCCCGCTGTTGTGCCCTTCAATATTAGAAAAGCTGAAAATAGCAGTTCTTCTTCATATGTTTGTTGTCCTCTTGGTCCTATTGTTCATGCACTCGAGTGGAGGCCTGGTTTAAAGTCCACTCTGTGCTGCTGAAGAGCAGATTGAGGCTCTCTGTGTGAGAGGAGACACAATCAGTGAGCGCGCTCAGTCTGCAGCGCGGCTGTTTGATGGAGTTTAGTCAGAGCGTGTAAACAAAATCTGCATAAGAGAGATGTGCACAGCGGCTAATGTAGGGCCATGTTAGGAGAAGGAGCACAAGTGAGGAGACATTTTCAAAGTAAAATATTTATTGTGAAAATCAAGCATTGTAAAGTTTTACTTAAAGCTGCAGTATGTAAATTTCTATAGGCAACATCAGCTGCATGATTCCATGGAAATAGAAAACTACTTATATCTCTTGATGCTAAATAATTAATCCATTTATGAAGCCTGATGTGTTTTTGGAATACAGACCAAGGTGTATTCTTGTTGTTACAGCAGATATGGACAGGGCGTAGTCCTGCCCTGACCACAGACCAACAGCTTCTCCTCCAGCAGCATGTCCCTGCCACATTTACCCCTCTGAGCATCTCAGCTCTGAGTCTCTGCCCCTGACTGTCTCCACTGAGCATCCCCTCAGAGCATCTCCCTCCCAGAGCATCTCCTCTGAGTCTCTGCCTCCCCAGAGCATCTGAGAAATACAAGTTACATACATATCAAAGCAGAGTGACTTTTGTTTCACAGGCTTGTGCCAACATACATTTGAGGACAACTAAGACAAACACACAGTTTCCTAAGGGTGGAAACACATACCTCAAATGTTGATGATTGATCTGGTCTCAGGTAGAAATCACATACATTTACACAAAGACAGATTGAGAGAAATCTTTCCACAATATAAATTTCCATCACAGGAACATTCTCCATGGAGTGATATCCTGTACTGTGGAGGATTATAGCCACTGGTAACAATGCAGCAAAAACAACGTGCCTTTTTCTATTTTTGGGGATAAAAAGTGACATGTTGTGGCTTTACGTTTGTGCATGTCACTTATATGATTGATACAACTTTCCTTAGTTGAAAACTTGCCTAAAATAAAAGCATTTTCATTAAGTGTTTTTTATTGCTTAAAAAAAAAATTACCATCACCATCAGCAGAACACCCCTCTGTCACAGAAAGAACACTCATATTCCACTGAGTCGTGTCCTTTAGTCCGACAGAAGCTGAACCACATCAGTGCACAATAGCGAACTGTTGTTGCAAATGAGCCATGCGGTTTTAAGTTTCGCTTCTGTAAAACGTAAACAAATATGCTCAAAGCTGTGTGGATAGGGAAGGTTTGCGGACACAGAAACGACGTGTCTGGACGCAAATCGTTTCATGTAAATCGTGTAAATTTATTCTAGTATAAGCTGTACTTCACCAGCGCGATGTCTCTGCAAATTATCAATGGAACTTCATAATCCTAATAATAATGATCCCCTGTGTCTCGAGGTGTCAGGAAACTAATATCCAGAAACTATTTAAAAGTTTGGAAAATGAGCTCTTGTCTGCTTAACTTTGAGAACATGTGGTCCTCCTATTAACTTCATAAAGAGGAGTACAGTCCACTCATACCGCACTGGCACTCACAGAAACTTTGAATAAGTCATTAGAATTCACATTCACCTTGGGGGAAAGGACGTGATACTTTCTACTCGCCTCATTATTTTACATCATAAGAACGCGGTGTTTTAATCTCATTATCATTTCTTTCATTGGGTCGAGACGGAGCGCGCTGACGCTCTACACGGAACAAACACAACAGACTGTAGCCAGAGATCGAGAAACTGCAGGAGTGAAGCGAGGACACGTCCGGCTGAGATCTCTGTCTCTGTCTGCCCCTCGTCGTTAGAGTTGGAGAGGTTTGAGTCCTCCCACCGCAGAAGCACAGGCCCCGGACTTTGGACTGTGGACCGTGTCTTGTGATGTGACGTTCATGAGGGAGTCGGCTCTCTTGATCGATTCCTTAACGTGAACGGTTCTCACTCTGGATCTCACTTTTGAAAATAACCTACTCTTTTTCTTTCTAATTTTATGCCAGGGGTGTCCAAAAAAAAAATTAGTCTCCATCAGTTTAGATACTTCTGCATTTTACTAGGGGTGTAACGGTACGATATTTATTGCGATATCGTGGGAAAGCTCACGATTAGGGATGTAACAATATCCAAATCTCTCGGTACGATATTTTCATTTATTGCTATATTTTGTTTAAACTATTATGCTTCTTTTTCCTCTTAAAATGCCTTGACAAGACTTAATCCAAAGAACTAAGATTTAAAAGTGTTTCACATTTGGTTTCTTAGACGTTCTGAGATGTATTCAGCGATGTGACGACAGGGTTACACCTGCTGCTGCAACAGAGTGACGTCATTAGTGGAGCCAGGAGCCTAAACTGGGGAAGCGGCAGGACAGGGCCGCACCTGAACATGTCGCGTGAGTGAAGACGCTGCACCAAACTTTGAAAAACTTTTCAAAAGGAATTTACTTGGCTCCATCTTCAGTTAAACTTGCCTTATAATGAGTCGCCGCGGAAAAGAGCGACTATCACCACAAGTGCACCTCCCAAACAAACGGAGCCCTACTCGTGCCGGACTCTACTGACAATATTCCAGGGAAAAATGTTCGGACATGACCTCACAAATATCTCATCACAAACAAACAAAGGGAAATCTGCTACAAACTTCTACATCGCTGTTATCCACTGAAGAATCATCTTAGAAGAACAATGGACACAAACTGAAACATGAAAACACTTCTCACTTATTTTGGACCTGCCCAGACTCTGTGTGTTTTTGCAAAGAATTCATAAAACATAAACACGACTTCTTATCCCATTTTACCCTTTCTTATAAAGACGTGCTGTTTGTTTTTTTGCAGTGTGCATCATACGAAAAGTCAACAATATTATACAATTAATCTGTTAATCAGGTAAACTATCAGTTGGTTTCATGGGGGGGTTTGCTGATAATGTCCCCACCAAAGACCAAACCCACACCCTTGAGTTTGTAGATACAATTCTCACATTGGTCTCTGTCTTATAAATATTCTGCTTTTGGCACGCAGTGTTGGGAAGGTTACTTTTAAAATGTATTCCCCTACAGATTACAGATTACATACACCAAAATGTAGTTTGTAACGTAATCAATTAAATTACTTAAAGTGAGTAACGTAATCTGAATACTTTGGATTACTTGATATTGTCATGTTTTTTTTAAAACTGCATGAACGTACCAACCACATCCTGAAAATTCATGTTTATTCAGTCTTTACTTGACCAGATTAAAAATGTTATTGATAGAAAAATTATTTTTATATGAGATCACAATTATGTCCACACTACTGTTAGTGTGTTATTGTATTAGTTTAGACCTGGTTTAGTCCTGGTTTTAGTTCTGGTTTTAGTCCTGGTTTTCCTGGTTTAGTCCTGGTTTAGTCCTGTTAGTCTTTTAGTCTGGTTTTAGTCTGGTTTGGTCTGGTTTAGTCCTGGTTTAGTTTTAGTCCTGGTTTAGTTTTTAGTCCTGGTTTAGTCCTGGTTTTAGTCCTGGTTTTTAGTCCTGGTTGTCCTGGTTTAGTCCTGGTTTAGTCTGGTTTAGTCCTGGTTTTAGTCCTGGTTTGGTCCTGGTTTAGTCCTGGTTTTAGTCCTGGTTTAGTCCTGGTTTTAGTCCTGGTTTAGTCCTGGTTTAGTCCTGGTTTAGTCCTGGTTTTAGTCCTGGTTTAGTCCTGGTTTTAGTCCTGGTTTGGTCCTGGTTTAGTCCTGGTTTAGTCCTGGTTTTAGTCCTGGTTTTAGTCCTGGTTTTGTCCTGGTTTGGTCCTGGTTTAGTCCTGGTTTAGTCCTGGTTTTAGTCCTGGTTTGGTCCTGGTTTAGTCCTGGTTTAGTCCTGGTTTAGTCCAAAATGTGAAAACAGGAAAATCCCGCCGTGTAATCCATTTATTTCAACAAAGTAACTGTAATTCAATTACCACTCACTGAAACAGTAACTGTAACTGAATACAGTTACTCATAATTTGTACTCTGATTACATAACTCTGGTACATGTAATCTGTTACTCCCCAACACTGTTGGCACGGCTCTTTGAAATGAACCGATCCAAAAGATTCAGATCCCATGAAAGAGCCGAAAGTCCTGTCGCTGGACTGTGGTGAAGGTTCATGTCTCCTGGCTCCTGTTAGACCCTCACAGTGTCCTGCTTCTCTTCATGGACCTGGGGCGTCTCCTCAAGGCCCTGCAGACCCAAACCCTCGCACTGTCTTCACATGTACACACATTACACTGTCAACTGTTGGTGTCTTTTTATTTCTATATTTGTTTGTCTTTGAGGAGCACCTGCTTTTTTATATTGTGTATTTTTCAGAGCCAATTGTTTTTTCCTTATCTCGGGGAGCTCACAGCTCTCGGGCTACTTTAATTATTTGTACAACAGCCATGGGCTCATTTCCATCATAATCCTGCATTCCCTTTCACAAACACACTCTCGTCCAGACAGCACCATCCATACAGGGACGCTGGAGAGCAGGGGTTGAGCTAAGGTTAAGATGTACTTTATGGTCCAGTACGGAAAGTGGTACTTTGCAACTGACCCGTCCATCTCCAGATCTCGAGCGAGTCTTCGTCAGGACTGCCTTAGCTGGAGGATTCGATCTATTGTCGATGTTTTGGGTCGATGGAGGAAACCAGAGTGCCAAGAAACAGACATTTGAACCCCAAACCTTCTTGCTGTGAGGCGTGAGTGTCTTGCCTAAGAACACAACAGTAGTATGTGCTTGGGGTTGGACACTGTTATCCTACAGTAGTGTGAAAATGCCACTGTAAATGGTAAATGGTAATGGTCACATTTTTCTATAGCGCTTTTCCACCTTCAAGGCACTCAAAGCGCTTTACAACAAGGAACCACTCACCCATTCACACACCAGCGTACGCAGACACTGTGGGCGAGGTGGGTTAAGTGTCTTGCCGAAGGACACAACAACAGCATTCATCTGTGGGAGCTGGAATCACATCAGCCAACCTGTTGGTCACTGACCGCTCAAGATCAGTGGGCGAATGCTGTACCAACTGAGCTACTGCCGCCCCACTGTAAAATAAATAAATAAATAAATAAAATGCCAATGCCAAAACAATACTGCATTTTTCAGACTTTTTTCATGGTTGGGGTGTTTCCTGAGACTTATATATTAAAGTTTTCACACTGACAGCTGCGATAAAGTGAGCTTGTCTTGTGTGTGAGTATCTGCTGCTCCTGTTCCTCCTGTACCACTGTCACTTGGCTCTACTGCGCATGTCTCCTGCAGAAAGAGCCTCTGTCCTGTCTGTATCATGTCAGTCGATCGCTCCATTACTTCTGCACCACTGAACAATTTGAAATTTAAACAAACTTATAAAGACGACGGAGAAGACTGAACACAAATGTCCCCAAAAATAAAATCATATTTTGCAGATCACAAGCTGCAAGTCGTGAAATCTGCAGCTGAAAGTTTGGAGTGAGAGAGAAACTTGTGACACTGGGAGGGTGATAACAGCGACACAGAAGAGGAAGCGGCGCTCTGTTTACCTCCGGAGGTCGAGGAGTTGCTCAGACGTGACAACGAGGATGAAGAATTGAATGGATTTAGTGATTTGGAGTGAGATGGAGAGTTTGTTAAACTTGTTCTGTTCTGTTGTTTATGTTATAGTTTATCTGAAGAACTGTTCATATGTGACGTTAACAGTCTGTTGTTCTCTGTTCTGTTGTTTTTACTAGAACTTTGACTTTCAAGATGCAATGTCAGTTCCTGATCTCTGATTTTATAAACTAAATTTCCCTCCAAAAATGCGACTTATATATGTTTTTTTCTTCTTCATTATGCATTTTTTGGCTGGTGCGACTTATACTCCGGAGCGACTTATAGTCCGAAATACACGGTACACAAAATGAAGTTTTATGCTAAGGTATTACCAGTGTTAGGATGTAACTAAATACATGTACCCTTATTTTTAGTAATTCTAGTCTGATACAGTGACTCATTTCTATTATTTCCCCAAAAAAAAGTTAAAATTAAACACTTTCCGTCATTCATTCATGATGCAAAAAGTAACAGCAACTAAGTGTCACGTTTTGTTGTTTTTTTTTTAACAGCACTTTGACATTATAAAAGTACTCTGACTGGACTCTTAATGGAACATGATATAAAGTACTTTTAAATGTGGGTATTTAGTATTCTGTATTTTCACCACATTTTCACGTGTCACAGAAACTAGGACGCGACAGCTCCATTTGAAAGCACTTTGCAAACTTTTCCTTTTTCCATTCTATTTTATTTTTCCATTTCGGCCTTGATTTGCTTTGTCCTTATTTGGTCGGCGCGCCCTACAGGAAGTGCTGACACCGGTTGCTGTTTCCTGTCTCCTCGGCGCTCGTATAAGTGTCATCGCGTTGGGGCCGCACAATGGAGCCATTCACGGGGAGTCATCGCAGACACGACTCTCAGCGCAGGAGCCGCTTTTATTATGATGCTTATTATTCATGTGCTGTTTGGAGAAAGACGGCGGGGCTCTCAGGAAGAATCGTCCTTCAGAGATGCTATTGTCTCTGCGCTCGCTGCTCCCCGCCGTTTCACAGGAAGCACAGATCACACGCTCTGTCCCGGCAGGTCAGACGCCTCTTTAGAAAGTTCGCGGGGCTCAGGACATTCTTCACCGTTCAAGGTTAGATCATCGCAACGTGACTTTTCCTGTAATAAATGTTGGGATGATTGTTAGTCACATCTACTGGCAAAGATGAATAGCATAGATTATTATTGTAAACTTTCTCAGACGCTCTTTAAGTTGCAAGCAGAAACCACAAAAATAAATAAATATATAAAAAAAAAAAAAGTATATTAGTTTCAAAAAGTTGCTACAATGACAACTGAGCCTGTGTCACCAGAGCCTTAACCTGCAGACAGAGACACGTTCAGGTTTGTCTCATTCTCACTTTATGGACAAGCGTCATGTGAAAGCTCAGAACCTCCAAAATTCGTTCCCTGAGCTGCAGAGGCTGCACTAGCACTGATTCATGATTTATTTGCCGGAGCTGGGGTTGAGGTAGTGACCATTCAGATCAGACAGAGGCATTTTAGGTTTAAACTAACTGGATTTCTGCAGTGTACAGAAGCATATTCCATTCACCTGAATAAAGAAAGTTTCTGTTTTTTTATGATAAAAGTGACTCATAGACTCAGAGTCTCTCCAGACGACCAGTGTTGGGAAGGTGACTTTTAAAATGTAATCCCCTACAGATTACAGATTACATACCCCAAAATGTAGTTTGTAACAGAATCCATCAAGTTACTTAAAGTGAGTAATGTAATCTGAATACTTTGGATTACTTGATTTGCTGTAGAGAAGCAAGACGTGGTAACATAAGATGTTACCAGAGGTTACCAGATGTAACCGTATTAAAAATATTATTGATTAAAGAGACACATCTGCGCAGCATGATTTAGTCCTGTTTTAGTCCTGTTTAATCCTGTTTAATCCTGGTTTAGTCCTGGTTCAGTCCTGGTTTAGACCTGGTGTTAGACCTATTTTAGACCTGGTTTAGATATAGTTTAGACCTGGTTTTAGTCCTGGTTTAGACCTGTTTTAGATCTGGTCTAGTCCTGTTAAATCCTGTTTTAGTCCTGGTTCAGTCCTGGTTTAGAGCTGGTTTAGACCTGGTTTAGATCTAGGTTAGACCTGGTTTAGTTTCCGGCAATGAGTGGAATTGCGGAAAAAAAAGGGGATATAGCCCAAAATGTGAAAACAGGAAAACACCGCTGTGTAATCCATTTATTTCAACAAAGTAACTGTAATCCAATTACCACTCACTGAAACAGTAACTGTAACTGAATACAGTTACTCATAAATTGTACTCTGATTATGTAACTCCAGTACATGTAATCTGTTACTCCCCAGCACTGCAGATGACACATTAGATCAGTGTTTCTCAACCTTTTTTTCTGGGAACACATTAATGAGGACATTTTATTGTTGACTGAGTGATTGTCTCTCTGAACAATTAGTATTACCGTATTTTTCTTGCTCTTTGTGCCCTGATGCGTCAGCTTCAGTCAGACTAAAGAACAAGGCTCAGTGGAATATGTGTGAAAATCGGTTTGAGGTTAGTAATTACAACCAGAATTAAAACATAAGGCGCACCGGATTATAAAGCACATAATGCGAAAATTAAGTGATTTTAAGTGCACCTTACAGTCCGAAAAATGCAGTAAACAAGTTAAGAACAAGTACAAACAACAAATAATCAGGGTTTCTCCACAGAAAATTGGTTAGGCAAGGCGGTGCTGCTGTCGTGTTTGGGAGACAAAGATCTGTAGAATGTACTGCATGTGTTTTTTCCCCTAAGACCTGAAAGAGGCGCAATAGAGACATGGTGAGATTGGGCAGTTCTGGTAGAATCCACTGATCTTTCCCGCTGGAGTTGTGTTTGACTTGTGCATGTGCAGACCACGGATCTGACCCTCTCCTGTTAAAGGTTGTATGGAGGATTTTTTTTTTGTTTCAAAATTGTCAGTGATAGATTATAGAGGTGCAGTAGCCTTGTAATTATGATGACCAAAAAAAAGAGAATAAAAATTCATCAACTCTGGACGTGGTGGGGCTAAACATTTGCCAATAGATAACGACACTGCCTCGTTATCTGTGAGCTGACAGGCTGTCAATCAATCTCCCTACGTTTCTAGCGTAACTGACTTGCCTGCGCGCCGCCGGTACGTGGTTTACGTACGCCTGTCACGCAGTCCACAGACGCAAGACGCACAGACGCTGTTTACTCCACCAACGCAACAGTTCTTAGCGGCTTTTTTTGACCTATATCTTCCTCGCAGTTCGCACAAAGTTTGTTGCAATGGCGACAAGAATCCAGGAGCAGTTCGCCGCAGAAAGAAAGTCCGTTTTAGAGGTCGCTGAAAGAAGAGGACAAGGGGAAAAGCAGCGAAGCCAAACTAAGGTGATTCTTGAAGATTCATTCCAGCGATGGCGCGACTGAAGCAGACGCAGGGTCTAAAGACTGACGCACTGGTCGCCAAATTACTCCTGGACAGGTCACTTCTGCTTATTATGAAAACGTACTTTATTTCCAAGAGCTAGTCAAACGTTTTTCAGGACACGAAAGCGATATCCTATGTCTGAAAACGTAATTTTCAATGCAAAGAAAGAGTCCGCTTGCTGCTGCGTGTTGTAGCTAGTTCATTCGCACTGAATCTCCGCGCACCTTCTCTGCACCCCTTTCCTGCTCCTGTCACCCGCTGCCCGATCCGCTTCCCCTGCTCCTCACTTTTCCGGGCACGGAATCTCCGCTCACCGCTCCCCTCTCCTCTCTCCTCTCCCTGCTCTGCTCTTCCCGCTGCTCCTCACTTCTCGTCCGCGCACGAAATGTCCGCACACCCGCTCCCCCCGCTCCTCACTTCTCCGTCTTGCCTAACCAACACTGTAGTTAGTTGTTTACAAGTCATGTGCAGCGCACCGGCTGTAAACAAACCTGTTTCTGGCGTAAAGGAGGCGGAGGAGGCGTTTCTACGTAGGAGCTGTAGGGGAGGGGGGTGGTTTCACACATGCGCAACATTTGAAAAAGGACAAACAGTCGCTGGATTTCTCGTTCCTTGGAAAATCCTCTATACAACCTTTAAGGGCGAAGTTTAGTTCTGTGTCGACTCAACGCACACTGTCGCCGGCGTCATTTTTGATTTATAGATCTGTGTCCAGGTCTGTACGCCACAAAGTAATTCACCGCCAAAACACTAGAGGGCTAGAATATATGTCCATTCATATATACGGTCTGTGTGACGTTTAATCTCTGAAAAGTTTAACATGAACCATCTCAAGGAAAATTCGGCGTAACATTTATTTTGCCTGTTATTATAGAATAGAAATAGTTACTTTTTGTGTTATATCTATGTATTTACATTTTTTAACTTTATCTTCTATGTATTACTGTCCGAATAAACATTCATTCATTCATCTCCGCGCGATAGAAGCACAGAACAGACTCACCATCAGCAGAACACCCCTCTGTCACAAAAAGAACATTCATATTCCACTGAGTCGTGTCCTTTAGTCCGACAGAAGCTGAACCGCATTAGGGGCACAAGGAGTGAGTTTTTTCAGCGCTTATAGTTTACGCAAATTAGCCATGCAGTTTTAAGTTTCGTTTCTGTAAAACGTAAAAAAAAAAAATATGCACAAAGCTGCATTTAACACATTATTGTCTATTGAAAGAAAGGAAAGCTGAGTACAGGAAATGTCTATAAAGTGGATGTAGAGACGACCAATCATAGCCCCTGCTGTCTGTGGCGTTTTGACGTGTAGTTAGAACATTTCAGAGGAGCACGTCGGTCGATGCAGACGCTCTGTGTAGGGGATTCAGTTCGACACAGATTGTTTGCATAGTGATGCAGACGATTTGACACTGAACCGTAAATTGGCCTTTACTCCCAAACATGGATGTAGAAGAATGGACATGGAGCATTATGAGCTTTCCTCCTGAAGTCTTGGCTTCTGCATTTGATTATGGCGCACAGGAAAGTGTTTTATTTCTTTATTTACATGACAACAAAAGAAATAGTTTACATCCAGCACATTAAAGGAGAGCAGAAGGATTCTGTGGGGGTGGTTTCTATTGACAGCTCAGGTCTCACATAATGTTCATCCCAACTTTTCTCATAAAAGCAGAAACTTTATTCATTTATTTATTTATTTTTTTTTTCATGTGAATGCCACCTGTTTGTCTCTATGGAGATGTTACTGCTTTGCTTTCAATGTTCAGCAGTATGTCTTTTAAACATATCTACAGTATTTATATGTAAACAAACTTACAGGTCAGTTCTGTGGAAAGGTGACCCAATTAGGCTACGTTCAGACTGCAGGGCTTAACGCTCAATTCCGATTTTTTTTGGGTGAAATCCGATGTTTTTCCGAGGTCGTTCACATTTCTAATTAAATGTGACTTGTATGTGACTCCAGTGTGAACGTTAAACGGCCCAAAAGTGTCCCGCATGTGCACTGGAGACACGACGACGTCAACCGCAGCGAGCGTGCTCTGTGTTTACAGAAGTTGTCCAAACATGGACGCAGCATTGAGCACCTGGAGATTTTAAAGTTCCTCTCGTACCGGAGCCAGAACATGAACAACTTACTTGTTTTAAGGAGGAGATTGAGAAGGAGAAGGACGAGGTTTTTGGCCGTGGCAGCGACGTCCGTTGAAAGGAACGTGTGGATGTGGAGACGGAGCCAAGAGTGGTGAGTGGTGATGTGCTTCGCTTCAGTGACACGGAGTTCATTAACAATTTTCGCCGACTTCAGCGCAGAATAGTGACGTTTGTGGCTTGTTGATAACGTGTAGGTGGATGAATGCGCTTTGGCCGTTCAGACTGAAGTCGCATGTCAAAAGATCAGATATGTATCAGTTTCAGGAGCACATATCCAAGTGTCCTGGGTCACATTTGAAAAAATCAGATCTGTGTCGTTCAGACTGTCATTAAAAGATCAGATACAGGAACATAGGGGCCAAAAAATTGGATTTGGGTCACTTCAGGCTGCAGTCTGAACGCAGCCTTAGAGGAGGATTTTTTGAGCAATAAATGATAAAAAAGATAAGTTTAATACCAAGCTGTGGAACATTGTACACAGCAATAACATGTCCATGGAAACAAGCAGGTCATATCTGTGGAGAGGCGAGTCTCACATACACAAAAATAAGGTGTTTTTAATCAATAACGTAGATGTAAATTGATAAATGGAAGATAGATAGTTCATTGTAGAAGATTCCAAACAAAGCGAGAACGTCTCCATGGAAGTAGAGCTCCTCCAGAAAAGTTACCACTGTGCACCTTTAACTAGATGATACTAACAGGTTAATTGAAAAAGAAAATCTAGGTACAAACAGGCACACAATAAAAGTACTGCGAGGGTTATTAAAAGTATTGAAAATCATGACCACAATCCATGTATCATTCATTCATTCGTTTTTCAATATGAAACCAAAAATAAGAAAACGAAAAAACAGTTTTCTTCATTATTTGTCTCCAAAACCAAAATGAAAAAAACAGGTAATGATTAGTTTTTTCAGTTTTCGATTTTGTGTTTAAATGAAGAATGGAAAAAACGGATAACGACCGTTTCCCGTTTAAGTGACTTCCGTGACTGTGATGTCGGACTTTTGCACCGCATACGGACTGAACCAGGACTGATCCAGGTCCGGGACTGAGACCGAGACCAGACCGGGACCAGAGCAGGACCAGACCGGGACCAGAGCGGGACTGAGACTGGGATCAGACCGGGACCAGAGTGCGACTGAGACCGAGACCATACCGGGATCAGAGCGGGACCAAACCGGGACTGAGACCGAGACCAGAGTGGGCTCTGACTCCAAGCCTCTGCGGGGTCCGAGCCTCAGCTTCGAGCTCCGGCCCTGCCGTGGGCTCTGAACCTCCAGTCTGGTCCCGGTCTGGTCCCGCTTGGTCCTGGCCTGGTCTCGGTCTCAGTCTCGGTCTGGTCCCGGTCTGGTCTCAATCTCAGTCCCGCTGTGGTCCCAGTTTGGTCCCGGTCTGGTCCTGGTCTGGTCTCAGTCATACACTGGTCCCGGTCTGGTCTCGGTCTCAGTCTCTGTCTGGTCCCGATCTGGTCTCAGTCTCGGTCTGGTCCCGGTCTGGTCTCGGTCTCAGTCTCTGTCTGGTCCCGATCTGGTCTCAGTCTCGGTCTGGTCCCGGTCTGGTCTCGGTCTCAGTCTCTGTCTGGTCCCGATCTGGTCTCAGTCTCGGTCTGGTCTGGTCTGTCGTCTGGTCTCTGTCTCAGTCTGGTCCCGGTCTGGTCTCTCAGTCTCTGTCTGGTCCCGATCTGGTCTCAGTCTCGGTCTGGTCCCGGTCTGGTCTCGGTCTCAGTCTCTGTCTGGTCCCGTCTGGTCCGTCTCGTCGTCTGGTCCCGTCTGGTCTCAGTCTCGGTCTGGTCCCGGTCTGGTCTCGGTCTCAGTCTCTGTCTGGTCCCGATCTGGTCTCAGTCTCGGTCTGGTCCCGGTCTGGTCTCGGTCTCAGGTCTCTCCTGTCTGGTCCCGGTTGTCTGTCTGTCTGTCTCAGTCTCGGTCGTCTGGTCTCGGTCTCAGTCTCTGTCTGGTCCCTCTGGTCTCAGTCTCGGTCTGGTCCCGGTCTGGTCGGTCTGGTCTCTGGTCGGTCTGGTCTCTCGGTCTCAGTCTGGTCCCGGTCTGGTCTCGGTCTCAGTCCTGTCTGGTCCCGATCTGGTCTCAGTCTCGTCTGGTCCCGGTCTGGTCTCGGTCTGGTCCCGCCTGGTCCCGGTCTGGTCCCTGGCCTGGTCCCGGTCTGGTCCCGGTCTGGTCCCGGTCTGGTCTTGAACCTGGATCAGTCCTGGTTCAGTCTGTATCTGCATCACCGCGGTATCAGAATTGTTACTTTATTTAGTTTGAAACTGTTTGTACTCGGTCTTTATCCACTTTTTATCCACACATAAACTCGTCCTGCGTCGTCATACCTCCACAGCGCTTTTCTTCTACAAATAAAAGTGTCCGCTGTACCTGCAGATAAGAACCGAACCCGTACACGTTCACCGGCGATGCCCTTTCCACCTCGACCCCTCCGATTGGTCACTCCTGTACAAACGCTCCGCTCTGATTGGTCCAAACCCCCCGGGCTCCCGATAACATTATTCTACAGTCGAAGTGGAACCGGCGTCCTGTGCGTTTGGCGTTAAGCTGATATGAAAAGGACGGCGGCGCGCGTGTTAATGTGCAGCGGTTCCGGCGCGCTCTGCTTTCCAATAATAATAAGCGGCATCAAAGTGAAATTAAGTGAAACAATAAAAAAAACAGGGCCAATCCCTTTAATCGAAAACGAGTCGGCCAAAAATAAACACAAGAAAATATGTCCCAGATTAAACGCGCTAATCAACAGCTTTTTGTGTAGAATAAGACGCTACAGTCTGGAGAAACTTTGTAAACAGGTTTATTATATTCTGCACAATCAGGACTTTTTCCAGAGGGACTCATTTTCTGAGGGCCATCGTTGAATTTTTGAAACTTTTAAACTATTTTCTAATCTTCGTTATAATGTTTCCTCATCACAAACAAACCTGGAGTTGGTTTTTGTTTCATTCACACATGTTTAAAGCACAAACCTGCAGATTTAGGCCGAGAGGAAGTGCTCCACTGTGTTTTTAAACTCCATACACCTTCACTAGAATCATTTGGATAATTTCAGCCCTTTCAGATCTAAACTAGAACTAACCCAGGACTAAACAAAGACTAACTCAAATAAAGCTATGATTAAATTAGGACTAACCCAGAATAAAACCAAGTCTAAAGTAGAATTAAATCAGGACTAAACAAGGACTAAACCAGAATAAAACCAGATTTAAAATAAAATTAAACCAGGACTAAACTAGAACTACCCCAGAATAAAACCAGGTCTAAAGATGAATTAAAGAAGAATTAAATCAGGACTAAACTAGGACTAACCCAGGACTAAACTAAGACTAACCCAGAATAAAACCAGGACTAAACTAAGACTAACCCAGAATAAAACCAGGACTAAACTAAGACTAACCCAGAATAAAACCAGGACTAAACTAAGACTAACCCAGGACTAAACTAAGACTAACCCAGAATAAAACCAGGACTAAACTAAGACTAACCCAGAATAAAACCAGGACTAAACTAAGACTAACCTAGAATTAAACTAGGACTAACCCAGAATTAAACCAGGACTAAACTAAGACTAACCCAGGACTAAACTAAGACTAACCCAGAATAAAACCAGGACTAAACTAAGACTAACCCAGAATTAAACCAGGATTAAATTAGGACTAAACCAGAATAAAATCAGGACTAAACTAGGACTAACCCAGAATTAAACCAGGATTAAATTAGGACTAAACCAGAATAAAATCAGGACTAAACTAGGACTAACCCAGAATTAAACCAGGATTAAATTAGGACTAACCCAGAATAAAATCAGACTAACTAGTAACAAATAAAATCAGGACTAAACTAGGACTAACCCAGAATTAAACCAGATCTGAAGTAGAATAAAATCAGGACTAAACTAGTACTAACCCAGGACTAACACAGAATTAAACCAGGACTAAAAGCAGTCGTACTAAAACATTTTGACTGATTTTTGAACACCGTGTACCACATAAAACCAGTTCGAGGTCAGTAAGCAGAACCGGGATTATAAGGCGCATTGTCGATTTTTCAGAAAATTTAAGGATTGTAAGTGCACTTTATAGTCAGAAAAATATGGTAATTTTGTGTAATATAAGACTTTTAGACCCAGAATAGCCTCAAAGAGTTGGTTCCTTGACGTGAAAAGCTTGGAACTGGATCAAATTTTTTTAAAGAACCAAATTTTTTTTCTTTCTAATTGTTATGTATTTTTACACTGCGCTGAACCAAAACTGAACCAAAGAATCAGCACAGAAGCAGAGCAGGCGACACGAGTGACAGCGCTGTGCACAAAAAACATGTTTGGCACCATAATAACAGTTTTTTTTTTTAAATTATTATTATAATTGTCGTGCAAAACACTATCATTCCAAAGGGTAAACACTCTCTCACTTTCAGTTTGAACCATTTTAAACAGATCTGAGCCTTGGTCATTTTTCTGTGATTAGTTTGTAGATCAAATTAATTGTCACATTGGCTTCTGTCAAATAAATAAAAATATATAAAAAAAGAGGCTGTTTTTTTTGTTTTTTTTTTTTTTTTTTTTTTTTTTTTTTGCACGGCTTTTTGAAACGATTCCCGTCACTAGTTTCAATAATAATAATATAACTCCAAATGTTGTATTAGATTTTTATGAAAATAAAATACCAACCTGCTCAGCAAAATAACTAAACCAGTGTTAAACCAGGATTAAAGTAGGACTAGAACAGTCCAACTGGGTCTGGACCACAGAACACAGAACTAAACCAGGTCTAAAGTAGAATTAAATCAGGACTAAACTAGGACTAACCCAGGACTAAACTAGGACTAACCCAGAATAAAACCAGATCTAAAGTAGAATAAAACCAGGACTAAACTAGGATTAATTTAGAATAAAACCACGTCTAAAGTGGAATTAAATCAGGACTAAATTAGGACTAACCCAAAATAAAACCAGGACTAAACTAGAACTAACCCAGGACTAAACTAGGACTAACCCAGAATAAAACCAGGACTAAAGCAGAACTAAACCAGGACTAAACTAGGACTAACCAGGACTAAAGTAAAATTAAATCAGGACTAAATTAGGACTAACCCAAAATAAAACCAGGACTAAACTAGAACTAACCCAGGACTAAACTAGAACTAACCCAGAATTAAATCAGGACTAAAGCAGAAATAAGTCAGAACTAAACTAGAACTAACCCAGGACTAAACTAGGACTAACCCAGAATAAAACCAGGACTAAAGCAGAACTAAACCAGGACTAAACTAGAACTAACCCAGAATTAAATCAGGACTAAAGCAGAAATAAGTCAGAACTAAACTAGGACTAAACAAGGTCTAAAGTAGAATTAAACCAGGACTGAACTAGGACTAACCCAGAGTAAAACCAGGATTAAACTAGGACTAACCCAGAGTGAACCAGGATTAAACTAGGACTAACCCAGGACTAAACTAGGATTAACCCAGAATAAAACCAGATCTAAAGATGAATTAAAGAAGAATTAAATCAGGACTAAACTAGGACTAACCCATGATAAAACCAGATCTAAAGTAGAAAAAAACCAGGACTAAACTAGGATTAATTTAGAATAAAACCACGTCTAAAGTGGAATTAAATCAGGACTAAATTAGGACTAACTCAAAATAAAACCAGGACTAAACTAGAACTAACCCAGGACTAAACTAGAACTAACCCAGAATAAAACCAGGACTAAAGCAGAACTAAACCAGGACTAAACTAGGACTAACCCTGAATAAAACCAGGACTAAACTAGGACTAACCTGGGATTTAAAACCAGGACTAAACTGGTACTAACCCAGGACTAAACTAGAACTAACCCAGAATAAAACCAGGACTAACCCAGGACTAAACTAGGACTAACCCTGAATAAAACCAGGACTAAACTAGGACTAACCCGGGATTTAAAACCAGGACTAAACTGGTACTAACCCAGGACTAAACTAGAACTAACCCAGAATAAAACCAGGTCTAAAGTAGAATAAAACCAGGACTAAACCAGGACTAACCCAGGACTAAACTAGGACTAACCCTGAATAAAACCAGGACTAAACTAGGACTAACCCGGGATTTAAAACCAGGACTAAACTGGTACTAACCCAGGACTACACTAGAACTAACCCAGAATAAAACCAGGTCTAAAGTAGAAAAAACCAGGACTAAACTAGGACTAAACCAGAATAAAACCAGGACTAAACTAGGACTAACCCAGGACTAAACTAGGACTAACCCAGAATAAAACCAGGACTAAACTAGGACTAAGCCAGGACTAAACTAGGACTAACCCAGAATAAAACCAGGACTAAAGCAGAACTAAACCAGGACTAAACTAGAACTAACCCAGAATTAAATCAGGACTAAAGCAGAAATAAGTCAGAACTAAACTAGGACTAAACGAGGTCTAAAGTAGAATTAAACCAGGACTGAACTAGGACTAACCCAGAATAAAACCAGAATTAAACTAGGACTAAACTAAAACTAACCCAAAATAAAACCAGGACTAAATTAAAACTAACCCAAAATAAAACCAGGATTAAACTAGGACTAACTAATAACTAAAGCAGGGAACAAGACAAAGTGCATGTTTAAATAAGTTTTAATCGTTTATTTTCAAGATGTCATCTCCTCATCTTCTTCATTTTCATCGTTGAAGTGAAGATATTTCGTCTTTGTCACAATCCAGGTTCAAACCTCACTTTATTTACACTTTCTCGCTTCAGCGCCGTTATGTGTTGTCGAAGGCTTTTACTGTTTTAAAGTGTTTTATTCCTGCCATTTCCCGTGAAAAAATACAACACCTGCAGCATTTCGGCGCCGTAAAAGTCTGATAAATGTGACCCGCGTGTTCGCAAAAGATCACATTCAAATCTGATTTATTTCCACACGTGAACGTTCGGGAAAATCTGGTTCGGTCTCTTCAGGTGGATAAAAAATCTGCTTTAGGTCGAATTTCGGGAAAAAAACGAGATAGAGCGAGGAGTTTAAACGCGATGCTGTTTGGTAGTAATGTTTTTTAAAGTGAAAAACCTCACACCGAACCAAACTCACTCGTCTCTTCCACTCTGTTAATACTGCGTTAGTGAGGTATGACCAGTGTGGGGACTTTGTGTTCCTGTAATCAACCTTGACTGGCAAGTGCACATTAATTAAATTTGTAATTAAAACAGCTCTGGGTGGGAGGAGGAGGACGGCCAGAGCACGGCGAGGTTGTTCGTGTCCGTGCGCCGCTTGTTTACAATAAAAAGAATAAAAAGCTCAACAAACCGCTCTAGTCCGACACTGGGTTTAATGGTAAAATTTACTTTTTTTAAGCTTTCAAACTAAAACTAGAAAAGCACTCAGAGAGACTACAGTCCCCCTCATATTAATTGTGTTTTCCATAAATATTTGTCTCGTATCTTTCAATTTGGAATATGAAAGAGGATCCCATTGTCCATCCCTGAGTCAAATTTCATGGGGTTTGGTCAATAATTAACCGAGATATTGAGAAACAACATTTTTGGCCCCATTTACCACAATGTTAACTAAAATTTCAAAGTGATCCAGAATCCAGGATTTCTTCCGGATCAACCCCAAAATGAAATCAGTTCTTTCTTTTCACATTTCCAACAAATCCTGAAAATGTCATCAACATCGGTCCATAACTTTTTGAGTTATGTTGCTAACAGACAAACAAACAAACAAACAGACAAACAGACGAATGCCGGCAAAAACATAACTTCCTTGGCGGAGTTAAAAAGAATGTTGCCCCCTCTTCAAAAACACCTGGAGTTGTGTTTTTGCTTTCCTCACGCTTGGTTCATTAACGCTCTCTTTACACGAGAACGCTTGCGGGTAAAAACGACTAAATATTTTACCTGACATGCCGTTCGTTTAGACCAGGCATGTCCAAACTACGGCCCGTGGAAAAAAATGTTCTTGGCCCTCAGGCTTCCAAATGACTTTATCCAAATGACTTTACATCAATTAAAAATTAACTTTTTACTGCAAGTTTTTTGAAAAGCTCATATTGAATAATAAATTTTAGTGTGTGGTTTTAAGGATCTTAGCGTGAATAAAGACTCATTCTAACGTGTTTAAACATGCACATATTTCAATTCTTCACTGTTTCGAGCACCAGTCTGCGGCCCTCTGCTTCGTCTGTGTTTAGGGGCTTAAAAACGTAAAAGTCTGAAACCACCCTCCAGAGTGGAAAAGTTGAATACACTCCAGCGTAGCGTTTAAAGGTTGTATGGAGGATTTTTTTTTAGTTTCAAATTGTCAATGAAAGTTTAAAATACCATTACCGAGATGCAGCAGCTTCGTAATTATCATGACCAAAAAAAAAAAATAATGAAAATCCATCAACTGTGGACGTGTTGAGGCCAGATAAACATCAGCCAATAGAAAACGAGGCTCCCTCTTTTTCTATTGGCTGTTAGGTGGTCAATCAAACTCCCTACGTTTCTAGCGTAACTGACTCGTTGTCGCGCAGGGATTTCGTGGTGTATGGGGCAGTTCTTAGAGGCTTTTTCAAACTGTAGCTTCGTCGCAATTCGCACAGAGTTTGTCGCGACGGTGGACGAGAATCCACGACCAGTTCGCCGCCAAAGAAAGTCAGTTTTTTGAGGTCGCTGAAAGAAGAAGAGAAGGAGAAAAGGAGCGAAGACAAACTGAGGTGATTCTTGGAGATTCCTTCCAGCGATGGCGCGACTGAAGCAGACGAAGGGTCTAAAAACTGAAGACGCGTCGGTCGCTAAATTATTTCTAGACAGGAAACTTCAACGGTAATTCTGAACTGGCTGTAAACAAACGTGATTTCTAGAGTAAAGAGACGGGACGAGATGTTTCTACTGAGGAGCTGTGGAGGAGGAAGGTGGTGTCACACATGCACAACATTTGAAAAATTATTTCTCTTCCCTTAAAATATCCTCTATACAACCTTTAAGTCTACACTGCCCAAGACGCAAAACTCTGGTCAGATCTGCTCACGTCGCGTACACGTTTAGGTCATCTGAATAAGGTACACAGAAACAAACATGTCGGATCATTTTCATGCGTCGGACCTTCAGCTCTAATAAACTTACAGGAGGCATTCCAGCAAATGTACAGAATCTGCAGAGATACTATTAGTGAACAGAGAAGGATCTGCAATCACCTCGGTCAAAATCTGGATGCACCAGTTTGCCGCAGGCGAGACAGACGGCTACAGACGAGACCTGGAAGAAGCCCTCTGGCATGTGCACCCAATCGAATTCCACACACTTCTGCGTCACCATATTCACGCAGATTTCCTCACAACAACTCTAGTCTAAACGTGGAATAAAAGGTGAAGACGTGAAAGATACTGTGGGTTTTTCGGAAGGTTCAATGCGTGTCCTAAAAAGAAGCACAGGAGATGGAGAATCCGAGAGAACAGGCCACTTTATTTCAGCATTTCCATTGAGAGAGATTCAAGTTGATTACCAAGTACAACTGCCACCCCCGGACGACATCTGACCAACTCAAACTCAGGGGTAGCTTTATACTACATCTTGACAAAACATTAACTTGTTGATTTAGCATATACAGCAAGAAAATGAACAATACTGCTGACCCAGTGCACCTTATCATGGGTGGGAACATGCCACGGGGTCCACATATGTCAGTTTTTCTGCTTCGTGGCACTCAAAGTCCAGAAAAACATGTTCTTTATGGCACTCAAAGTACAGAAAAAACATGTTATATAGACCTATAGATAGTCATACGTGTTTTCCACCCTGTTGTCATTCCAAAGTCCATAATATTAGGTGAATTAGCCTGACCAACACATAATATTTCCCACAATACTATCTAACACGGATGGTGTTGTCGGGACAGGCCATATAAACAGGGCTTCTGGGTAAGTGAATGGTTTAAATGGTTGAAATAATCTGTGGTTGGCTGGAGAGGAGGTTGAGGCACGGTCCAGTTCCTGAATCTCAGTTAATCGTATTAACTAAATTTTTTTGTCAATCTTGATAAATGCTTCATGACAGAGAATCCTATCTGGGATAGTGTCAGCAGTGTTGGGAAGGTGACTTTTAAAATGTATTCCCCTACAGATTACAGATTACATACCCCAAAATGTAGTTTGTAACGTAATCCATTAAATTACTTAAAGTGAGTAACGTAATCTGAATACTTTGGATTACTTGATATTGTCATGCTTTTTTAAAACTACATGAATGTACCAACCACATCCTGAAAATTCTTGTTTGTTCTCGTCATATTGTCTGTTGAGCCCAAGTCTCCATGAACAGACTTTTGTTTACTGTAGAGAAGCAAAGACGAGGATCTTAACATGAGATGTTTTATCTGTTAAAAGAAAAAATAATAAAATAAAAAAAACAGTCTGTCCTTAACCTTATTAAAAAATATTATCGATAGAAAAATGATTTGTAAATGAGATCACTGCTGCCTTAAAGTATGTCCAACCTACTGTTAGGTGTCACATTGTTTAGACCTGGTTTTAGACCTGGTTTAGTCCTGGTTTAGTCCTGGTTTAGACCTGGTTTAGACCTGGTTTAGACCTGGTTTTAGTCTTAGTTTAGTCCTAGTTTAGTCCTGATTTTATACCTGGTTTTGTCCTGGTTTAGTCCTGGTATAGATCTAGTTTTGGTCCTGGTTTAGACCTGGTTTAGACCTGCTTTTACACCTGGTTTAATTCTGGTTTAATCCTGGTTTTAGTCCTGGTTTTAGACCTGGTTTAGACCTGGTTTAGTCCTGGTTTTACTCCTGGTTTAGCCCAAAATGTGAAAACAGGAAAATACCGCTGTGTAATCCATTTATTTCAACAAAGTAACTGTAATCCAATTACCACTCACTGAAACAGTAACTGTAACTGAATACAGTTACTCATAATTTGTACTCTGATTACGTAACGTCGGTACATGTAATCTGTTACTCCCCAACACTGAGTGTCAGGCAGTTAGATTTCCCATGATTCTTAGTAAATGTAATGTACCTAACTGGATGAAAAGAGGTGACCTGTCAGTAGCTTCTGTGTAAGTTAAAATATGATGTAAAATGTAAATATTATACTATTATACATTCAGAATTACACAATTTATTATCATGTGAACAACATGTAACACATAATTAAAACAACATATTTATATTTTAGGAGAAGCATCAAGTTTTCTCAAAACACAGGCCTCAAGTCCAAGTCGAGTCCTAAGTCTTAGTCCATTTTATCAAGTCAAATGGACTAAGAATAGTCCATGGTCTAAAAATAGTGCCTCAAGTCTGACTCGAGTCCAAGTCATGACTTGCCCACCTCTGCCATGTGGTAATACAAGATCTAATCCATAAAGTCCATACACCTTCACTAGAATCATTTGGAATTGTCAATCTCTACTAAACAAAACCAGATGGAACAGAGCATTTTGATTTTCGGAGATGTAGACAAACTAATAATATGTGCATGAAATAATAAAACACAAGTCTGGGTTTGTTTTTGAAGAGGTAAGAAACACGCCTTAATGCTCACGAGAGTCAATTCTTTAATTTTTAATATAGGGCATTTAATATCACGCTGTGAGACATTAGAGCCAAAGCCAAATCATGCTCCATGGCAACAGACCCTCTAACATGCAAAGTTCTTTAAAAAACACTTCACCGCGCCAAAAGCACATGTTTGGATATTTTCTCCTCCGCAATGTTACGTCTGAACCATCTCGCACAATTACCCGAGCTGGAGACCCATTCCTCATTCGTCTCCGCTGCCGGGCCACCGCTGAGTTGTTTTTCTTGTTGTTGATTTGAACTTTTACTGGTGTTTCTTACATATACACAGCGCTGGGCCTGATCCGCACTTAATGAACAGAAGCAGTTTGTATCGGCGCGTCAGGATTTAGCTGCTCCAGTGGCAGAAGATACACGCAATTATTCTGAGTGAGATGAGCCATTCTCCGAGGTAAACTACAAATGAATGCTACAAAAGAGGCTTAGCGCACGGTGTTGTTTACTCTGCCAAGGTGAGTTTTCTCATATATTATACATTTACCTTATGGCGGAGCTTTTTCGCTTTATAACAAAAGGTCTTCCAAACAACACGAACAAAAGATCAAGTGCAAAGTGTGATACGGTTCAGTGGGGAGAATTAATGGATAAACAGATGAGTGCTAATGTAGGAGAGAGCCCCGGGAGAGATCGCTAGATTACACAAACATGCGTATAAAACCGCTTCGAGCAAGTTTTTGATGAGGGAACGACGTAAAAAAAAAACAACATGGTAATAATTGTCCATAATGCATCTGTTTTTTTCTGCTTATCCAGGGTTGGGTCGTGAGGTCAGCGGTCGAAGCAGGGACTCGCAGACTTCCCTCACCCCAGACACTTCCCCCAAGACATTCGCAGGCCAGATGAGAGACACAGTCCCTCCGGCGTGTCCTGGTTCCTCGGAGGCGTCGTAATACCATCTCTTTAAATTCCCCTTGTGTTTTTAAGCTACGTTCAGACTGCAGGGTGTAATGCTCAATTCGGATTTTTTTGTGAAATTCGAATTTTTTTTGCGAGGTCGTTCACATTTCCAAGTAAATGTGACTTGTATGTGATCTCCAGTGTGAACATTAAACGACCCAAAAGTGTCCCGCATGCCCACTTGAGGACACGATGTAAAACTGAGCACTCACAGCGAGTGTGCTCAGTTTTACGCAAGTCCTGTTTCAGTCCTGGTTTAGTCCTGGTTTTAGACCTTGTTTAGACCTGGTTTAGAACTGGTTTAGTCCTATTTTAGTCCTGGTTTTAGACCATGTTTTAGACCTAATTTAGACCTGGTTTAGTCCTGGTTTAGTCCTATTTTTTCCTGTTTTAGTCCTGGTTTTAGTCCTGGTTTTAGTCCTGGTTTTAGTCCTGGTTTTAGACCAGGTTTGAGACCTGGTTTAGACCTGGTTTTCAGTCCTGGTTTAGTCCTGGTTTTAGTCCTATTTTAGTCCTGGTTTTAGATCTGGTTTAGACCTGGTTTTAGTCCTGTTTTAGTCCTGGTTTTAGACCATGTTTTAGACCTGGTTTAGACCTGGTTCAGTCCTGGTTTTAGTCCTATTTTAGTCCTGGTTTTAGACCTGGTTTAGTCCTGGTTTAGTCCTAGTTTAGTCCTATTTTAGTCCTGGTTTTAGTCCTGGTATTAGACCAGGTTTTAGACCTTGTTTAGACCTGGTTTTAGTCCTGGTTTTAGACCAGATTTTAGTTCTATTTTAGTCCTGGTTTTAGACCCCAAGACGTTCCCAGGTCAGCCAAGAGACATTGTCCCTGGTTTGTCCTCTGGGTCTTCCTCCGTGGGGACATGAAGGAGACCCTCTCTTTAAATTCCCATTGTGTTTTTAGGCTACGTTCAGACTCCAGGGTTTAATGCTCAATTTGGATTTTTTTGTGAAATCCGAATTTTTTGCGAGGTCGTTCACAATTCCAAGTAAACGTGACTTGTATGTGATCTCCAGTGTGAACTTTAAACGCCCCAAAAGTGTCCCGCATGCACATTGGAGGACACGACGACGTCACTTACAGCGAACGTGCTTAGTGTTTACGGAAGTCGCCTAAACGCTGGGCTTGTCTCCTAAAATACGGTCCAGTTCTTTGTAAAATGCACAGGTTACACGTCCACGGCCGCTTCGTTTGTTTGAGTCTTTCGCCTCCTTGTATTTGACTCGCAGGTTCTTTATTTTTCGTTGACATTGGAGCCAAGGACCGTCTGTAGCCGCGCTCGGACATTTCTTTGGCATCATTTCAAAAAGACCCCTCCTATTTGTCCTGAATACAGCGATCCCACCAAATATTTAATAAAACTCGTCCAACACTCGCTTTAAAACACTTATTACTCCATTGACGAGCATTACTTTAAGTTATTCCTGACTGTGTATGGACTGGGACTGAGGACTGCTGAACAGGACTGACCAGGACTTCAGGACTAGGAAACAGGACTCACTGTAGGGACGGGCTCGAAGGTGACCGCAGGAGAAAGGAGCGGCTCTGCTCCGCACCTCACGGAGGTAAGAGCGGCTGTCGCCCGATCGCTCTTTATGGACCCTGCTGCTCGGGCTCACGGTCCTGATTTCAGCAACTATTTGCGGGTACAAGACCCGGTGCAAAACTCTGCTACAGCGCGTAACTTCTACCTTCCTTCAACGTGTCCAGAAGTCCAACTTTTTGTGCGATGGTTTGCATCGTCCTCTGTCTTTTGGGTGCGAGCGCAGGAGACTTTGTCGGTGCAGAACATTTCGTCGACGTTGTGGATTTTGTCGGAGAGAAAACTTGCAGACATACAGCACTTCAGAATCACACTGATACAGATTGAACATGTATTTAAATTTGGCAGCTGAACACATTCTGTACTGTACTGTACAGGAGACAGGAGTCCCTCAGCCGATCAGGACACAGCGGGAGGAACGCAATACGTGTTCATACACTAAAAACAAAAGGACATGCAAAATTGCACAAAAAAAAAAAATTTCTAAAAATCAGCGAAACAGCGAGACCGCGAAAAGTGAATCGCGCTAGAGGGAGGGACGACTGTAAGCCAGGTCTGAACCAGAACTGACCCAGGTCTAAGCCAGGTCTAAACCAGAAGTGACCCAGGTCTAAACCAGGTCTAAACAACGTAGAGTTCTGGGTTGGTCCTTTCACCCGCGGTTAACTGAAGGTTTATCCGGCCACGTCTCTGGCGTTTCACCGCTGCTGATTTCACGGTGATTTTAGCGAATTTCTATGACGAAAAAACCCACCACTTCAATCCAGGTTAAAAAAAGCATTGTAACGCGCGTTACTCACATTTGTACCGAGTAAAATATTAAAATTTTTCCCCCTGTAATGCCTTACATTACTGCGTTACAGCAAAAATCAACGCATTACTGTAATACATTACTTTTATAATACATTACTCCCAACACTGTTGATTACTCATACAAGTCCAGTTGACACATAAAATCACTTCAAGCTTGTTTCTGACGAGGGAACAATTTGATAGAAAGCTCCAAAAAGCAAGCAGCCCGGTACCGAATCTTTAAATTCCTCATGTCTTATGTGGCCTCCATAAATCTTATAAGACTGAAAAGAAATCTTGCAATGGACTCCGGGCAGTACAACAGTATAAATTCTAGCTTCTAAAATCAGCACCTTCACACTGAAAATGACTCCCGGATGGCAGACGAAATGTCATTGCCCAGATGACTACTTTTGAAACCTTGGCGCACGCCTGAGCGAAAGAGGAATTACAACGATTGAGTGATAGAGCTTGTAAGTCAGTTTTTATTTATACACTGCTTTTCACAGGCTTGTTACAAAGACGCTTTATCATTATTCATTCAGTCCATACCCGGTGGCTCCTATTGTAACTTGTATGAACTTTACAGTCTTGATATTGTGAGAAAAAACAAACAACATCATGTATGGGTATGTATTTGTAATCTATAGTGACCAGATTTTCAAAATAAAAAACTAGGACACCCCTGGTTTGTGGTACCCAGGTTGGCGCGACCTTGTGCCTCCGCTCAATTTCATTTCTCTCCAGCGACTGGGTCAGGAATCAGAAGACACTAGACGGTTTGCAAGGAGTTGTAGACCGCGCACCGGCCAGTCAGCGAAGAGCTATGAAGCCATGACGTCAAACTCAAGCGCCTGAACAAAGCATCGAGATGGATGAAGACGAAGACAGACATTCTGTGTTGGCAACGATTCCCGAGATCGAGGATTTAAAGCCGGAACAAAGAGAATGTTTGGTGAATTTTATCAAGGGGAAAGACGTTATTGACCTTCTTCCTACGGGATTTGTCACGACCAAATAGCAGCGATTGGTTAAATTAAAAAAGTACCCGTCTACCATCGAGCGAACAAATCTACAACGTGAAACCTGATGAATTTCCTAGGTTTGTGGTGGTTGGTAAGAATAAAATTGTGAAATGAGCACATAATAAATAAAATAAACATATATATATATATATATATATATATATATATATATATATATATATATATATATAATATAATATATATAATATATATATATATACATATATATATATATATATATATATATATATATATATATATATATATATATATATATATATATATATATATATATATATATATATATATATATATATGCACTCTGCCCATTCATGATTTATTTATGACTAACATAAGTCAGTATTGTCACATTTTCTTTGTGTTTTGGTCATTTTTAAGCAGCTTTTCTGTATTTTACCTAAACAAATGACAATTTATGGCTCTCTTTACTGCTGGTGTCAAATTAAACCAGGACTAAACCAAGTCTAAACCAGGTCTAAAAATGGTCTAAAACAGGACTAAACCAGGTCTAAAACAGGTCTAAACCAGGATTAAACCAGGTCTAAAACAGGTCTAAACCAGGATTAAACCAGGTCTAAAACAGGTCTAAACCAGGATTAAATCAGGTCAAAACAAGGTCTAAACGAGGACTAAACCAGAACTCAATCAGTTCTAAACTAGGACTAAACCAGGTCTAAACCAGGACTAAACCAGGTCTGAACTGAAACTGAAATCCAGTCTGTGGCTCAAAAAAGGTTGGGGTGACCACTGAATTAATGGTAAAGATATGTTCACTACCGGGCAAAACTTTGGACACACCTTCTTTTTCAGTCACTTTCTACATTTTATATACACACAGAACACATCCAAATGTATGAAGTTAGATCTATGGGATAATGTAGCAAATGGAAATAGCTCTATGTTCAGATCCTCAGAGTGGCCACCCTTTGTTTTGTTGACAGGTGTAAACTCTTGCCCTTCTCATCGAGCCTCATGATGAAATGATTTTCACTTCACAGTTGAACCACGTCAGGGTCAAGAAAGTGCAAAGCGGTGATCAAAGCAAAGGGTAAAGGTTAAAACAAGTTGGAGTTTATTTTTACACGTGTCATTCAGAATAAAGTTCCTAAACCCAAGGAAAACACCTGCCTGGTATTAGGTTAAAAACTCGGCGCTGTCATGGTAACCGCATGTGTTTTTAACTCTTCTCTGACCAGTGTGCGTGTAATCCCCCAGTCGTCAGGTCTAAAAAAGGTCTAAACCAGGACTAAACCAGGTCTAAACCAGGACTAAAAGAGGACTAAACCGGGACTAAATCAGGACTAAATCAGGACTAATCCAGGACTAAAGTAGGTCTAAACCAGGACTAAACTAGGACTAAACCAGGTCTAAAAGAGGACTAAACCAGGTCTCAGGTAGGTCTAAACTAGGACTAAACCAGGATTAGACCAGGTCTAAACCAGGTCTAAACCAGGACTAAAAGAGGACTAAACCAGGTCTCAAGTAGGTCTAAACCAGGACTAAACCAGGACTAGACTAGGTCTATCCAGGACTAAATCAGGACTAAACCAGGTCTAAACCAGGACTAAAACAGGTCTAAACCAGGAAGGAACCAGGACTAAACCAGGTCTAAACCAGGACTAAACCAGGACTAGACTAGGTCTATCCAGGACTAAATCAGGACTAAACCAGGTCTAAACCAGGACTAAACCAGGTCTAAACCAGGTCTAAACCAGATCTAAACCAGGACTAAAACAGGACTAAACCAGGTCTCAAGTAGGTCTAAACCAGGACTAAACCAGGACTAGACTAGGTCTATCCAGGACTAAATCAGGACTAAACCAGGTCTAAACCAGGACTAAACCAGGTCTAAACCAGGTCTAAACCAGGACTAAAACAGGACTAAACCAGGTCTCAAGTAGGTCTAAACCAGGTCTAAACCAGGTCTAAACCAGGTCTAAACCAGGACTAAAACAGGACTAAACCAGGTCTCAAGTAGGACTAAACCAGGTCTAAAACAGGTCTAAAACCAGGTCTAACGTAGGTCTAAACCAGGACTAAATCAGGACTAAAAGAGGACTAAACCAGGTCTCAAGTAGGTCTAAACCAGGACTAGACTAGGTCTATCCAGGACTAAATCAGGACTAAACCAGGTCTAAACCAGGTCTAAACCAGGACTAAATCAGGACTAAACCGGGTCTAAACCAGGTCAATAACAACAAGTTTATTTTTACACGCGTCATTCAGAATAAAGTTCCTAAACCCAAGGAAAACACCTGCCTGGTATTAGGTTAAAAACTCGACGCTGTCATGGTAAACCGCATGTTTTTTAACTCTTCTGTGACCAGTGTGTGTGTAATCCCCCAGTTGTCAGGTCTAAAACCAGGTCTAACGTAGGTCTAAACCAGGACTAAATCAGGACTAAACCGGGTCTAAACCAGGTCTAAACCAGGTCAATAACAACAAGTTTATTTTTACACGTGTCATTCAGAATAAAGTTCCTAAACCCAAGGAAAACACCTGCCTGGTATTAGGTTAAAAACTCTCATGGAAACCGCATGTGTTTTTTTCCTCTTCTCTGACCAGTGTGCGTGAAATCCCCCAGTCGTCAGTCGCCCGGGAAGTGTCCAGTGCAAAAGAAGGTTCAATTCTGTCAACCGAAAAACTCAATACGTTTCGCCAGTCGTCCACGTCGCTGCGGTGAGGCGCCGGCTTAAACCTCTTTCTGAGTCTCTAATAAGTGAAAAATTAACGCAAAAACAAACCTAAAGCTTTTTGGACACTATGTCATGCTGTAAACTGAATATGAAAACAGGATATTGCAATTTTTTTGATTTCTATTATCAAAAACACGCCCCAAGAGTTTTTAGATGTCATCCATGTGTGTTTTTTGAGTAATCTAGAGATCTCTCCCGTGCCCTATTCAAACCCTTCTTATGTTTAAGGCTGAATTATAGTTCTGTCGTAGTTCTGTGTCGCTGTCGTCGTCGTTTTTGATTTAAAAGGAGGATAAAGGGATTTAAAAATGGCGTTCGTGTTTACAAAATGAAGCGGGAAAGTGGAGTAGCGGAAATGTAGAGAGGATGTAGAGAGGACCAATCACAGCTCTTGTTGTTTGCGTCGCTTTCTCTTGCTGTCTGCGTCGGTTCGATATTTAGTTACAAAATTTCAGAGGCAGAGGTGCACGTCGGTCGATGCAGAGTCTTCGTTGTCACGTAAATTGGGCTTTAGCTGTGAGATTCTGTACAAGGCTCCGCCCACAAACCTACATCGCCCACGCTCCCACACGACAAGTTTCCGTAAATATATGAAAACATTGTATAAACTGTGTATATAAATGGACATTGCTCCGCTCCACGAGCTCTCACTGGCTAGCACCAGTTCACTTTGTTTTGAAAAAATGTCACTCCGCTCTCTGTAACTGTACAGTCTCATTTTGGTCTTAAAATGTTCATATTAACCCAGGGGTCTCCATCCCCTGGCCCACGGGACCATGGTAACGGGCTGTGGGTCGTTTGGTATTGGGCCGCAAAAGGGCAAATCCAACTTCCATACGTCTGGACCGTGCCTCTCCGCGTATGTTGCGCCACTAAACTAGAACTAAACCAGAACTAAACTAAGTCTAAACGAAGACTAGACCAGGTCTAAACCAGGTCTAAACCAGGACGAAAACCAGGACTAAACCAGGTCTAAAACAAGTCTATACCAGGACTAAACCAGGTCTAAACCAGGCCTAACCCAGGTCTAACCAGGTCTACGCCAGGTCTAAACCAGGTCTAAATCAAGTCTAAACCAGGCCTAACCCAGGTCTAAACCAGGACTAAACCAGGTCTAAAACAAGTCTATACCAGGACTAACCCAGGTCTAAACCATGTCTATGCCAGGTCTAAACCAGGTCTAAACCAGGTCTACGCCAGGTCTAAACCAGGGTCTAAATCAAGTCTAAACCAGGCCTAACCCAGGTCTAAACCAGGACTAAAACCAGGACTAAACCAGGACTAAACCAGGTCTAAAACAAGTCTATACCAGGTCTAAACCAGGTCTAAACCAGGTCTAAATCAAGTCTAAATCAGGACTGAACCAGGACTAAACTGGGACTAAACCACAACTAGACCAGGTCTAAAACAGGTGTAAACCAGGACTAAACCAGGCCTTAACCAGGACTAAAACCAGGACTAAACCAGGTCTAAACTGGGACTAAACCACAACTAGACCAGGTCTAAACCAGGTCTAAACCAGGACTAAAACCAGGACTAAACCAGGACTAGACCAGGTCTAAAACAAGTCTATACCAGGACTAAACCAGGTCTAAACCAGGCCTAACCCAGGTCTAAACCAGGTCTAAATCAAGTCTAAATCAGGACTGAACCAGGTCTAAAACAAGTCTAAACCAGGTCTAAATCTTGTCTAAACCTGGTCTAAAACAAGTCTAAACCAGGTCTAAACCAGGTCTAAACCAGGTCTAATAGAGGTCTAAACGTGGTCTAAAACAAGTCTAAACCAGGACTAAACCAAGACTAAACCAGGTCGGAGTGACTTCGCACGTTGGAGTGTCAAAACCAAAACTGAAACCCATAAAACATGTTGGTTTTTGGTCACTATAACATTTTCAAAACAATAAAAACGCAGATATTTAAGGCAGATACTGAGTCATTTATAACCACAGATAAAGAAATACATGTTCATAATATTCTAACTGTTCGTCGCGCTGTGAATACTACAGTCGTGGGCTTTACTTCCCTCAGCCCGTTTGATCCTGGTTTAATCTCTTCTTTTCCCCGTTGTTGCCAAAAAACAGTACTATTTCAGCTCGGATTAAAGCGCTACATAAAAGACACCAGCGGATAAACAGATTAAGACGCGGGGCAGCTCTAAACCCTCAAATGACGTCCACCAATCCGCAGACCCGTGCTCCTCGCGTGCAGATTAAAGTGCGCAGGTGGATTACATTCACTTTAGGAGCTGGCGGCGGTTTGTGTTTCTGCCGCGTTAGCGCTACCTGCACGATTCAATTTTGTTTTATTGCAATCCGCGACGAACGCCTCGCAGCCATCGCGGCGGTTTCCTCCCATACGTTTTTTATTCCATCACAATCTAATCTTCATAACAAGTCTTTGAAGCACTTTAAAGAACCTCTGCCCAATTTACTTCTCCGCGCGTTTGAGCAAAATGTGTCTGGATATTTTGTATTTTGTATATTGTATAAGCAGCTCCCGAGGTCAAAATAAGTTCACTGCGTATTGTCTGCGTCAAATTAAAAAGCAGGATAATTTTTGCTTTATCTTCACAAATCCGTGTGTCATTCGTTTATTCGTTTTTCAATATGAAAACAAAAATAAGAAAATGAAAAATCAACAGGTTTCTTCATTATTTGTCTCCAAAACCAAAATGGAAAAAGTGGATAATGATTTGTTTTTTCAGTTTTTCAATTTTGTGTTTAAATGAAAAATGGGAAAAAAACAGATAACGACTGTTTCTCGTTGATGTGACGTTCGTGACTGCGATGCCGGACGTTTGCACCGCGTACGGACTGAACCGGGACTGATCCAGCTCCGGGACCAGACCGGGACTGAGACCGAGACCAGACCGGGACCAGAGCGGGACTGAGACCGGACCAGAGTGGAAATGAGGGACCAGAGTGGAAATGAGACCGGGACCAGACTGGGACCAGACCGAGACTGAGATCAGAACTGAAACCGGACCAGACCGAGACTGAGACCAGAGCGGGACTGAGACCGGGACCAGAGTGGGACTGAGACTGAGACCAGAGACTGAGACCAGAGAGCGGGACTGAGACCAGACCGGGACCAGAGCGGGACTGAGACGGGACCAGAGCGGGACTGAGACCAAGACCAGACCAGGACTGAGACCGAGACCAGACCGGGACCAGAGCGGGACTGAGACCGGGACCAGAGCGGAAATGAGACCGGGACCAGACTGGGACCAGAACGAGACTGAGATCAGAACTGAAACCGGGACCAGACCGAGACTGAGACCAGAGCGGGACTGAGACCGGGACCAGAGCGGGACTGAGACCGAGACCAGACCGGGACCAGAGCGGGACTGAGACCGGGACCAGAGTGGAAATGAGACCGGGACAAGACTGGGACCAGACCGAGACTGAGATCAGAACTGAAACCGGGGCCAGACCGAGACTGAGACCAGAGCAGGACTAGAGCGGGACTGAGACCAAGACCAGACCAGGACTGAGACCGGGACCAGACCAGGACCAGAGCGGGACTGAGACCGGGACAAGACTGGGACCAGAACGAGACTGAGATCAGAACTGAAACCGGGACCAGACCGAGACTGAGACCAGAGCGGGACTGAGACCGGGACCAGAGTGGAAATGAGACCGGGACCAGACTGGGACCAGACCGAGACTGAGATCAGAACTGAAACCGGGACCAGACCGAGACTGAGACCAGAGCAGGACTAGAGCGGGACTGAGACCGAGACCAGGCCGAGACCAGACCAGAGGCTCAGAGCCCACGGCAGGGCTGGAGCTCGAAGCTGAGGCTCGGACCCCGTGGAGGCTCGGCGTCCGCTCTGGTCCCGGTCTGGTCCCGGACCTGGATCAGTCCTGGTTCAGTCCGTATGCAGTGCAAAAGTCCGGCATCACAGTCACAGAAGTCATGTAAAAGGGAAACGGTCATTATCCGTTTTTTCCATTCTTCATTTAAACACAAAATCGAAAACTGAAAAAAACTAATCATTATCTGTTTTTCCTTTTGGTTTTGGAGACAAATAATGAAGAAAACTGTTGTTTTTTCGTTTTCTTATTTTTGGTTTTATATTTGAAAAACGAATGAACAAATGATACAGGAATTTTCACGTTTACGTTGGATTCTTGTAACATTTATAAGTTTATAAACTCACGAGGATCCATCTTTGTGGGCTCCTGCAGGCGTCATCGAGCTCGGCCTCTGGTTCGAAGAAGGCAAGGCAAGTTTATTTGTACAGCACAATTCGTACACAAAGTAATTCAAAGTGCTTTACAGAATAAGAAATACATTAAAATCATAATAAAAACAAATCAAAACATAAATAATCATGAAGATTAAAATTTAAAAAAAGAGAGACATAAATTGGAGAGAAGAGTGCGGAATGAAAACCTTTCAGTCATGCACAGTTTAAACAGAAATGTTTTGAGTCTGGATTTTAAACAGCGTCACAGAAGAGTCTGTCTCACATGTTCAGACTGTTCCAGGTTTTAGCTGCATGAACCTGAAACTCTGACTCCCCTTGTTTAGTCGTGACTCTGGGCACCAGCAGGAGGCTGGTCCCTGAGGTCCTCAGAGTGTGAGATGTTCATATGACACTAACATGTCACAGATGGACTTTGGTGCTCGGTCATGGAGACACTTGTACAAGCAGAGCTGCTTTAAAGTCTCTGAGCCACAGGAGCCAGTGCAGAGACCTGAGCACAGGACTTATGTGCTCGTACTTCCTAGTTCGAGTCAGGACCCGAGCTGCAGCGTTCTGGATGTTCTGGATGTTCTGGATGTTCTGGATGTTCTGGATGTTCTGCAGCGTCTCACAGCTCGTTTGGAGAGACCAGTGAGCAGAACATCACAGTATCTAACCTACTGGAGACAAACACATGGATAAGTTTCTCCAAGTCTGATTTAGACAGTAAACCTTTGATTTTTACTATGTTTTTTAGATGGTAAAAGGCTGCAGATGTTATTGACTTGATGTGGCTGTTAAAGTTCAAGTCTGAGTCCATTATTACCCCGAGATTTCTTGCCTGATTTGAAGGTTTTAGAGAGAGAGACTGGAGGTGACTGCTGACACTGTCCCTTTGTTTCTGTGGACCAAACACTATGACTTCAGTCTTGTCAGAGTTTAGCTGGAGAAAGTTGTTTCCCCAAACCTGGACGGGCCACAACCAATTGCTACGAATGCTCGAGGCCTCAGAGCAATTCGATTTTTCTCTCAATATGACATTTAATAAGAGTAGTTTACTTTTAAAGAATAATCATAAGAAAAAAAAAATGTAAATAATGTAAATAAAAAATGTAATTGTCCTAGCAAAATTTTTTAATGATTTTCAGCTCTTATTATCTAGTAAGTTACCAAACTAATAAGACAAGTTTTCAGTCCACCATAATTCAAATAAATAGAGATGTGCATGTCTCAAGAACAATGGGGAAAAACCAACAATAAATATATATTATTAAAAACCCCAAAGGCCCTCAAATGACTAACTCCGCCACTGCACGTCGCAGAATTGAGGTTTGTGCGCGGAAGCAAAATGTGAAGCACTCAAATGAACCAAAACAAACACGACAGACGCACTTCAGACTATTTTAGTGAAGTTATGCTGCAAAACAATCAGAAGGTAAAAGCGTTGTGCATTTGTGGACGGGGAAGATGAGTTTTCTTTTCTCTCAGCTGGATTTAAGTTTGAATTTTCAGCTCCTGTCGTGACGCTTCAACCAATTAGATTCAAATAACTGTCATGAAATTATATCTTTTCTTGATTGTTCCAGATTAATAAATGTGAAGAACTCAATTCTGAGTTGTGGACTGAGTGTCAGATATAATTGTCCTGCTAACGGTAAGGAGGGTTGGAATAGGGCCCGGGAGAGATCGCTAGATTACTCAAACATGCATGGACGACATCTAAAACCAGGACGAAACCAGAACTAAAACCAGTACTAAACCAGGTTTAAACCAGGGCTAAATCAGGTCTAAACCAGGACAAAACTATTACTAAACTAGAACTAAAACTAGGATAAAATCAGATCTAAACCAGGACTAAACCAGAACTAAAATCAGGTCTAAACCAGGACAAAACTAGGACTAAACTAGAACTAAAACCAGGATAAAAATCAGATCTAAACCAGGACTAAACCAGAAAAAACTAAAATCAGGTCTAAACCAGGACAAAACTAGGACTAAACTAGAACTAAAACCAGGATAAAACCAGAACTAGGAATAAACCAGGACCTAAATCAGGTCTAAATCAGGCCTAAACCAGGACTAAACTAGAACTAACCAGGAATAAACCAGGACTAAATCAGGACTAAATCAGGTCTAAACTAGGACTAAACAGAACGAAAACCAGGTCTAAATCAGGCCTAAACCAAGACTAAAATCAGGACTAAAACCAGGTCTGAACCAGGACTAAACCAGGACTAAACCAGAATTAAAACCTGGACTAAACCAGGACCAAAATCAGGACTAAAACCAGGGCTAAACCAGGACTGAACCAGGATTAAACCAGGTTTAAATCAGGTCTAAACCAGAACTAAACTAGGACTAAACCACCACGAAAACCAGGACTAAATCAGGACTAAACCAGGTCTAAACCAGGACTAAACCAGGTTTAAACCAGGACTATATCAGGTTTTAAGTTTGAGGGTTCAAATAGGGCCTGGTAGAGATCTCTAGATTACTCAAACATGCACAGACGACATCTAAAACCTCTTCAGTCTTGTTTTTGAAGAGGGATCAGCGTTAAAACACGGCAGAAAGCTCCAAAAACGTAATGTAATACCCGCTTTTTAAGACGAATAGTATTTTTTGACAGTTTTAAAAATCAAATACAGTGACTTAAAGACTTTGTTCCGCTCGCGTTTCTGCTGCGTTGGCTCGACACACTCATTTCAATCTCGTTCTATTACAATCTACAACGGCCAGCAATCACAGCAGTTTTTATGTCTCCTTTTCCATAACAATCTTGTCTTTGAAGTAGTTTAAGAATGGAAGGCAAAGTGATAGAGGTGCGTTTTTTTGATTTGGGGCCGCGCGTTTGTGCACAATAGGAGGAAATTGGAAAGCTAATGCGGCGGCGCGCGTGGAGAGGTGACGATTTGCACTTTTCTTGATCACTGGATGGGAAAGACGAGAGCTTAGTGGAATCCTCGCGGGAGATGGCGGTTCCTGCTGGTTCGGAGGAGACCACACGCCGTCAGGGAGGATGGGGGAAATCAGATTGGAGTGCTCTTCAAAGATAACATGGTTTGGCTTTGATAATGAAACAAAAGCACGGAGAGGAGGGAGCTGGAAATGGCATTACACTTATAGAAAGTTAAGGCGTGAAAAAGATATGATGCTGGCTTTATTATCACGTTTTCAACCAGTTTCAGATATAGAGTCAAATCTACTTCTCATTTCTTGGCCGATGTGATCAATTGAAGATGGCAGGTGGGATTGTGGGTCAGGCCCCGTCCACACTAATTCGTATCCGACGCATTTTCGTTGCGGATGCAGTGTTCGTCCACACTAATCCGATGGAAAATGGCTCCAGAGTCGGAACGATCTGCTGCCGCCAGCTCCCACGAATTCATGTGAGTACAGATCTAATCCAGCACTGTGTGGACGCCTGAAAACGCTTCTACGTTGACGTACGAGCTGTAGTTTCGAGTTGCTGTCAGCTTACTCCTGGAGGTAAACTGAACAGAGTCTTAAAAAAGAGACTTGGAGAGTTAAAATGGTTCTCAGACATGTCTCTTTATTGGTTCAGGCAGGTGCAGGTCTCCGATTCAAGTTGATTTTACATGATTCAGTCACACGGCGTTTCTTTGCGTCGTTGTCCCTCAACAACGCCCCCTTAGATGACATCCCCAGTTCTGACCACACACAGAAAACAGGTGCCTTTATAGGCGAGTTTCATTGTTGACAAAAGCGCGCGTTGCATGCTGGGAATTATTTTGGTCGGTGGCAAGAAACACTAATTCAACATGACGGACGGAGCGAGAAAGCACGTAAAGGGTATTGATCCCGGTTATTTATCCACTCTAACGGCAGAGGACCAAAGACCATTTGACCAGAAATTGGTCATAAGCATCGATGGAGCCAAATCACCCTTTTCAACCCCGACAAAAGGTGGACCAAACCAAATTTCTGGTCAGAATCGCCAACTACCTGGACAAATATTCACTTCGGCGAAATCCACAATGACTTGGTGGAAACTCCTGGGCCATTCACAGCAGAAAAGATGAAAACCTCCAAGAGTCTCGATGTGTTGTTGAACTTGTTGGAGTCCACGGTTTGTTAGGATCTTCTACGTTTGCTCTGCGGATGTTTGAAAGTCGTTTAATTCGCCGTTAGTGGTTCTTTTCACTCAGAATACAAAAAAGACATTTTCCTTCTTCCGTGCTTCTATTTGTGCATCCGATAATACAGCAGGAATTTACCATTATCAGGGATAAATACGCGAGGTTACACACTGTGTTTGACGACTATCGTGTTTCTTGCCTCCGACCTAAATATTTACCAGCATGCAACGCAGGCTTTTAATAACAATGACGTTGATTTAGCATTTTCTGCAGAAACATACACAGAAATTTGGACCTAACACGTGTTTATCATAGATTGGCATATGCTAAAGGTTAGAGACCCACCCCTTTGCCGTCCCATATACATTCAAAGTCCATACGACATCATATCCCAACCCCACTGACACTCCAAAATCCAGAAACATACACATCACGTCAAGGAACACAGTGACTTCTATATTACATGGTGAATTAACATGAATGAAACATTAAAAATACAGGGAATAAGTCCACATTACCGTCCTTATTGGACCACGTCACTGTGACTTGCGCCTTCCTGATTCGCTGAGTTCGTGACATCGGTCATGTGACGCTATTGCGGAAAACAGTTTAAAGGGCCCATCTCATGCAAAATCAACTTGTCAGAGCTTTCTACCTTCTAAGAGTGATGCGTGGGCCTTGTATTTGTCGCCGAAGTGGTTTTTAGATTGATTCTGTGTTTTTTTTTTTAACAAATTGCAGTGTATTTCTGCCATCCTCCCACGTGACAACGAACTAAAGCTGCTACAACGATGACGCAGCAGATACACCTATGACGCGTTTGACGTAGCAGAAAGCGCTTCGCCCCCACCCCCTCCCTCGCGCCACCGCCTCCACCCCGCATCGTCTGACAATTCCCACATGAACACCTAAACAAAAGCTCATTGTTCTACACTGCAGTGAACACGATATAATAAGTTTATCTACTAGTGTTTATTAATACTTTATCAATCAGTAATGTTCAGCTGATGTGGACGCGGTGCTTGAGCTTCGTGCTCCTCAAAGTCCTCGTCCGATTCTGGGTCCAACACATGCGGCTGAACGCGCTGTATCTCCATGATGAATAAAAGTTTATTCCTGCCGCTATCAGGGTGCACACCTGTCTCCCCCTCCCTCCCTGAGATGGCGGAGGAAGGGCGACTCACTCAGAGCCTACGTCATGTTTAGAGGGCGGAGCCTGTGCTTTCTCAGGACGGGCGGGGGGATGAGCAATAGCCTGTCTTTCATAGTTCTTGGTCTGTGATGCCTCCAAGAAATCAGTAAGATTTCATAACTATTGTGTAATGGATGTTCCAAAACCCAAATTGTGCTTGTTTATGTGCAGAAGATACAATGTGAAAGAGTTATTTTGCATGAGATGGGCCCTTTAAACAAACCATAGACAAACGGAAAACAGTGTAGCTAGAACTACTTGCTAGTACACGGTACACAAAAACACTGTTTTCATGCTTGCTATCTTCCTCGGCTCGAAACCGGCTTCTGCAGTTTACTAGTGTTTCAGGCAGTTTCGCGGTAAAGGGCAAAGTATAGTTCTGTAGCTCTATGCGTACAACCTGCAGACGTATAATCTCTGAAAAGTTTAACAAGAACCATCTCCAACGAGATAGAAACACAGAACAGACTCACCATCAGCAGAACACCACCCTGTCACAGAAAGAACACTCATAATCCACTGAGTCGTGTCCTTTAATCCGACAGAACCTGAACCGCATCAGCACACAATAACAAGCTGTTTTTTGAGCGCTTTAGTTTGTGCAAATCAGTCATGTGCTTTTAAGTTTAATTTCTGTAAAACGTAAACAAATATGCTCAAAGCTGTGTGGATAGGGAAGGCTTGCGGACACAGAAACGACATGTCGTTTCTGATACAGTGATAAACGTAATCTTAGTTTGCTTTTAACATGTTTTTACCTGGAATTTTAATCTAAAGACATACTGATTTCTAAATGATTGATAATACAAATGACATTTTTTCTCTGAATTTAGAGTACAATCTGAATGTTATTAAAGAAACCTCCCAATGATAACTATATTTGTTCAAAAATAAAAACCTTAAATGCACTGTTCCAAATTATTAAGCTCAACAGAGTTTCAAACCATTTTATTGTTGTAAAGAACTCATTAGAAGCATAAGCATATAATAGAAATCAAAAGCTATTTCAATCAAAACTTCTCAACAGGTCAAGTTACATTTTAACTTGTGAGTTTGTGGAGAGTTTCAGCTTGAATTTCTTTGCAGGATTTCAGAATAACCTCTCAGAGCTGCTCTTTCGTTGTGATTCTGGCCCAAAACAAGACTCCGCCACCTCCTCGCTGACGTCGTCCTGGACCATCCCTGGTTGGCGGCATTCATCGGTGAACGAGACTGTTTGAAAATGAGTCTTCATGTATTTCTGGGCCCACTGGAACCGTTTCTGCTTGTGAGCTTTGTTTAAGAGTGACTCAATAGAAGGTTTACGCAGAACAGCCAGCCTCTGGAGGATCCTACACCTTGATGTTCGCGGGGACTCCAGAGGCGCCGGCAGCTTCAAACACCTGCTGGATGCTTTTGTAATGACATTTCAGCAGCTGCTCTCTTAATCAGATGTATTTGTCTGGCAGAAACGTTCCTCATTGTGCCTTTATCTGCTCGAATCCGTGTGCGCTCTGAATCAGATACCACGTCTCTTCACAGTACGATGATCACGCTTAAAGCTTTTGTGAAATATCTAAGGTTTTCATACTATTTCAGGCTTTTCGGCACTAGAGAGATGCTTTTTCTTTCCCATGTTGCTTGAAAATGGTGGTCTGCTTACCGTAAAATCCAGACTATTGAGCGCACCTGAATAAAAGCCTAATCAACTAAATTTGAACAAAATTTTTAAATTGTACCGCACCTGAATGTTAACAGCAGGTGTCCACGTCTTTGAGAACGTTATTAAGTTCGGGCCGTCTGCTTTTATCGCCTCTGAAAGATTTTGTCGTCTTTTTGCATCACGCTGCCGTCGTCAAAATCTCACCGTCGACTCACTGATGCTGAGCTCACCTGCAACAGCTCAATTTCTTTCTTCTACAGCCACATCAATCGTCGTTAAAGGTTGTATGGAGGATTTTTTTGTTTGTTTCAAATTGTCAATGAAAGTTTAAAATACCATTACAGAGACGCAGCAGCTTTGTAATTATCATGACCAAAAAAAAAAAAAAAGAAAGAAAATCTATCAACTTTGGACGTGTTGAGGCCAGATAAACATCAGCCAATAGAAAACGAGGCTGCCTCATTTTCTATTGGCTGTCAGGTTGTCAGTCAATCTCCCTACGTTTCTAAGGTAACTATGCAGCAGTTCTTAGAGGCTTTTTCTAATTGTGGCTCTCGCAGTTCGCATAAAGTTTGTTGCGATATCGGATGAGAATCCACGACCAGTTCGCCGCAAAAGAAAGTCGGTTTTTGAGGTCGCTGAAAGACGAAGAGAAGGAGAAAAGGAGCGAAGACAAACTGAGGTGATTCTTGGAGATTCCTTTCAGTGACTGCGCGACTGAAGCAGACAAAGGGTCTAAAAACTGAGGTGTCGGTCTCTAAATTATTTCTAGAGGGACCTGTGGAGGAGGAAGGACTGTCGCTGGATTTCTCTTTCCTTAAAAAAAAATCCTCTATACAACCTTTAACTTAAAAGCTGCATCATCTCATTTCTTTGTGTGTTTACATGAGGAGGGTGTGTGTATGAAGCGCAAAATTACAGACGCCGAGAGTAAGTAAGTAAGTCTTTATTTATATAGCGCTTATAAGCGTCTTTCTCACAAAGACGCTTTACAGAGTATTATTCAGCATTATTCATTCACTCTATACCTGGTGATGGTAAACTACTGTTATAGCCACAGAGGCGCGGCTGCCATGCCAATCGGCGCCAATGGTCCTTCCGACCACCACCATCACTCCCACACACACCACTTTCATACTAGGCAATGTGGGTGAAGTGTCTAGCCACTAGCACCAGGGCTAATTTCCACCTGAAGTCCCTGTATTCAGTTACAGTTACTGTTTCAGTGAGTGGTAATTGGATTACAGTTACTTTGTTGAAATAAATGGATTACACGGCGATATTTTCCTGTTTTCACATTTTGGGCTATATCCCCTTTTTAATTCCACTCATTGCCGGACACTAAATCAGGTCTAAAACCAGGTCTAAACCAGGTCTAAACCAGGTCTAAACCAGGTCTAAACCAGGTCTAAACCAGGACTAAACCAGGACTAAAACCAGGTCCAAACCAGGTCTAAAACAAGGTCTAAAACTAGGTCCAAACCAGGTCTAAAACCATATCTAAACCAGATCTAAACCATGACTAAACCAAGACTAAACCACGTCTAAACCAGATCTAAACCAGGACTAAAACCAGGTCTAAACTATGTCTCAAACAGGATTTAACAGGACTAAACCATGCCATGCTCCTCTTCTATCAATAATATTTTTAATTTGGTTAAGTAAAGTCTGGGCTTTTTATTTTCTTTTAACAGACAAAACATCTTATGTGAAGATTTCCTTGTCTTTGCTTCTCTACAGCAAACCATTTAATCCAAAGTATTCAGATTACGTTACTCACTTTAAGTAATTTAATAGATTATGTTACAAACTACATTTTGGGGTATGTAATCTGTAATCTGTAGGGGAATACATTTTAAAAGTCACCTTCCCAACACTGGTGGTACGTCCTTCTTAAGTAGTTTTTCCTTTAAATTGGACTTACCTGGCAAACTCATCGGCACAGGAGTCTTGAGAGAGATCGATTTCACTGACCCAAAGAGCCCTGAGACACAAAACCATCCATGAGTTTCACTGGAAAACTAAACATTTTACCTTTATGACACTTAAAAACAATTTGCATATTACTACTCATTACAAAATTGGATTATTAGCAAAGTTTGGGAGTTATAAAATGATTCAAACGACGTGTAAACAGCAACAACATCTTAGTTCTTTCTGACCTCTTATTTTTACTCAGGCTCTTTAGTAATTCACTGAACTTTTAGCCAAGTGCGACTGCCAACACCAGCCAAATACAATGATATAAACTGTTAAGAGCGCACTGACATAAAACCTATACGCCCACAGCAACAGCAGTTCTATTTTATTTTAGCAACTGCTGAATACTGTCAAAAACTGTCAAAAAAGTTTCACCACAATAAAACTAGCCTTAGTGAAACCACAAACAAATCGTGTATTGGGCTGGGCGTGCATGGGCATCTAGATCCAATGTTTTAGTCTAAAAAAACAGATTAAAATTAGATTTTGGTGCAGAAAAACAGAGCCTCTGAGTCAGCTTTTTTGCCTAGAGTTTATTTGGGATTTTGTAACTTCAGTTTCTAACGCTGGTACATAAAGGTCATGCTCGTGTTTTTAGTTTATCTTCCCAAATACTATATAAGAAAACCACAACCCTGTCCATGAAATGTTTTGAATTCAGTGTCAAAATACATATCACATATTTGGATATTTAGGTGGTTTCGGGCATTTCTTACATCCATATGAAAATTTTACACCCCCACATGCACTTTGTGGTCCAAGGGCCAGCTCCAGCACATGGGGCCTCGTTCGATTAGCCTTTCCGAATCAGTTTTCCGAGGAAGCTGCCTGGAGACGCTCCCCTTTTCCTGGGACGACGCAACTCGGACCTCAGAAAAAGTCGACCGAGCAAAGATTCCAAAGTCAGAATCCAACATGGCTGCGCCCACTCTGACGTGTAGATATGAAGTGTTTTCATTGTGTTTGGACACTTTGGTGGTTTAAATGACAATTTCAGTCACTCCTATCACTGCAGAACTTTACCGCGTCTGCATCTCTGCCTGTGGGTTTGGTAGTCGGTGTTGTGGTGAGGCCAATATTGAACAAATACTTGATTTAACGGGCATTAACGTCCCTAAGGTTATAGCATAAAGATAAATCATAACATAAAATGAAGTGCAAATTTCAAAAAGTTAAATGAATTAAAGTGACAGCATTTTCATAAGATGAGGGAAGAGTCATCATCATAATCCATGTAGTCTGACACACATAATAATACCCTTCAAGCTCGAACGTGACATCAAATCCGAGGTCCAAGTGGACGATGGAAGAAAATCAAACGCAGGTTTAAATCCGGGGGGACAGGACCTTTTCTGTGGTCGGCCCCCAGCTCCCCCATGTCCGAACAGCCCCCACAGTGGAGAGTTTTAAGTCTCATCTTAAAACCCACTTTTACTCTCTGGCTTATAACACCGTATGAGTTATATGATCGTCTGTGTCTTTTATTTTATGCATTTATTTTTGTATTCTTTTTTTTTTTTTTTCAATAATTTTTAGCTTCAAGGCATTTTAACACTTTTTATTTCTTGTTTTCTATTCATTATTTACGGTATTTTAATTTATGAATTTAGACAAATTAATGCAGCTCTTTGGAAATTGTCATGTTTATAAAATGTGCTGTATAAATAAAGTGGCTTGGATTGAATTGAAAACATTCAGTGTGTCACGCTAAGAGCAGAAGTTAGGACCCAAAATGCAAGACTGCAGTTCCGAAGTTGTTTAGTAAGGACCTGTTTACACGAGAATGCTTGCAGGTAAAAGCAATAAAATATTTCATCAGAAGTGCCTTTCATTTAGACAGTGAAGATGTTTTTAGGGCTTAAAAATGCAAAAATCTGAAACCACCCTCCAGAGTGTAACAGTTGAATACGCTCCACCGCCGAAGTTTTTCCGTCTACACTGCCCAAGACGCAAAACTCTGGTCAGATCTGCTCATGTCGCGTACATATTTACGTCACATACATCACCACCGAGTCGCCTGGCATGCATACCCAGTCGAATTCTACACACTTTTGCGTGTCTGGTCACCTTCTTGTCCTTCGCTTCTCAACCTAAACAATGTGTTTCTCTGACACTTGGATGAACTGCTTTGCCCAAGGACACCACAGAACGAACAACCAACAGTGGGATTCAAACTGCACATATTTCTTCCTGAACCGCTGTCTCTTCCTGCGGAGGCATTGTTACTTCTCCATATTTATAATGTTAAGATTGAACAGTTAAATAATTCACAATACTATGAATATAAGATTCTCAGTCCGGCGCTCTCCCTCCTGTAAGAGGAAAGGTGCGGATTCTCTTTTTCTGTGGAAATTGTACAATATTCCCGTGTCCGTGTCCCTGAATACTTTTTCGTTTTTCATCAGTGTCATGGTGTTACTTTTCATTGAATTATTTTATTATTCTTGACCCGGTTTAATTTTGTTATTTCTCCAGCCGTGTGTGTGTTTTTGAGTTTTTCTTCCTGTTGTATTGATTGTTTGCCCCGCCCTAATGTGTCTCATTCATTTGTCATGATCAGTGTCACTTCTGCTTGGATTTTTGTGCTTCGTTATTCTTAGTTTTAGGCAACGTTTATATGATGACGGTCTGAACAGAAGACGCAAAAGTGGCGTCGCGTCTTCACTTTTTATCCCGTGTTTTTGTGAGGAAATGTGACGCAAAAATGTGTGGAATTCGACCGGGTATGCATGCCAGGTTTCTGTGTATGTATGTGACGTAAAGGTGTACGAGATGACCAGAGTTTTGCGTCTTGGGCAGTGTAGACGGAAACGCTACGGCGGAGCAAATTCAACTTTTCCACTCTGGAGGGCGGTTTCAGATTTTTGCGTTTTTAAGCCCCAAAAACGCCGTCACCGTATAAACGAAAGGCACCTCTGATCAAATATTTTGTAATTTTTACCCGCAAATGTTCTCGTGTAAACAGACCCTTAGTCCAAGAAACACGTTGTTTGGGTCGAGATATGGAGAAAAAAGAGGTGACCAGAGTGTATTGTTTTAATGGTACCAGATTGCTAACCTTTTAACCTTCTGTAGCAATGGGCCTGTGAAGCTGCTGACTATATTTCTGTGTGTGTACATTTTGTCTAAAAGTAAAATAACCGGATGCTGTAGCACAGAGATCATCGCGCGGCTCGCCAAGCTTTAATTGGTGGCTCGCAAGCTTATATCAAAAATAGTAACAGCCAATATATTTTTTTCAAATGCGCAGATAAACAGACAGTGAACACTGCAACACAAACATCTGCATCACACTAAGTATAAATTCATGGTGTTTCCTAAAGGGGGCGCCGTGACACCAGCAACCAGTGGTGCGCGGGTCCATGTATAAACGACCCGAACCCGACCGACACTTTGAACTAACCCACCCACAACTACGACCGCAAAAAAAAACCCCGAACCACTGCCTGAGCCACATTTTAAAAAGAAAACATGATCTTGATTAACGTCATCTAAATAAAGTGACCAACAACATAAATAAAGTGACCAACATAAATAAAGTGAAATAAAGTGACCAACATAAATAAAGTGACAAACATAAATAAAGTGACAAACACCAACATAAATAAAGTGACAAACAAATAAATAACATAAATAAAGTGACAAACATAAATAAAGTGACCAACATAAATAAAGTGACCAACATAAATAAAGTGACAAACATAAATAAAGTGACAAACATAAATAAAGTGACCAACATAAATAAAGTGACCAACATAAATAAAGTGACCAACATAAATAAAGTGACAAACATAAATAAAGTGACAAACATAAATAAAGTGACCAACATAAATAAAGTGACAAACATAAATAAAGTGACCAACATAAATAAAGTGACAAAACAAACATAAATAAAGTAACATAAATAAAGTGCATAAATAAAGTGACAAACATAAATAAAGTGACCAACATAAATAAAGTGACCAACATAAATAAAGTGACAAACACAACATAAATAAAGTGACCAACATAAATAAAGTGACCAACAAATAAATAAAGTGACATAAAGTGACCAACATAAATAAAGTGACCAACATAAATAAAGTGACCAACATAAATAAAGTGACCAACATAAATAAAGTGACAAACATAAATAAATAAATAAAGTGACAAACATAAATAAAATGACCAACATAAATAAAGTGACAAACATAAATAAAGTGACAAAAATAAATAAAGTGACAAACATATATAAAGTGACCAACATAAATAAAGTGACAAACATAAATAAAGTGACCAACATAAATAAAGTGAAATAAAGTGACCAACATAAATAAAGTGACCAACATAAATAAAGTGACCAACATAAATAAAGTGACCAACATAAATAAAGTGACAAACATAAATAAAGTGACAAACATAAATAAAGTGACCAACATAAATAAAGTGACAAACATAAATAAAGTGACCAACATAAATAAAGTGACCAACATAAATAAAGTGACAAACATAAATAAAAGTGACCAACACAAATAAAGTGAGTGAAACATAAATAAAGTGACAAACATAAATAAAATGACCAACACAAATAAATAAAGTGACCAACATAAATAAAAGTGACCAACATAAATAAATAAAGTGAACAAACATAAATAAAGTAAATAAAGTGACCAACTAAATAACATAAATAAAGTGACAAACATAAATAAAAAAGTGACAAACATAAATAAATGAAACATAAATAAAGTGACAACAAACATAAATAAAGTGACCAACATAAATAAAGTGACCAACATAAATAAAGTGACAAACATAAATAAAGTGACCAACATAAATAAAGTGAGTCAAATTATGTTAAATAAAGAGCTGCTCTAAACCTGCACACGTCTGAGCTCTGAAAATATAAACCATCTCCAACACTACACACACACAGAACAGACTCACCATCATCATCATCATCATCATCATCATCCCCTGAGTCGTGTCCTTTAGTCCGACAGAAGCTGAACCGCATCAGCGCACAAGGAAAGAGCTGTTTTTTTCAGCACTTATAGTTTATGTAAATGAGTCATGTGGTTTTAAGTTTACTTTCTGTAAAATGTAAACAAATGTGTCAAAGCTGCATTAAACACATTATAATATCAAACGGGCTGATGTGGCTCTAGAGTGTTTATTGTTTATATGTTGTAAAGTTGAGTTTATTTATGCAGATTAGTGATAGTAATAATAATGGTAATTTTAATAAAAAACGTTAATGATTAATCAAATTTATATGAATGACTATGAATTTATATGTAGGAATGCACATTTGCAAAGGTGACTTGGTATGTTGGCATATGTTGGTATGGCTCTCCTCTTGAGTTTGCTTTCCCAATGTGGCTCTTGTGAAAAAAATAATCTGTGTATCATTCATTAATTCGTTTCTTAATATAAAACCAAAAATAAGAAAACAAAACTGTGAAATGAATAATGGAAAAAATGAATAATGGCCGTTTACATGACTTCCGTGACTGCGATGCTGAAATTTTGCGCTGCATACGGACTGAACTGATCCAGGTCCACGACCAGACTGACACCAGACCGGGACCAGAGCGGGACTGAGACTGAGACCAGACCGAGACTGAGACCGGGACTGAGACCGAGACCAGGCCGGGACAAGGCCGGGACCAGAGCGGGACCAGAGCGGGACCAGACTGGAGGCTCAGAGCCCACGGCAGGGCCGGAGCTCGAAGCTGAGGCTCGAACCCCGCAAAGGCTTGGAGTCAAAGTTCAGAGTTCGCTCTGGTCCTGGTCTGGTCCCGCACCTGGATCAGTCCTGGTTCAGTCCATATGCAGTGCAAAAGTCCGGCATCGCAGTCACAGAAGTCACGTAAACGGGAAACAGCTGTTATCCCTTTTTTCCATGTTCCATTTAAACACAAAAGCGAAAACTGAAAAAAGAATCATTATCTGTTTTTTTCATTTTGGTTTTGGAGACAAATAATTAAGAAAATAGTTGTTTTTTCATTTTCTTATTTTTGGTTTTATATTGAAAAATGAATGAACGAATGATACACAGATTAAAAATGTTGAGTATCTGCTGTAGTGTGACGTGCAGGTGGAGGCTTTTTACACACGAGTGGTTCAAGAGGAATTTCCAAATAGCATAATGTTAAACCAATAGAGTTTTTAAAATAAAAAGCGAAATACAAAAGTTTGCGTTCATCCCGTTCAGTTTTCTGACACTAGTGTGAAAAATGAGAGAAAAATATCAAGTTTCGTCGTGGTTCTTTTACAGGGTTTTGGCTGGTGCACATATGTTTTTCACATCCTGCACTAACAGAAAAGCTTCTGACGTTCAGTCCAAAGTTGAAGACCAAAACCGCAAAAGTAAAAGTGCACTTCTTCAGAGTCGCTGAGTGTTTTTAAACCCAATCGAGTTTGTGCTGGTCCTTCTCTTTTAATACCGCAGAGGCCCGTCTACAAATCCCGCTTCCTCACTTTACAATAGAGCCGCGTAAAAGCCTGTGAAACGCCGATCTGGCCTCGAACCTCGGCTCGGAGAGGAAGGGCATCGGGCGCTCGGGGTGGAGTGTCGGGAGCTAAACCGGAGGAGCTAAACCAGGGGAGCTAACAGGGCCCCGGTTTCAGAGCTCCAAAGTGGCTGAGAGGTTTAGGGCGGAGGGATTAAGGTCACAGGAGTTGGGAATGACAACACAAGCGGGAGACGGATGAGGAGCTGTCAGTCAAAGTCGAGGCGGGACCCCTGCGGAGATCAGCCAATCGGAGAGAGGCGGACTCCCCGAGCGAGGACTGATATTACACAGCTGGGGTAAAAAAAACAACAACAAAAAAAAGTGAGTAGATTTATTTTAGATTTATTTAAAGAGGGAGTACTATGCAAAACACAACACGCTTTCTACCAAGTTATAATGTTGTTCCATCATCAAAAAAACATTTCTGAAGAGGTTTTAGATGTCATCCATGCAGGTTTGAGTATTTTAACTCTCGACAACTCGAACCGTCATGTAGTTAGCTGTAAGATTTTGTCCAATTCTCCGCCCTCATGCCTAAGAATGCACCATAAACATATAAAAACACAATACAAAACTGTACATTGTTTTGTAACATGGTGATCTGAATATGTCAAAAATTTTCTATGACTTTTTCATGACCTAAAGTGAATTTTCCACGACTTTACAGCACCTACTTGTTGATCAGACTTTTAGGGCTAAATATGAAATGTGAACCCTTTCCACTCACCTTATGGGATTATAGTTTGTTAAAATTCAAAATCCTGTCAGTGCATTTATTGTCGTCTCTTTTAAACAAAAGGCGCAAACGTTCAGAAATAATCATAATAGCTTCATGAGAACTTAAAGGTCCATCTAATGCAAAATAACTCTTTTCACATTGTATCTTCTGCACATAAACAAGCACAGTTTGGGTTTTGGAACATCCATTACACAATAGTTATGAAATCTTACTGATTTCTTGGAGTTAGTCACAGACCAGGAACTATGAAAGTTCGACTATTCCTCCTCCCCCCGCCCGTCCTGAGAAAGCACAGGCTCCGCCCTCCAAATGTGACGTAGGCTCTGAGTGAGCCGCCCTTCCTCCGCCATCTCAGGGAGGGAGGGGGAGACAGGCGAGCACCCTGATAGTGGTAGGAATAAAGTTTTATTCACCATGGAGATACAGCGCGTTCAGCCACATGTGTTGGACCCGGAATCGAACGAAGACTTTGAGGTGCACCGCGTCGACATCAGCTGAACATTACTGATTGGTAAAGTATTAATAAACACTAGTAGATAAACTTATTATATCGTGTTCACTGCAGTGTAGAACAATGATCTTATGCTGTCGCTTTTGTTTAGGTGTTCATGTGGGAATTGTCAGACGATGCGGGGTGGAGGCGGTGGAGGGGGGAGGGTGCGAAGCGCTTTCTGCTACGTCAGACGCGTCATAGGTGTATCTGCCGCGTCATAGGTGTAGCAGCTTTAGTTTGTTGTCACGTGGGAGGGTGGCAGAAATACACTGCAATTTGTTTAAAAAAAACGCAGAATCAATCTAAAAATCACTTCGGCGACATATACAAGGCCCACACATCACTCTTAGAAGGTAGAAAGCTCTGAAAAGTTGATTTTGCATGTGATCGACCCTTTAAGAGCACGATGTAGTTGTGTGAAAGTGAAAGAAAATTCCATAACTTTTTCAGATCTGGAAAATGACATTTTCAATTTCCATGACTGTGAGAACACTGCATTTGTAGAAAAACATGCAAGAAGCTCAAAATGCACCAACAGAAATGAAAGAACCTTGAAACATTAAAAAAATTCCCTCTTTAACGACTTTTACGACTCTTACAGCCGTGAAAATCACAACTAGTTCATTTTAAACAGTTTGCAATGGTCCAGTTATTCCTCACTTACTTTACAAACTGATTCATGAAAATGATCGTCTGTGAGCTGGAGACATTTGTCACAGTGAGGGACACGAGGACAATGGACAAACTGCCCTCGATCATGAACACTCCTGCTCACCCACTGCACCAGACTACAGAGGGACAGATAATACTCCCTACAACTGTAAAACAACTCACTCTTATGTAACGGATAATACTCCCTACAACTGTAAACAACTCACTTATGTAACAGATAATACTCCCTACAACTGTAAAACAACTCACTCTTATGTAACGGATAATACTCCCTACAACTGTACAACTCACCGTTATGTAACAGATAATACTCCCTACAACTGTACAACAACTCAGCCTTATGTAACAGATAATACTCCCTACAACTGTACAACAACTCACCCTTATGTCACAGATAATACTCCCTACAACTGTACAACAACTCACCCTTATGTCACAGATAATACTCCCTACAACTGTACAACAACTCACCCCTGTGTAACAGATAATACTCCCTACAACTGTACAACAACTCACCCTTATGTAACAGATAATACTCCCTACAAACAACTCACCTTATGTAACAGATAATACTCCCTACAACTGTACAACAACTCACCTTATGTAACAGATAATACTCCCTACAACTGTACAACAACTCACCCTTATGTAACAGATAATACTCCCTACAACTGTACAACAACTCACCCTTATGTAACAGATAATACTCCCTACAACTGTACAACAACTCACCCTTATGTAACAGATAATACTCCCTACAACTGTACAACAACTCACCCTTATGTAACAGATAATACTCCCTACAACTGTACAACAACTCACCCTTATGTCACAGATAATACTCCCTACAACTGTACAACAACTCACCCCTGTGTAACAGATAATACTCCCTACAATAACTCATCCTTCTGTAACGGATAATACTCCCTACAATAACTCATCCTCATGTAACACATAATATTCCCTACAATAACTCACGCTTATGTAACTGATAATACTCCCTACAACTGTGCAACAACTTCATTTTTCAATTAAATTTTTGATGCCTCTCCCTTTACTCTCTGCCCTAAGTCACTCCCCCATCAGAGCACAATCACAACACAATCAGCGCGCGGTCCTGCCAATGAAACTCCCGCATGATTTAAGGTTACAACGCGTAACTTTTTCCGGTGAAGGGTCCGCCACCCGCCGTCTCCACGGAGCTGTTGCCGCTCAGCTCCTCTAGTGGCCCGTTGAGGATAATCAGGGCAGCGAGTATTTAACACAGTCGTTATCTTTTATGAATAATTAATCACCCATAGGCGCGATCCATAAGCGGTGCATCTCGGGTGCATTAAAATTGATTACAGATCTTTAATTATAATGAATTAACGCCCCCCCGCTGTGAGTGAATTGACTGTTTGAGGACGGCGCGATGCGGAGCCCGTCTACGGCCCATTTAGATGTCAGATGGCTCCTGATTCAAAGTCACCCCAAGAGCAAATAGTGCTTAAAGAGAGGGTCGTTTACAGCTAACACGTAACAAATTTTAATCACGCATCCCAATAATGAAACTGCTGCATCAGGTTTGACAAGTTGCTGTGTACAGATTTATGTCATGTTTTTGTATACCGTATTTTTTGGGCTAAAACTCACACTTTTTTCATGGTTTGGGTGTTTCCTGCGACTTGTACTCTGCTGTGACTTATATATTAAAATGTTCACATTGACAGCGGTGAGAGGCTCTAGTCTTGTGTGTCAGTATCTGCTGCTCCTGTTCCTCCTGAACCACTGTCACTTCACTCTACTGCGCATGTCTCCTGCAGAAAGAGCCTCTGTATCATGTCAGTCGATCGCACCATTACTTCTGTACCACTGAAAATTAAACATTTAAACAAACTTTTAAAGACGACTGAGAAGACTGAACACAAATGTCCCCAAAAAGCAAATAATATTTTGCGGATCACAAACTGCAAGTAGCAAAATCTGCAGCTGAAAATGATAATCGAGCAGCAGAAAGAAAGTTTAGAGCAAAAGAGAAACTTGTGACACCGGGAGGATGCACCATGAAACTTTCCTGGAAGTCACTGGATGGATGGACAAAGCCTGGACTTCAGTGACACCGAAACCATCCTGTTGTGATTCAGAAAGACCGGAATAATTCTAACTGGAACTGATGCTGAGACTGACGACACAGAAGAGGAAGCGGCGCTCTGTTTACCTCCGGAGAACTTCAGAAGTGACACCGAGGATGAAGAAGTGAATGGATTTATTGATTTGGAGTGAGATGGAGAGTTTGGTAACATGTTGCGTTAACAGTCTGTTGTTCTCTGTTCTATTGTTATTACTAGAACTTGCCTTTCGAGATGAAATGTCGGTTCCTGGTCTGATTTTATAAAATAAAGTGCGACTTACATACGTTTTTTTCTTCTTCATTACGCATTTTTTGGCTGGTGTGACTTATACTCCGGAGTGAGTTATAACCCGAAAAATACTGTATTTATGGAGAATTGTTGTATGGGAGTATAGTTGATGTGGTGAAATAAAGACCTCAGGACATGTGCACTTAAAGACGGGACATTGTTATTATTATTATTATTATTAGTAGTAGTAGTAGTAGTAGTTTTAAATTGAATTATCATTACTATTTTATTTAGTCTCCATCTGATTTTATTTCTCCATTTTTATTTTTAAGTATAACCCTTAGGAGCTTTATGTTTATGTTTTATGTTTTAGTATATATGGATGAAACACTGGGGTGGGGGGGTAGGATTGCTGTTGTTTTTTTAATTATTGTCATTTTCTGTTGCATGTGAAGCTCGTTCTGCTACATTTCAAATTTATGAAAAGTGCTATACACAAAGTTTGATTGATTGATTATGTAAAATCTTTTTTATCTTTCTACCATGTTATAACGGCATCGAAAAAACACGCCAGAAGAAGTTTTAGATGTCCTCCATGCACGTTTAGTATTATAACGATACCAGTAATATTCCGTACGATGCCTACATCACTCGCGCTCTTGACAACTTGACAAACCCGACGTGACGCGCTGTCGTTTCATGAGCCGGACGCGCGCTGATTGTGTTGATCGCGCTTCGAAGGGGTGTGACTTAGCACGGAGAGCAAACAGAGGGGGAGACTCAAAGCAGCAAAAATGAACATGAAACCTATAAAACCTGTTAATACGTTGTGAAAAAAAAAAATAAAAATACCGCCTCTTTAAGTCACTGATATTAGCATGTGGTTTTGGGAGAAATTGTTTTTAACACACTCAATATATTTCATCATCGGTGGTGGTTAAAAGAACACTGTTGTCCCAGATAAGCAGAGCAGACTCGGTGTTTGGCTGCCATATTAGTTTTTGTAACAAATAATACGTTCTTTGGTTTGTATTTTGCAGAACAACCTGTGTACCGTGACTGTGCCAATAAGCAGCTTTCACACCAGTGCCCACAATGTGCCAACACAAAGTCAGCCATCTTGAGTGTTTGTTTAGTTTAATCACACTGTTTTAATAAGATTTTTTTTTCTTTTTTTTTTTCTGAGTCAACATCGTGCCAATTTTACATTTACTGAGTCCTTGTGAAATGGAAGAGTTACATTGGAGATACAGTGGATTAGTTAGACACTAGGGGTGGAGAGGAGGGGATGGAGAGGCTGAGGAGGCTGACGGTTCTGCTGTTGCGTGGGGAAGGTTGGTGAAATGGCAGGATAAAAAAGAGAGGACAGACAGGACAGTGCATTTGTAAAAAGTCTCGACTGAAAGAGATGAGATGCGATTACTAAAGGGTCCAATTGGTCCGAAATCGACTCCTGTGAGATTTAAGCCATGTTAGAATGTTGTCATCTCCTCAAAAATATACCTGATGTTGTGTTTTGTTTCAGGCCGTGGTTCTCGACCTCAAGTGGAGGAGTTCAAGTATCTCGGGGTCTTGTTCACGAGCATGAGCGTGAGATTGACAGGTGGATTGGTGCAGTCGAAAGGCGAAGCTCTCGATTTACCGTCAATCTTTGTTACTTCCCTCATCTGTGGTCATGAACTTTGGGTAATGACCAAAAGGATGACATCGCGGATACAAGCACTCGAAATTAGTTTCTTCTGGAGGGTGGCTGGGCACTCCCTTACAGATAGGGTGAGGAGCTCATTCACACGGGAGGAGCTCGGAGTAGAGCCGCTGCTCCTCCACATTGAGAGGAGCCAGTTGAGGTGGCTCGGACATCTGTTGCGGATGTCTCCTGAGCGTCTCCCTCGAGAGGTGTTCCGGGCACGTCCCACTGGGAGGAAGCTCCGGGGAAGACCCAGGACACGCTGGAGGGACTATGTTTCTGGGCTGGCCTGGGAACACCTCAGGGTCCCCACAGAGGAACTGGACAAACTGTCCAGGGTGAAGGAAGTCTGGGAGTCCCTGCTGAAACTGCCCTCGCGACATGGCTCCAGACAAGCAGACGAAAATGGAGATGATGATGGAGTGATCAGTGAAAAAGAGTGGGAACCCTGTTTTACACAAATGAACCGACTTTATGTCGTATTTAAATTGCAAAATGTTTCCCAAATTCTCAGTTGAAATGAATGAGATTCCTGTTTAATCAGCAGTACCACCACAAAAAAGCACGGATCATTTAGAGACAAAAGTGGAATAAGGTGGATAAAGAAGTGGATTAAGGGAGTGTTATATCACCCACAGTGACTCCAGTCAAATGAAGCTCAGCAAAGCCTGCAGTCATAGGAGCGATTTGGAGCAGAGTTCCATATTAGGAACAGAAATTTATTTACAGACAAAATAGCAAAATAAAAACACCAGGATCATGTAGAGCAGGTTAATACAAACATTTTAAGATAAAAATGGTGAGTCTCACTGCAGCAGTTACAGAGAGAGGGGCAACAATTTTTCATTACAGAGTCAATTGGAAACAAAGTCGATGGAGCCAGAAGCGCTCCCACGCTGATTTCCTATCTGGAACGCAGCGCCGAGTGGATTAACTCTGTCCATTTATGAAAACGGGCTATGATTCCCTCTTGTGATGTCATGAAGTGGCAGTTTTCAAGTTAAAAGCTACATTTACCTTTTTTTGTTTACCTTTTGTTCAGTAGAGATTGGAAATTCCAGGTTTTAGATTAACAAAATAATGAGAAAAAAAAAGAAAATGCCTTTAAAATTATGCCTTAAGATAGTAATAAATAGTAAAAGATAATGAAAAATGATGAAAATAATTTTAGTTAAGTACAGTGACTAAACATGTTTATTAAAAAGTGGGAAGAAAAGAAAAGAAGTGGAGAGAGAGAAAAGGAATTTAAATTATAAATTGGCCAAAATATCAATATAAGGGGGGCTAGCAGTGTGTTTATGCTGCACTACCACATTACTTTTTTTAAATTTAACTAAGTTTGTGTGGGGTTTTTTTTTTTTTTTTTTTTTTTTTTTGTATTTGTTGTGCGTCTTGTTCTGTGTTTTTGTGTTTTGTTTTTAATGTTAATTATTGGATTTTGTGAAATGTTATTATTATTATTTATTAAAGACAGCAGAATATTATAATTTAAAAGAAAATTAAAAATCTTGTGTAAGTGTATGGAGTTTAAAAACACAGTGGACACATGACTTACCTGTATTACCACATGACATCACAAAGTGGAACAGCGAGTTTCAGTTTTAGAGATGAAATCAACATATACAGGGTGTATGTGTTAAACATGTGTGAATGTGTGAAGACCTGGTTTAGTCCTGGTTTAGACCTAGTTTAGTCATGGTCTAGAGCTAGTTCAATCTTGGTTTAGTCCTGGTTTAGACCCAGTTTAGTCCTGGTTTATTCCTGGTTTAGACCTCATTTAGTCCTGGTTTAGACCTAGTTTAGTCCTGGTGTAGTCTTGTTTTAGTGCTGGTTTAGTCCCGGTTTAGTCCTGGTTTAGACCTGGTTTAGTCCTGGTTTAGACCTCATTTAGTCCTGGTTTAGACCCAGTTTAGTCCTGGTTTAGTCCTGGTTTAGTCCTGGTTTAGACCTGGTTTAGTCCTGGTTTATTCCTGGTTTAGACCTCATTTAGTCCTGGTTTAGACCTAGTTTAGTCATGGTCTAGAGCTAGTTCAGTCTTGGTTTAGTCCTGGTTTAGACCCAGTTTAGTCCTGGTTTATTCCTGGTTTAGACCTGGTTTAGTCCTGGTTTATTCCTGGTTTAGACCTGGTTTAGTCCTGGTTTAGTCCTGGTTTAGACCTAGTTTAGTCCTGGTGTAGTCTTGTTTTAGTGCTGGTGGTTTAGTCCTGGTTTAGACCTGGTTTAGTCCTGGTTTAGACCTCATTTAGTCCTGGTTTAGACCCAGTTTAGTCCTGGTTTATTCCTGGTTTAGACCTGGTTTAGTCCTGGTTTATTCCTGGTTTAGACCTCATTTAGTCCTGGTTTAGACCTAGTTTAGTCCTGGTGTAGTCTTGTTTTAGTGCTGGTTTAGTCCCGGTTTAGTCCTGGTTTAGACCTGGTTTAGTCCTGATTAAGTCCTGGTTTAGTTCTCCTGGCTCAGTCCTCGTTTAGTTCCGGTTAAACCTGGTTTAGTCCTGGTTCATGTGTGGTAGTCTGTGATTTATGTTCTGTAGATGATTATGAACGGCGTTAATGTTAATCACATCGACCAACTGCAGGGTTTGTGTGTTAAAACATGTGAATGAAACAAAACACAACTCCAGGTCTGTTTGTGACGAGGAAACACGATGACATAGATCAGACTATGGCGTAATATAACCTTTACGAGACAAAACGGCAGGCTGCGATTGGCTGATAATGAAGTAATGAGGAAGAAATACACTCCTCCAGGATACGTCTTTCATTCAATTATTCAGTAAAACAAAAAGGTTTGTCTTCTAATTAATAATAACACATTCGTCTTATACAGCGCTTTTCCAGACGCTCAAATCCCTTTACAATTTGGTGCATTATTCATTATGTTCAAGGTAATGTAACACACAGACACACACCGCATTCATACCAGACAATGTGGGTTAAGTGTCTTGCCCGAGGACACAACATGTTAATTAGCTAATGTCTTAAATCTATGTAATGTTGACTCAATTATGGTGAAATCAAGTACCGTAGTTTGCAGAATATCGTATTTTCCAGGATATTAGATGCACTTTTAAGCCTCTAACTGCATCAAAAAACGACTGTGTGCCCCATAATCCAGAGCGCCCCATACACGAATCCACTCGGGCGTCCCAGTACGACTTCAGTAAACTACAAAGCCGCACCACCCGCAGAACACGCAAACACACATGGAGCAGACAGCGACCGCGCGGCGAAAACAAACACCCACAGCCACACTCATCACTCCACGCCGACGAGGAACGCGGAACGGAGGAACGAACCGAAAAAGCACGAGCGCGACGTGCCGCTTCTAGACACGACTGAACAACTGAGTCACCGTGAACACGCCGACAATCCAGCGGTCCCAGACAGCACCCTCCCTACACGCCACAACTGAACAAAGCCCAGAGTCACCGTGAACGCCACAAACAAAGTCCCACTGACCCATTCAATCCGTGTATCATTCGTTCATTTTCGTTTTTCAATNGCAGTTACAGAGAGAGGGGCAACAATTTTTCATTACAGAGTCAATTGGAAACAAAGTCGATGGAGCCAGAAGCGCTCCCACGCTGATTTCCTATCTGGAACGCAGCGCCGAGTGGATTAACTCTGTCCATTTATGAAAACGGGCTATGATTCCCTCTTGTGATGTCATGAAGTGGCAGTTTTCAAGTTAAAAGCTACATTTACCTTTTTTTGTTTACCTTTTGTTCAGTAGAGATTGGAAATTCCAGGTTTTAGATTAACAAAATAATGAGAAAAAAAAAGAAAATGCCTTTAAAATTATGCCTTAAGATAGTAATAAATAGTAAAAGATAATGAAAAATGATGAAAATAATTTTAGTTAAGTACAGTGACTAAACATGTTTATTAAAAAGTGGGAAGAAAAGAAAAGAAGTGGAGAGAGAGAAAAGGAATTTAAATGATAAATTGGCCAAAATATCAATATAAGGGGGCCTAGCAGTGTGTTTATGCTGCACTACCACATTACTTTTTTTAAATTTAACTAAGTTTGTGTGGGTTTTTTTGTTTTGTTTTTTTTGTATTTGTTGTGCGTCTTGTTCTGTGTTTTTGTGTTTTGTTTTTAATGTTAATTATTGGATTTTGTGAAATGTTATTATTATTATTTATTAAAGACAGCAGAATATTATAATTTAAAAAGAAAATTAAAAATCTTGTGTAAGTGTATGGAGTTTAAAAACACAGTGGACACATGACTTACCTGTATTACCACATGACATCACAAAGTGGAACAGCGAGTTTCAGTTTTAGAGAGAGAACTCAACATATACAGGGTGTATGTGTTAAACATGTGTGAATGTGTGAAGACCTGGTTTAGTCCTGGTTTAGTCCTGGTTTAGACCTAGTTTAGTCATGGTCTAGAGCTAGTTCAGTCTTGGTTTAGTCCTGGTTTAGTCCTGGTTTATTCCTGGTTTATTCCTGGTTTAGACCTCATTTAGTCCTGGTTTAGACCTAGTTTAGTCCTGGTGTAGTCTTGTTTTAGTGCTGGTTTAGTCCCGGTTTAGTCCTGGTTTAGACCTGGTTTAGTCCTGGTTTAGACCTCATTTAGTTGGTTTAGACCTAGTTTAGTCATGGTCTAGAGCTAGTTCAGTCCTTGGTTTAGTCCTGGTTTAGACCCAGTTTAGTCCTGGTTTAGTCCTGGTTATTCCTGGTTTAGACCTGTTTAGTCCTGGTTTATTCCTGGTTTAGACCTGGTTTAGTCCTGGTTTATCCTGTTTATTCCTGGTTTAGACCTAGTTTAGTCCTGGTTTAGTCTTGTTTTAGTGCTGGTTTAGTCCTGGTTTAGTCCTGGTTTAGACCTGGTTTAGTCCTGGTGTAGTCTTGTTTTAGTGCTGGTTTAGTCCTGGTTTAGTCCTGGTTTAGACCTAGTTTAGTCCTGGTGTAGTCTTGTTTTAGTGCTGGTTTAGTCCTGGTTTAGTCCTGGTTTAGACCTAGTTTAGTCATGGTCTAGAGCTAGTTCAGTCTTGGTTTAGTCCTGGTTTAGTCCTGGTTTATTCCTGGTTTATTCCTGGTTTAGACCTCATTTAGTCCTGGTTTAGACCTAGTTTAGTCCTGGTGTAGTCTTGTTTTAGTGCTGGTTTAGTCCGGTTTAGTCTGGTTTAGACTGGTTTAGTCCTGGTTTAGTCCTGGTTTAGTCCTGGTTTAGACCCAGTTTAGTCCTGGTTTATTCCTGGTTTAGTCCTGGTTTATTCCTGGTTTAGACCTCATTTAGTCCTGGTTTAGACCTAGTTTAGTCATGGTCTAGAGCTAGTTCAGTCTTGGTTTAGTCCTGGTTTAGACCCAGTTTAGTCCTGGTTTAGTCCTGGTTTATTCCTGGTTTAGACCTGGTTTAGTCCTGGTTTATTCCTGGTTTAGACCTGGTTTAGTCCTGGTTTATTCCTGGTTTAGACCTCATTTAGTCCTGGTTTAGACCTAGTTTAGTCCTGGTGTAGTCTTGTTTTAGTGCTGGTTTAGTCCCGGTTTAGTCCTGGTTTAGACCTGGTTTAGTCCTGATTAAGTCCTGGTTTAGTTCTCCTGGCTCAGTCCTCGTTTAGTTCCGGTTAAACCTGGTTTAGTCCTGGTTCATGTGTGGTAGTCTGTGATTTATGTTCTGTAGATGATTATGAACGGCGTTAATGTTAATCACATCGACCAACTGCAGGGTTTGTGTGTTAAACATGTGAATGAAACAAAACACAACTCCAGGTCTGTTTGTGACGAGGAAACACGATGACATAGATCAGACTATGGCGTAATATAACCTTTACGAGACAAAACGGCAGGCTGCGATTGGCTGATAATGAAGTAATGAGGAAGAAATACACTCCTCCAGGATACGTCTTTCATTCAATTATTCAGTAAAACAAAAAGGTTTGTCTTCTAATTAATAATAACACATTCGTCTTATACAGCGCTTTTCCAGACGCTCAAATCCCTTTACAATTTGGTGCATTATTCATTATGTTCAAGGTAATGTAACACACAGACACACACCGCATTCATACCAGACAATGTGGGTTAAGTGTCTTGCCCGAGGACACAACATGTTAATTAGCAAATGTCTTAAATCTATGTAATGTCGACTCAATTATGGTGAAATCAAGTACCGTAGTTTTCAGAATATCGTATTTTCCAGGATATTAGATGCGCTTTTAAGCCTCTAACTGCATCAAAAAACGACTGTGTGCCCCGCAATCCAGAGCGCCCCATACACGAATCCACTCGGGCGTCCCAGTACGACTTCAGTAAACTACAAAGCCGCACCACCCGCAGAACACGCAAACACACACGGAGCAGACAGCGACCGCGCGGCGAAAACAAACACCCACAGCCACACTCATCACTCCACGCCGACGAGGAACGGAACGGAGGAACGAACCGAAAAAGCGAGCGCGACGTGCCGCTTCTAGACACGACTGAACAACTGAGTCACCGCGAACACGCCGACAATCCAGTGGTCCCAGACAGCACCCCTCCCTACACGCCACAACTGAACAAAGCCCAGAGTCACCGTGAACGCAACAAACAAACAAAACCACTGACCCATTCAATCCGTGTATCATTCGTTCATTCGTTTTTCAATATAAAACCAAAAATAAGAAAATGAAAAAACAACAGTTTTCTTCGTTATTTGTCTCCAAAACCAAAATGAAAAAACGGATAACGATTCGTTTTTTCAGTTTTCGATTTTATGTTTAAATGAAGAATGGAAAAAACGGATAACGGCCGTTTCCCGTTTACGTGACTTCCGTGACTGCGATGCCGGACTTTTGCACCGCATACGGACTGAATCAGGACGGATCCAGGTCCGAGACCAGACCGAGACCAGAGCAGGACTGAGACCGGGACAGAGCGGCTCTGGTCCTCCGCGCTCAAGAACCGCGGCTGGTTCCGAGGTGGTGCAAAGCATCTGAACTGACGCATTCAGACCAATGAAAATGAATCGAACTAAGAGCTTTTGGTTCAAATGGACCAGGTCCGGGACCAGACTAGAGCGGGACCTGAGACCGAGACAAGACCAGGACCAGACCGGAGGCTCAGAGCCCACGGCAGGGCCGGAGCTCGAAGCTGAGGCTCGGACCCCGTGGAGGCTCGGAGTCAAAGCTCGGAGTCCGCCCTGGTCCCGGTCTGGTCCCGGTCTCAGTCCCGCTCTCTGGTCTCTCGGACCTGGATCAGTCCCGGTTCAGTCCGTATGCGGTGCAAAAGTCCGGCATCGCAGTCACGGAAGTCACGTAAACGGGAAAGTCACCGTTATCCGGGAAAAAATTCCATTCTTCATTTAAACACAAAAATCGAAAACTGAAAAAAAATGAATCGTTATCCGTTTTTTCATTTTTTTGGAGACAAATAACGAAGAAAAACTGTTGTTTTTTCGTTTTCTTATTTTTGGTTTTATATTGAAAAACGAATGAACGAATGATACACGGATTCCATCCAACTGTTGTGTTTCATTTAATACGGTTTATTTGTGAAAAAAGTTTGAAAATAGACCATTTAATGACAGTGCGCCTTATAATCCAGAGCGCCTAATAGCACGGAAAATACGGTATAAGGCGCAATATCAATAATGTTAAATTCTCTTGTCTATTTTCAAGGTGCACTGGATTATAAGGTGCATTAAATGAAACAAACGGACGACGCTTGAGACTGATCCCTTAGCCCAGACGTCCACGATCCATTGGCAGATCGTGGTGTAATTCGCCTGGTGTTGCCTCCCTGTCTTGGTGAATGTGGATTATGAATGTGAATGTGGAGGGATAATTATAATAGTTAGGTTTTTTTTTTATTTCCTATGAGGAGGGCTCAAATATACATTGAGTAATAATGTGTTTAATGCAGCTTTGAGCACATTTGTTTACGTTTTAGCGAGACAAAACTCAAATCCACATGGCTAATTTGCATAAACTATAAGCACTGAAAAAACAACTCGCTCCGTGTGCCCTGATGTGGCTCAGCTTCTGTCGGACTTGCGCCATGAGGCTCCTGACTACAGTAGCCAAAATGCTCCGACAATCCATCAAGTGGTGCCGCTTCGTAGTTTACCAAAGTCCACAATGTCCTTTTGAGCACCAGGTCCCAAATAAATAAATGAAATGAAATGAAAGTCATATTAAAACATTTTTACAGATTTTCGAGTGTCGTGTACCGTAAAATTGGTTCGAGGTCAGAAAGCACAACCAGAATTAATACATAAGGTGCACCGGATTATAAGGTGCACTGTAAATTTTTAAGAAATTTAAAGGATTTTAAGTGCGTTTTATAGTCCGAAAAATACGGTACTACTTTAAAGTGTTTGTTGAAAGGGCCCATATGACATTTTTGTATATTTTTTGTATATTTCTTCTCTACTCTGTTCCACCTTGTGATGTCATGTGGTAATACAGGAAATGCTCCATACTCCTTCACTAGAATCATTCAGATAGTTTCAAGCTTGGGATCTCTACTGTAAAAAGTATGACATCACAAGGTGGAACAGAGCATTTTGAGCTTTGCAGACAGAATAATAATAAAGTGTTTCTTCTTTATATCTCACTTCTCCCGATGTGAGATATAAAAAAAATAAATAAATAAAATAGCTACAACTTAAATGTCAAACCGGAGCTACTGGCAATGGGGAAAACAAACTGTATAGGCTCATGAGGGGACCAGGACTGAACCGGGACTAAAACAGAACTGAACCAGGACTGAACCAGGACTGAGTGTTGACTGCAGGGCGAAGTGCAGCTGTCGCCCGATCGCACTTTGAGGACACCCAGTCTACTGGCTCGGGGTTCTCTCTCGCGCTCTTAAGTCCAAGTTTAGATGTGGTTTAGACCTGCTTTAGACCTGGTATTGTCCTGTTTTAGTCCTGGTTTAGTCCTGTTTTAGTCCTGGTTCAGTCCTGGGTTAGAGCTAGTTTAGTACTGATTTAGTCCTGGTTTAGTACTGATTCAGTCCTGGTTTAGTCCTGGTGTAGTCCTGCTGTAGTCCTATTTTAGTCTTGTTAAAGTCCTGTTTTAGTTCTGGTTTAGTCCTTGTTCAGTCCTGGTTTAGTTCTCCTGGTTTAGTCCAGGTTTAGAGCTAGTTTAGTGCTGGTTTAGTCCTGTTTTACTGCTGCTTCAGTCCTGGTTTAGTCCTAGTTTAGTCTTGTTTTAGTTCTGTTTTAGTCCGGGTTCAATCCTTACACCCAGTTTAGTCCTGGTATAATGCTGACTCAGTCCTGGTTTAGTTCTCCTAGTTTAGTCTTGGTTTAGTCTTGTTTTAGTCCTATTTTAGTCCTGGTCTAGTCCTGGCTTAGGTCTCCTGGTTCAGTCCTGGTTTAGTCCTGTTTTAGTCCTGGTTCAGCCCTAGTTTAGTTCTCCTGGTTCAGTCCTGTTTTAGTCCTGGTTTAGTCCAGGTTCAGTTCTGGTTTAGTCCTTACACCTAGTTCAGTCCTGGTTCAGTCCTGTTTTAGTCCTGGTTCAGTCCTGGTTCAGTCCTGGTTTAGTCCAGGTTCAGTCCTGGTTTAGTCCTCCTGGTTCAGTCCTGTTTTAGTCCTGTTTTAGTCCCGGTTCCTTCCTGGTTCAGTCCTGGTTTAGTCCCTACACCTAGTTCAGTCCTGGTTTAGTCCTTGTCTTAGTCCTGGTTTAGTCCTCGTTCCTTCCTGGTTCAGTCCTGGTTCAGTCCTGGTTTAGTCCTGGTTTAGTCTTGTTTTAGTCCTGGTTTAGTCCTCGTCCCTACCTGGTTCAGTCCTGGTTTAGTCCTGGTTTAGTCTTATTTTAGTCCTGGTTTAGACCTTACACCTGGTTTAGTCTTGTTTTAGTCCTGTTTTAGTGCTGGTTTAGTCCAGGTTCAGTTCCGGTTTAGTCCTCCGGGTTTAGTCATGTTTAAGACTTGTTTAAGTCCTGTTTTAGTCCCGGTTCCTTCCTGGTTCAGTCCTCGTTTAGTCCTGTTTTAGTCCTGGTTTAGTCCTCGTTCCTTCCTGGTTCAGTCCTGGTTCAGTCCTGGTTTAGTCCTGTTTTAGTCCTGTTTTAGTCCTGGTTCAGGTCTGGTTTAGTCCTGTTTATTTCAAAAACCCACCTACACCGCTGAACCCGGCTCAAACAGACACGGAGAACGTCGGCACGAGTCGCATTTCTCCTCAAACCATCGGCTTTTTAGCACCTGAACATATCGAGCGCAGGTGTCATAGATTATAGCAGACACAAATACAATATGTCTGCTTTAAATGAAAACATCTCCTCAAAATGGAGCGCACGTACGGCCCGGGGCATTGATCAAATCGAGCCGCACAATCACAGGGCAAGCGCGGTACAGTCGAGCCGAAGCAATAACGCGCGATGTAAGAAATAGAAGCTTTACCGTCCCTTTCCCCGTAGAAGTAATAAAGGCGGGCGTCGGAGCAGGTTTTAGGCTGCGAGGTTCGGGGCGCGCGGGGTCTGAGGAGGCGTCGTGAAAAAGAGGATTTCCAGACGTGTATATATATGAGAACCGCCGCCGCCGCCACTGCCGCTGCCTACAACCCGGTCTGACAGCTGTGCTCTTTTATATGAGGATTCGGCGTGTCAATCACTCCACTGTACGAGGCGTCGGGAGAAAGAACGATGTAGTGAAGCTCTGGAACTGAAGAGGTACGCAGAAATATACTTTTTAACGCCGTCTGTAAAAGGTGGCGGAGTGTTTTAAAGTTAAAATAAAGCCGTAAAGGATTAATATTACGTAAAATTTGATTCTCGTGAGGTTCAGGTCATGTTATAATGTCCTGAACTCTTCTCGAGTGTACTGTACGGGAACTAAAACTAGGTTAAACCAGAACTAAATCAGGTCTAAATAAGCACTAAACCAGGACTAAACAAGAGCTAAAACCAGGACTAAAATCAGGACTAAAACCACGTCTAAACTAGGTCTAAACCATGAATAAATCAGGTCTAAAACATCACTAAACCAGGACTGAAATCAAAATTAAAACCAGGACTAAAACCAGGAGTAAAACCAGGTCTAAACCAGGACTAAAACCAGGTCTAAACCAGGACTAAATCAGGTCTAAAACAACACTAAATCAAGACTAAACCAGGACTAAAATCAGGACTAAAACCGGGTCTAAACTAGATTTAAACCAGGACTAAATCAGGTCTAAACCAGCACTAAACAACGACTAAACTAGGACTAATTCAGGACTAAATCAGGACTAAAACCAGGTCTAAAACCTAATCCAAACCAATTCTAAACCAGAACTAAAACCAGGACTAAACCAGAACTAAACCAGGACTAAAACCAGGTCTAAACCAGGATTAAATCAGGTCTAAACCAACACTAAATCAAGACTAAACCAGGACTAAAATCAGGACTAAAACCAGGTCTAAACTAGGTCTAAACCAGGACTAAATCAGGTCTAAACCAGCACTAAACAATGACTAAACCGGAACTAAATCAGGACTAAAACCAGATCTAAAACCTAATCCAAACCGGGTATAAACCAGGACTAAACCAGGGCTAAAATCAAGACTAAAATCAAGACTAAAACCAAGTCCAAACCAGGTCTAAACCAGGACTAAAACCAGGTCTAAACCAACAATAAACCAGGACTAAAATCAGAACTAAAGCAGGAAAAAAAACAGGTCTAAACCAGGACTAAACCAGAACTAAAACCAAGACTAAACCAGAACTAAATCAGGTCTAAACTAGCTCTGAACCAGGACTAAAATCAGAACTAAAACCAGGACTAAACCAGGACTAAAGGGAAGTTCACATTTACCCAATTTGAAACCCCCTGATCCATAAGATTGTCGCTCAGGTGTTTTAAAAACACAAACACAATCACCACATGACATCACGAGACGGAACAGGTGGAGTGTTTCTGTTTGAGAGAAAATATGCAGAGTTTGTGTGAATGAAATAAAACACAGCTCCAGGTCTGTTTGTGACGCTGAAACGAAATTATAACAGATCAGAAAATAGTTCACGTTAAAGAGACAGAATCACACTTTTATGGAGTCTGCGTTTTTAACACATATTTAGATCTCTATATTACCTTTTATTGTTTTGAAAATGCTATATTACCTGAAAACAATGTACATGTTAAATAAGTTTCAGTTTGCTTTGCTCCCTGTGCTAAGTCACTCCCCCTTCAGAGCGTGTGTGTTCTGCTAATGACACTACTGCCCATCGCATCAGGTTTGTCAAGTCGTTGTGTTCAGTTTTGTATCATGTTTTTGTACATTTATGAAGAATTAAAGTGTGTAGTGTGTATGAATAGGGCCCAGGAAAGATCACTAAATTACTCAAACATGCATGATTGGCATTTAAAACCTCTTTAGGTGTGTTTTTGATGAGGGAACAACAGTATAACATGGTCAAAACCATTTTTGGGAGTAAAGCGTTATAAAAGTAATGAATTGCTGTAATGTGTTGCTTTTTGCTGTAATGCAGAAATGTTACGGCATTACAGGGAAAAATGTAATATTTTACTCAGTACAAATGTCAGTAACGCGCGTCACAATGCTTTTTTTAACCTGGATTGAAGTGGTGGGTTTTTCTTCATACAAATTTACTAAAATTACCGTGATATCAGCAGCGATGAAACGCCAGAGACGCTAGAGATGCGCGGATGGCGGATACAGCCGCAGACTCCGCGGCTAAACCGCAGGTCGGGCGGGTGACGTGACGAAAAATAATATTTTAATTAAATTCAGGCGGGTGGCGGTTTCACTACTCAAATAAAAAACTCTGAACTCGGAGCAAATGGGAGGAGACCGAGCGGATGGCGGGCGGGTGCGGTTTTGAAAACTGGTTAAAAACTGTGGTTGCAAATGGATAGCGGGCGGATGATGAGTTTTGCGATGCGGTTGCGGATGAAAAAGTAGCCCATCCGCGCATCTCTAAGAGACGCGCCCGTGTAGACCGTCAGGTGACTGCGAGCAAAAGGACCGGTGCAGAACTCCGCGGTCCACGACGCTAACCGCAGCTGACGTCCGATCGCGCCTTGCAGACATCCTGTTCCACGGGCTCGGGGTTCTCTCAGGGGCGGTCCTAGATTCCAAGTTCTAGTCCAAGATTAGTCCTGGTTTAGTCCTGGTTTGGTCCTGGTTTAGACCTGGTTTAGTCCTGGTTCAGTACTGGTTTAGTCCTGGTTTAGTTCTTGTTTAGACCTGGTTTAGACCTGGTTCAGTCCTGGTTCAGCTCTGGTTTAGTCGTAGTTTAGTCCTGGTTTAGACATAGTTTAGTCCTGGTTTAGTCCTTGTTTAGACCTGGTTCAGCTCTCGTTTAGTCCTAGTTCAGTCCTGGTTTAGACTTAGTTTAGTCCTGGTTTATTCCTTGTTTAGACCTGGTTCAGTTCCTGGTTTAGACCTGGTTCAGTCCTGGTTTAGACCTGGTTCAGTCCTGGTTTAGTCCTTGTTTAGACCTGGTTTAGTCCTTGTTTAGTCCTGGTTCAGTCCTGGTTCAGTCCTTATACGGCGCAAAAGTTCAGCATCTTCACAGGTTATTTTGTTGAGAGTCACTTAAAAGTGCTGCAATAGTCGTGTAATGTTTTACATTTTAAACACAGTCATATTGTAACGTAATGAATGACTTTGAAATGACCCTAACAAGTCATAAATAACTCATTACAGTTTTAAAGTCACTTGCCCAACAGTGGTCAAAACTCATAATACACCGTCTTTCAAGTAGAGTATATAAAGATGCACTATGTAACTTCTGGCCTCCTACTTGTTTCCATAGAGACGTCATTGCCTTTGCCTGAAATGCTCCACACTCCAGACGCTTCCAGGAGTGACGTGCGCGGAATAGTTGATGGCGCTGATGTAAACATTCTATCACAATCGCTTTAATGAGATGGCAAAGTAAAAACATTCATTTAGTCGTTTGCAGACAGCGCAGACAAATGGTCATTTTATTTGCCAATGAGTAATAACAGTCGTCTAACTCCGGCTCCACTTTGGAAAGTCCGTGAATGTTTGCAGCAGTGGAGCTCAACAGTAATGGCCCTCATGGTTCTGGAAGTAGAAGTAGTAAAATCTGCTTCCGACGCTTTATAAACCGTTAAGTTATTAAAGCATTTTGCAGACTCTGATGTTTTAAATGTGCTTGGATTTTATGGCATTATGAATATTAGTTGATGGTTAACGTTAATTTAAAAAAAAAAAGTTCAATAGTGAATTCTTTGTTGCCCTTTTTTGGTTTGTTTTTGGTGTGATGTGTCCAGTTTTGGTTTTTAGTTGTTGATGCACCATGATTCATCAGCTTCGCAGCATTAAAATTTGTTCGATCAGCGGTAGGCGGGTACTTTTCTTTATTTAACCAATCGCTGCTATTTGAGCGTGACGTATGTAATGCGCCGCTAACGGGGCAAATTGGGATATTAAGCTTTTCCCAAATCCCGTAGGAAGAAGGACAATAACGTCTTTCCCCTTGATGAAATTCACCAAACATTGAGTGCGTATACATGCACATCAATACCCCGTTATGTCAGTATTCGGGTTACTGCGTTTACATGCGCACTGAGAAACCGGGACACTCATATCCGCGTATACATGATCAAATGGAGTATCCCAGTTTCTTGACATAATCTTAAAAATGCGCAGTGCAAAAATTAACTTAAATCAATTTCATAAACCAGGAAAAATACAAACCGTGAGCTCCTTTAGCATAAGAAGCTAAGGAGCTACGAGATCTCCCACAATCCACTGTGCAGATTCTTCATTAAAATCTTCTGCATAAATAAACTCAACTTTACAACATATAAACCATAAACACTATAGACACATCAGCCTGTTTGATCATATAATTCAGCTGTGATCACATTTGTTTACGTTTTACAGAAACGAAACTTAGGACCGTAGGCTAATTAGCATAAACTGTTAGCGGTGATAAAACAACTCGCTCCTTGTGCCGCTGATGCGATCAGTTTCTTTTGGACTAAATGACACGACTCTGTGGATTATGTGTGTTATTTCTGTGACAGAAGAGGCGCTAATGATGGTAAGTGTGTTCCGTGCGTATAGAGTATAGGAGATAGTTCATGTTTTAGCTTTTCAGCGATCACTACGAGTGCAGGTCGTACGTGTGCAGATCGTACGTGTGCAGGTTTAGCGCAGCTCTTATTTTACAGTCATTTCAATCGTTTGGTCACTTTATTTATGTTGGTCAATTTATTTATGTGACTACTGTTGTGGTGAAAGGCTGGAAAGTGTCTTTTGGACGCATGCGCACTCAACTTTATGTTGCAGTAACCGGGGTACTGCGTATACATGCCACAAGTAACCCGGTTATTATCAGAATAAACCAGCTACAGTAACCGGTTTCTAATAACCGGGATACTGCCATAACCGGGTTACTGAAACCGGGTTACTGTGTATACATGCACCATGAAGAAACCGGGATACTCAAAAAAACCTGATCATAACCGGGTTATTGATGTGCATGTATACGCATCATTCTCTTTGTTGCGCCGTTAAATCCTCAGTCTCGGGAATCGTTGACAACACAGAATGTATGTCTCTTCGCTGATTGGCTGGTGCCCGGACTCTCACTTCTGGGGTTTTTGCAAACCGTCTAGTGTATTCCGATTCCTGACCTACTCGCTGGAGAGAAATGAAATTGAGCGGAGGTACTAGGTGGCTATTAATTACATGTTAACTCTAGTGCTAATTGCTACATCAATAAACTAAGTAAAATCAAAATGGAAATGATATATATCCCATCATCATTTTTATTGTGAGTGAATCTTGCATCCTCTGTCCCATGGCAACAGAGCGGTTGGCTGCCTTTGTGACTGCCTGGCTCACACTGGCTTTTGAAACTTTTTATTTTTTTGAGCTCAGTTTTTAAAGGGACAGTCCTAAATTTTGGACATAGGACATAATTTCCTAGTTAGCCAGAGTCTTGGAGACGTATGGAGACAACAAAATCCCATTTGTTAAGGGAGAGGTACAGAAGACAAACAGGCTGAACTCGCACTTTCGACGGACTTTACAGCGACTTCACGTCTTGGTCTCTTTGCAGTGGAAGGTGTTTCTTGGTGAACAGCTGGTGCCTTTCGCTTTGGCGTTGACTTTTGAAACTTGTAACCAAGGTTAAGTGAGGGATTGGGATTTTGCGTTGCTATTGCTCCACATACAAACATACATCTTCGCTGCAAACTCAGGATGATTTCTTACGCAGCCAAAGGTTTCCTTTTTGATCCTTCCTGTGGATCAATCCTGCCCATCGCCTTCGCCTTTCACTACTTTTCAGTCCCGTTGGGAAGGGAAACAGTTTGAATGGAGGTTTGCACTCACACACATCTGATTTCGTTTTTGCATTTATGGAGTTCGCAAACTTCCGAAGCCCATTTCTCGAGCCGTTTTCCGCTGTTAGGATCCAACAACCACACAATTATGATGTCCGAATCCCATAACTAAAATATGACAATATCAGAACCAGAAACAGAAGCGATACGATTCAAAAGACTTGAAAACATCGACTTTGACAACAGACGCATCCCACTGGGAAAACAAACATCCTTCCCAGTATGCATTGCGCGATGACCGGAAGTCCGAAATCCGGGATGCATGTATAGTATGAAATCAAGGCAATAGCATCTTCATGTAGACACAGCAGATGACTGAGCCTGCTCCAGAAAAGTTCCGTATGACCCTTTACGCGAGCTAAATCTGCATGCCTATGGTCTGTTTAGGCCCGCAGCGCTATTGATCACCCTGGAATTCCCAACAAATTAGAAGCGCCCACTCAGGTCCTCGCTGGGGCTCTGTGTGGGGGTCTGATTACTCTGGTGGGCTTGAGTTTTTCAAAAGGCAGCGCTCCAAAGAGTGAAAAGAAATCCAAGATAATCCCCCGATCCTCCCGTCCTCGCCAGTTTGCGCTGAATGACTCCATTTGCCCGTCTTTGTGCGCCTGGTGTGGGCTTTGTGCCGGGCTGTGTTGGGGCGCGGGTTTGTGGAGGTCCAGGGCCGGTCTCAGGTCACTCTCCCGCGAGGTCGGAGCGCTACGGAGCATGCTCAGTAGACGGCAGATGGAGGAGAGAGAGAGAGAGAGTTGAGTGGCTCGGTTGTTGTTGACTTTATGATTACTGAGCCGCCTGTCAACGGTATTAAAGCAGCAGTCTGTAACTTGTTTTGGTGAGTTTTGAGAGAAGCGAACCGTCATCAGTATTAAAGGATCTGTATGTTTAAAAGATCACGACTTCGCTTGTGTTGCCAGAGACTTAACGCAAAAGTTTTCCTCACTTGAAAAGCCCAAAACCTCACTGAGTTCGTGTTTTGGGCCATTCAGATCAGAGACGCATTTTAGGTTTTTATCTGGCAACACAAATAATCGGACTGAGAACCAAAACACCAAAGTAAAACCTAAATAAACGGGGCACAGTTTGAAGCTTGCTATGGGTTCATTTCACTTCAATTCACCCTAAAAAATTCCAATTTGAACCCTCACATTGTCCAGTTGCAAAGAAAATTGGGTCAGAAAGACAAAATCTCAAATTTTAGCATGATTGGACCAAAGGTTTCCGAGATATCACAATTTAATTTTTCACTTTTTCGTGTAGTCGCCGAATTTCAAATTGCATTTACTCTGCAACTACTGGTCCGATATTAAAATCCAAGATATCTTTGGAAAGGGGAAATCATAAGAAATCCAATTCTGAATATCTCAAAAATATCCACTTGGACTCTGTGCGCATAAATGTATGGCCGTATACACTAAATGGATATGTGGCATGTCTTAAGATGTGGGTAAGGAATTCAAATCTGGCATTTATTTTTGCATCTGAGTACTTTTGCGATGAATTACTTTTTGACCTATAGTTTGACCTTGAAATTGACAATAAAGGACCAGCCTGACCTCAATGACACCAACAGAAAAAATGTAGCCCTTTACGTCTACTACAACATATAAAAAATCTGGAAGGGTTCTCTTTTTTATTTTCACACAAATTTACCTTGACTTTGACTTCCCCCCATCCAGAGTCCTGCACGGGTTCATTTTTGGAGACCCGCACCCGCGCCGTACAGCACTGCACCCGCCCACTAACCCATGATTTTATCAAAGTCGCACCTGCCCGGACCCGTTAACATTTCACCAGTTACCCACCTGTGCCCTTGATAAATCACACACGCATTAAAATCATTCTAACTGAAGCGTCCATCAGAATACGTACTGAAAAGTTACGACTTCAAGAAATTACAATCATGAAATGAAATGAAACAGTTATGGTCTATGGTCACAGACGCGACTCGACTGTCATCACTTCACAGACTTTATTTACTGAGCACAAGAAACATTGATTGAGATGCTGCACTATTGTGCTACACACGCCACGGACTGAACCAGGACTAAACCAGGACTAAACCAGGACTAAACTAAACTAGGACTGAACCAGGACTAAACCAGGACTAAACTAGGACTGAACCAGGACTAAACCAGGACTAAACCAGAACTGAACCAGGACTCACTGTGGGGACGAGCTTGGAGGTGCATCCGTGTAGACCGTAGGGTTGACCACAGGTGAAAGGACCGGTGCAGAGCTCCGCGCCGCATGGAGTGCAGCTGTTGCCCGATTGCACTTTGGGGACACCCTGCTCCTCTCTCTCTTAAGTCTAAGATTAGTCCTAGTGTAGTTCTGGTTTAGTCCTGATTTAGTCCTGACCTGCCCGTGTGTAATCACTATGCGCCGCATACCCATCCGTAAAATTCCAGAACGTTAAAACCTGCCCGTTTCAGCAACTATTTGCCAGTATCCATCAGGTATCTGTGGGTACCAGACGTGGTGCAGGACTCTGGCCCCATCTACGGCTATACATTTATACACACAGAGTCCAAGTTGATATTTTTGAAATATTCAGATTTGGATTTCTTATGATTTCCCCTTTCCAGAGATTCCTTGGTATTTGACATGGGACCAGTAGTTGTTGAGTAAATGCAGTCTGAAATTCAGTGACCACGCAAAAAAGTGAAAAAATAAAATCGTGATATCTCAGAAACAGTTGGTCCAATCAAACTAAAATCTGAAATTTTGGCTTTTCTGTCTATGATTTACATATATACCAAGTTTCATCTGACCAAGTAAGGCTTTGGGTGATGGACTGACCCTGTGGAGAAAGTCACGTCTCCTCTGCTCCTGAGTCTGGACCACAGGTGGTCCGGCACACACTGGTCAGAAGGCCTCTCTGCCTCTAACTGGGGTGAGCAAAAACAGCATTTCTGATAAATAAGGAGGTGCCAGTCCATGGATACAAAACAAGCAATAAAACTTTGAAATCAATTCTAAAAACAACAGGCAGCCAGTGAAGAGAAGCCAATACAGCAGCACTGTGCTCGTATCGACGTGCTCCTGTAGCAGGCAGCTGCATTTCAGACCATTTGTAAGATGTGAGCTGAGGACTGCTTTACACCCAAATACTCTCAGATTAGTTTGAGCCAGTACAAGTTCTGTGATGAAAATACTGCATCTTAAAACCTCCCAGATCCCTTATAGCATATGACAGGTTTTCATGTTTTTAAACTCTTAATTGGTTTGGTGGGATAGCACCAAATATGTATCACAGTTTTACATCTGTTAAGTGGCAGTTTGTGAAGGAAAAAGATGTTGAAGAGAAAAGTGCAATAGCCAAAACAGTAAGTAGCAATGAGTTAAAAAAAACAAACAAACAAACAAACAAAAAAAACCCTATGTCATAAACACAGAAAACTCCACTAAAATACAAACACTCTGGCAGATTGTCATATATTTTTATTAGTCTAATCTTATAACTTTTTTGAATTTTGGCCCTTGTTAAAATTATTGTTGTTAACTTAAAGATTTGTATTAAAATCTTAAATATAATTGTGTTAACCTTTAAAGTAGTTTAACGTGTCACATTCATTATAAAAACAATATGTCAGAGGAACGTCCAACTCAGAGGTGTCAAACTCAAATTCACAGAGGGTCCAAAACTAATAAACTGGGACAAAGTCATGGGCCAAACTAAATATTTACTGAAAAATTTCAACTCTTCTTCGAGATATGTAATGTTAAACCTAGGGTTGTAACGATATCCAAGTCTCACGATACGATATCACGGTATTAACCTCACAGTACGATATTTATTGCGATACCGTGGGAAAGCTCACGATTAGGGATGTAACAATATCCAGATCTCTCGGTACGATATTTTCATGACATACATCTCATGGTACGATCTTTATACGCTTCTTTTTCCTCTTAAAATGCCTTGTCAAGACTTAATCCAAAGAACTAAGACTTAAACGTGCTTAGAACTGTTATTTCTTCTTGTAGTCACTGAAATGGAGCAAAGGATCATGGTCTATGTAGTCTTTTTTTAGCTCTTTCTGCACCATAACTCTTAATTTATTTGTAATTTGATATATTGTGATGATCCACGATATTATTGTTGAGAACTTTGACAATACGATATCACGATATTTCAGTTATTGTTACATCCCTAGTTAAACCTTTTTTCTTATTAAAATAAATGTTTAATAATAGTTTTGCTTAAATATTGAATCCAGAACAAACTTAATATAAAATAATAACAAATTTTTAAATAAATAATGTCTCTATAGTCTATCTGTAGCCGGCGGGCAGCTCTAATACATATACAAATTTAGCCCCCGGGCCTGAGTTTGACATTTCTGATCTAACCATAGACTGTATATATGAGCGGACATAGTTAATGGTCTAGCTGCAGGGTGCAAAACAGGAAGTGCGCCAGAAGACTCTTACAGCTCTTTCTGACTCTGACTCCTCTTTACATTTGGATCTTGTCGCTCCTCTCGTGTACCTGCTGCAGTGAGCCTCGTCTTTTTCTTAAAATATTCGTATTAACCTGCACTACATCCTGATTTTTATTTACTTTTTTCTATTTTGTTCATCAAAAAAAAATCCCGTAGAGCCGGACTCCAGAGTCTCTCCTGTAACCGTGGGCATCGTGAGCTTCATTTGAGCGGCGCTGAACACTGCGGGTGACGTCACACTGGCTTAGTCCACTTCTTTTATACAGTCTATGCATCTAACGCAAACTGAGTGTGTTTTTACAGTTACAGTGCACATCCCCACACACACAGACAGACGCACACAGGACAGTGGTCCACAAACAGGGAGGCTTGAGTCACTTCATAAAATATTAACATAAAACGTTCACTCTGGTTCGTATATTCTGTATGTACAAGAGCACATTAAACAGGCATAAATGTACAAACACACACAGGAGGTTCAGAGGAGACGGGGCACGACTCCTGCGCTGAACTACATGACCACACGAGGGGCTTCATCACGAAACACCCAGCAGGACGCTCACTCACCTCCGATGTCCATCCCTCCGGGTTCTGGTGCATCTACCGTAAATTCCGGACCATAAGCGGCTACTTTTTTCTCACACTTGGAATCCTTAACGTGACTTAAAACTGTGATGCTGGACTGAAACAGGAGTAAACCAGGACTAAACTGTTTTCAGTCCCAGTCTGGTCCCCGGTCTTAGCCCTGGTCTGGTCCCAGTCTCCTTCCTGGTCTCAATCATGGTCTGGTCCCGGTCTCAGTTTCGGTCTGGTCCCGATCTCAGTCCCGTCCCGGTCTGGTCCCAGTCTTAGTCCTGGTCTGGTCCCGGCCTCTGTCCCAGTCTCAGTCCCGGTCTCAATCATGGTCTGGTCCTGGCCGCTGTCCTGGTCTCAGTCCTGGTCTAGTCCCATTTTCTGTCCCGGTCTCAATCATGGTCTGGTCCCGGTCTCAGTCCTGGTCTGGTCCCAGTCTCAGTCCGGTCTGATCCTGGTCTCAGTCCCGTCCTGGTCTTGGTCCTGGTCTGTTCCCAGTGTCCCAGTCTCAGTCCCGGTCTCAGTCCCAGTCTGGTCCTGTCCTCTGTCCTGGTCTCAGTCCTGGTCTGGTTGTCTCAACTCAGTCCTGGTCTGGTCCCTGGTCTCCCAGTCCCGGTCTGGTCTCCGGACCTGGTTTAATCCTGGTTCAGTCCGATATCACAGTTTAAGTCACGAAAACTGGAAACAGCCTTTATGCGTTTTTTTTTTTTTCTCCATTTTCCATTTAAACACAAAATCGAAAACAAATCGGAGTTGATGTTTTTTTCGTTTTCTTATTTTTGGTTTTATATTGAAAAACAAATGAACGAATGATAAGACAGATTCATGAGGTGAAGCTGCTCCTGTACGAACATTATCTGATGTCTCAGGTACGGGGACGGAAATGCTATAGTGCTGCCCTTTAATGAGTCCTCTCCTCTGTCCTGGTCTCAGTCCCGGTCTGGTCCTGGTCTCTGTCCCAGTCTCAGTCCTGGTCTCAGTCCCGGTCTGGTCCTGGTCTCTGTCCCGGTCTCAGTCACAGTCTGGTCCTGGTCTCAGTCCCGTCCCGGTCTTAGACTTGGTCTGGTCCTGGTCTCTCTCAGTCCCGGTCTCAATCATGGTCTGGTTGCGGTCTCAGTCCCGATCCTGTCCCCGGTCTCAGTCCTGGTCCTGGTCCTGGTCTCAAACTCAGTCCTGGTCTGGTCCTGGTCTAAGTCCTGGTCTCAGTCCCAGTCTGGTCCCAGACCTGGTTTAGTCCTGGTTCAGTCCGATATCGCAGTTTAAGTCACGAAAACTGGAAACAGCCTTTATGCGTTTTTTTTTTTTCTTTTCTCCATTTTCCATTTAAACACAAAATCGAAAACAAATCGGAGTTGATGTTTTTTTCGTTTTCTTATTTTTGGTTTTATATTGAAAAACAAATGAACGAACAGTATCTGACGTCACAGGTACGGGGACGGAAACGCTTAAAGTGCTGCCCTTTAATGAGCGCACACGTCACAACCCGCGGGAACGTTGACGCCGTCGTCCGTGAAGCGTCGATCCCTTCTCGCTCCGTCCTCGTCTGACACGTATTGACTTTGAAAAGTGCGACTTGTTCGGCGATTCTTCACAACTAATAAAATATCACCGGTCTGTCGCTGCCAATTAAGTGCAGTGTGTTTTTGCGTGTTCTCCCCTCGCGATGAGCCTGACCTTTAGAACAGCTGCTCAGACTGGCTCGGCTCCGGACGCCTCAGACGCCGCTCCGTGGCATTTGCTCCCGTGGAACCTCCAAAGATCACGTCTGCTCCCGCTCCCCTCATTACACAAACACAGTCTGCTCGATACATCCGTCAGTATCATTAAAAAAGACGGGCATTTTGCATCGCTGAACAAAGGTATGCATGTAAAGTATAGACGCTGGACATCATTTTTATTATGGTTATTACACTTTTACACATTTAGACCAGCGTTTCCCAAACTTTTTTTCTGGGGACCCATATTTTAAAGTCATAAATGTTCACGACCCAAGTCAATTGACATTATTCATAAATCAATAAATAAATTTGCCACCATTATTGAACATTAATGGGGATATTTTGTGATCGTGTCTCTCTGAACAATGAGTATTACCGTGTTTTTCTACCAATAATGCGGAGTATCAATGATATTTAATTCTCTTGTCTATTTTCATACATAAGGCGCACTGGATTATAAAGCGCATTAAACAAAACAAACGGACAACACTTGAAACTTGAGACTTTTTTATTTCCTACAAGGAGGACTCAAATATACACTGAGTAATAATGTGTTTAATGCAGCTTTGCGCACATTTGTTTGCATTTTACAGAAACTGAACAATGCAAAATAGTGCATAATAGTGAAAATTTCTGTTTGCAATTGATTAATAATTGTGCCTGAACTGAAATGTACTAATTTGGAATGTTTTAAAGTAACTATCGGTGTTGATGTTTTGTCTTGAAAAGGGAAAACATGGCAGATGACATAAAGATGACTCTTCTTTCTGTTCTTTTCATTCATTTCTTGTATGTTTGATGTTGTGACACTGTTGATGTCTTTTTATACTATATGAATGAAATAAATTAACAAATAAATAACTTAAAACCACATCGCTCATTTGCATAAATTATAAGCGAAAAACAGCTCGCTTCTTGTGCGCTGATGCAGTTCAGCTTCTGTCGGACTAAAGAACACGACTCAGTGGAATTATATGTGAAAATCAGTTCGAGGTCAGTAAGCACAACCAGAATTAATATATAAGGCACATTGGATTATAAGGTGCTAGGGATGTGCAAAAATATCGATATATCGTATCGTTTAATGCACGTTTAATTTCAAACTCAGGACCAGGGGCCACATTTGGCCCGCGATATAATTATATTTGGCCCGCAAGATCATGTCAAATATGTATTAGAGCTGCCTGACGTCTACAGATAGACTATAGAGACATTATTTATGTAAAATGTTGTTATTTTTAAATTATAGACAAGGCAAGGCAAGGCAAGTTTATTTGTATAGCACAATTCGTACACAAAGTAATTCAAAGTGCTTTACAGAATAAGAAATACATTAAAATCGTAATAAAAACAAATCAAAACATAAACATATATATGTATACTTGTTCTGGATTCAGTGTTTAAGCAAAACTATTGTTAAACTTTTATTTTAATAAGAAAAAGTTTAACATTACATATCTCGAAAGAAGAGAAAACATGCAGATGTTGTTGACATTTTTCAATAAAGATTTAATTTGGCCCACAACTTAGTCCCAGTTTTGGCCCTCAGTGAATTTGAGTTTTAAAGTTTTTAAATTTTTAATTTTTTTTGGTTTATTTTACAAAATTATTTTGTTACAGTGCTACAGTTTTGTTGCTTGTGTATGGGGAGGAAACTCATTTATGCAACACATTTGACATAATCACTATTTTGATGATTAAAATGGGCATTTTTCATATGAACTTTGCACAAGAAGTGATTTAACAAAGACTTTTAGTATCACATACATGATTTAACCTTTATTTTTTATTGAACCGCACCAAATCATTTTGAAATATATCGTATCAGTTCATATGCAACCCCTATAAGACGTTGATTTTTCAGAAAATTAAGGTATTTTAAGTGCGCCTTATAGTCCAAAAAATATAGTTCTCAAGTTTTAAACAAGGAAAAACAGTAATGAATGTTTCAAACTGAAAATTTATTAGGCAAGGCAGTGCTGCTGAAAAGGAGGGGGACTTGGGAGATTGTAGTGTACAGTTTCGTATCATGTTTTTGTACATTTATGGAGAATTGTTGTGTGGAAGCATTGGTGACGTAGGCTTGTGGGCGGAGCCTCGTACAGTATCTTACAGCTCAAATCCTCAAACGTGCATGGACGACATCTAAAACCTCTTCAGGCATGTTTTTGATGAGGGGATAACATTATAAACACAGTGGGAAGCTTCAGAAATCGATTTTACATAATACCCGCTCTTTAAGGGGTTTCTGCAGAGAACCTATCACAACCAATCACACTCAAGGAGACGTATTATGTAAATCCGACTTTTATGAGCTTTAAACCGAGTTATCACCGTGTTCCCTCATCATTAAAGACGCCGTATATGATTTCTACAGATTAAAAATGTGTAAAACAGAACTAGTTAATTTGAAAACGCTTGCAGTTGTCCAAAGTTATTCCTCGATTACCTTATGCATTCTGAGCGTCCTAATTACTCCCAGGGATCACTTCTTTGAGCTGGAGGACTTTACAGATTACTTCCAGACACTATACTTATACTTGAGTACTATATTGTACAGTGTTACAATACTCTTACTCGAGTAAACGTTGTGCTTCCTCTTCTCACTGTGAGTGAGTCTAAAGTGACAAAAACTTCATGTGAAATGATTTGAACATTTTTGTTTTTATTATTATTATTATTATTATTATTATTATTATTATTATTATTATTTATTTAATTAATTAATTATTATTATTATTCATTTATTATTATTTATTTTATTTATTGTGTTTTATTTATTTATTTTATTTCTTGCAGCTCCTTCAGATATGATTTAGTTTGTCTCAATTTTGTGTCTGTCCTTTGAAAAAAAAAAAAAAAAAAAATTATGTGTATTACATTTTGCAAATGTCTTCAAGGTGTTCAGTGAACGCCCAACAACAAATATTGAAAGAATTTTTGTACTACTAATACATGTATTTTTTTTTTTTTCTGTATTTTCTTTTATTCAGTGAGTAATAAACACTACATTAGTTAATTAATTAATAATAATTTCTAGATCAGTGTTATAAACTCAGACTGATGATGATGATGATTAATCTTTCTCAAGTCGTGGTTTTCCCGATTACTTTTCATTTTTATCACTTTTTGTTCTACTGCTTATGTAATATTATTTGAAGTACTTTCACAATATGTGTATTATTCATTCATTCATTTTTCAAAATAAAACCAAAAGAAAGAAAATGAAAAAAATAAAATAAAATTTTCTTCATTATTTGTCTCCAAAAAAAAAAACAAGTTTTCGATTTTGTGTTTAAATGAATAATGGAAAAAAATATATAAAACAGATAATGTCCATTTCCCATTTCCGTGACTTTAACTGCGATGCAGGACTAAACCAGGTCCGGGACCAGACCGGAACTTAGTCAGGGACCAGACCAGGACTGAATCCGGGTCCAGGACCAGGACAGAGATCGGGACTGAGACCAGGACTGAGACCAGGACCAGGACATAGACCGGGACTGAGACCGGGACCAGAACCAGGATAGAGATCGGGACCGAGACTAGGACTGAAACTGTGCCCAGGACCAGAACAGGGACCGGGACCAGAGACCAGGACTGAGACCGGGACCGAGACCAGGACCAGGACCAGGACTGAGACCTGACTAAAAAAAAGGATTAAAAACAGTTTAGTCCTGGTTCAGTCCTGGTTCAGTTTGACTCGGTTTTAAGTCACGGAAAAAGGAAACGGCCGTTATCCTTTTTTTTTTTTATTTTTTTCCATTCTTCATTTAAACACAAAATCGAAAAAATGAAAAAACAAATCGTTATCCTTTTTTTTTTTCATTTTGGTTTTGGAGATAAATAATTAAGAAAATAGTTGTTTTTTCGTTCCCTTATTTTTGGTTTTATATTGAAAAATGAACGAACGAACACACAGATTTTTCACTTACCTCCAACTTTCACTTTTACTACAACAAAAATCTGACAAACTTCTATGTCCAGGAAACATCTTGCATTAATAACCTATAAATGTGTTTTATTCTTATTTTTACAGACTTTAACTGGTTTTGCTCATGAAAAAATGGACGAGTGATACCATTATTTTGTGTTTTTGTCTTCACATTTCTCCAGTTTCCCAAATTCCCAAATCTCCTTTAAGACTTTAAGAGAAGCCTGTCCGGTCTGAGGAGAGATAATGTGATTTCAGTGCTTTTTGGTGTAAGGAGACGCAGGAAGAGTTTAGTCTTTTGGACATTTGAGCTGCTCCGGAGTACGGCACTTCCCCTTTAAGGTGTTTGGACGACATCTGAAGATACAGTAAGACTACTTTTGTAAAAAATATATATCATTGTAATAGTATTGTGCGCTGGGGCTGTAATCCATCACTCTGGGAAAAGCAGGTGAGTGTTGTAAACGTCTGAAAGCTCTAAGATGTGCTTTTCGGGAACGTTCAAGTACCGTACATGTGTATTTTTGAATAGCTATTCCAGGAAATGTGTGTAAAAAATACATTTCCGTGTAATATTTAATCAGATATTTTCATTTATTTGTTGAACATACGTAAGTTAGGGCACAAACAAAACCAAAAAACGTGAGCACATTACCCAGATTTTAGTGTCGTTGCGTCGGCTTCCAGTTCATTTTAGAGTTGATTTTGAGACTTTATTGTTTGTTTTTAAAGCTTTGAATGGACTGGCCCCAAAGTACATCTCGGATCTCGTCCAAATTTACTTCCCTGTGCAGACTCTGTTTACACGAAAATGCTTGCGGGTAAAAACGACAAAATATTTTATCGGAAGTGCCTTTCGTTTCGTTCGACGGTGCAGGAGAATCTCACCGAGTTCAGGTCTGTCCGTATCAAAGCATTAGTCCAATGAGGTTCTTTTGGTCTTTCTGATAATTTATGTTATTAGGTTCTTTTTTCAGCCCAAGAGTTTGTTTTCACACCTGACAGTTTTGACTGCTCACTGGGATCTTCCTCAGAGTGGTTGCTGTGACGTGTTCGCTCACACAAAGCAGAAGAGGAACAACTTAAATCGGTCATTTCTAACCAGTGTAAAAGAGGGAACCACATTATGGACTTGGACAGAGGACAACAAACATCGCTGTATTAAAAAGGCAACTGAAATGTCTGAATAACAGGACTATAAACTGGGACGAAGGGGCTTTTTTACTCTCACACACGTGGGAAACTGTCCTGAGGAAGTCGGACTGCAGATGGCGCTGTCGTCCTGCCTCCACCGGTAGGAAGACACCGCCAAAACCTGTATTTTTTTTTTTTTTTTTTTTACATGAGAATGCTTGTGGTTAAAAACAACACAATATTTTATCAGAAGCGCCTTTCGTTTAAACCAGGGGTGTCAAACTCATTTTGGACCGGGAGCCGTATCCAACCTATTTTGATCGCAAAGGGGCCGGATCAGAAAACTCATGGCATATAAACCCCAAAAACAGCAATAAGTTCAAATATTTGTGTAAAGAAATGCAAATCTATTACAGAAATCTTTTTTAATTGATAAACTCTTTCTTTTAAAAAAATATTATACAACCTGAACAACCTGAAACTTTGAGAAAAATGCAATTTCAACGCAATGTTTTAACATGAACTTGTTTGCAAATAGGAATAAGTCCATTTGTTTTGGAAAATCCTGCACTCGGCTCCACTTTTCTCATGTTAGACATTTGTTGATGAGGGTGTCACGGTCAACAGTCAAAACGATCGTCGTTTAAGAGCGTTTGGAAAGAGACAAGTCTTCATTTGTGCTGCTCTGGTGGGAGGGGCCACGTACAGAGACGCTGCTGTGATAAACACCGCAGAAAATTATCAATATTTTAATAGAAAATATAATTCAAATATTTTAGTAGAAAATCAGCTGAGGGCCAGATTAAAGGTCTTGGTGCCCCAGTCCGTATGTTTGACACCCCTGGTTTAAACGGTGACGCCGTTTTGGGGCTTAAAAACGCAAAAATCTGAAACCACCCTCCAGAGTGGAAAAGTGGAATACACTTCGCCGTACTGTTTACGTCTACACTGCCCAAGACACAAAACTCTGGTCAGATCTGCTCACGACACATACACGTTTACGTCACATACATCACCACCGAGCCGCCTGGCATGCACACCCAATTGAATTCCACACACTTTTGCGTCGCCGTACGCACACAGGTTTCCTCCCGAAAACGCTCATCTAAACGCGGAATAAAAAGTGAAGACGCGACGCCGCTTTTGCGTCTTCTGTTCAGACCGTCATCATATAAACGTAGACTTAATCAGCTGAGCAACATCACGTGATCACCCTAGTGAGCACCCGAAACTGACAAGTATGAAAACTAAATCTTGGTCTGAAAAAATAACCGAATATTGCTGCTTATGAGGAAAAAGAAAGGAAAAAAATAGCACAAGAGAATGAAGAACATCACAGCTTTCTACAGAATCAATACAGAACAGTAGAGGCCTGTCCAAACACTCGTCTCTGTCGGCAGGTTTAGTGTAACTCAGGTCCGGTTGATTGCAGTAGCTTTTTAAAACAGTAATGGCACAGGCAACATTTCCTTTAATTACACAGTTTGAGTTTGGGAGTAATTTGGGCACAGTGGCACAAATTGCACAGTGGAAGTTCGGCTTTGCTTAAACATTTTCTCAGACCACTTTGTGCTTCTACTTCTACTACAGCGTTCAAGTCATCAGTGTTGGGGAGTAACAGATTACATGTACTGGAGTTATGTAATCAGAGTACAAATGATGAGTAAATGTATTCGGTTTTGGATTACAAAAAATTGATTACATGGCGGTATTTTCCTGTTTTCACATTTGGGGCTATATCCCCCCCTTTTTTTTTTTTTTTTTTCTCTGTAATTCCACTCATTGCCAGACACTAAACCAGGTCTAAACCAGGTCTAAACCAGATCTAAACCCAGGTCTAAACTCTAAACCAGCTCTAAACCAGCTCTCTAAACCAGGTCCCAGGTCTAAACCAGGTCTAAACCAGGTCTAAACCAGGTCTAAACCAGGTCTAAACCAGGTCTAAACCCAGGTCTAAACCAGGTCTAAACCAGGTTTAAACCAGGTAAAGGACAAAGGACTAAAACCAGGTCTAAACAAGGACTAAACAAGGACTAAACCAGGACTAAAACCAGGACTAAACCAGGTCTAAACCAGGACTAAACCAGGACTAAACCAGGACTAAACCAGGACTAAAACCAGGACTAAACCAGGTCTAAACCAGGACTAAAACCAGGACTAAACCAGGTCTAAACCAGGTCTAAACCAGGTCTAAACCAGGTCTAAACCAGGACTAAAACCAGGACTAAACCAGGACTTAAACCAGGTCTAAACCAGGTCTAAACCAGACTAAACCAGGACTAAACCAGGTCTAAACCAGGACTAAAACTAAACAGGTTAAACCAAGACTAAAACCAGGACTAAACCAAGACTAAAACCAGGACTAAACCAGGACTAAACCAGGTCTAAACCAGGACTAAACCAGGACTAAACCAGGTCTAAACCAGGTCTAAACCAGGACTAAACAAGGACTAAAACCAGGACTAAACCAGGACTAAACCAAGACTAAACCAGGACTAAACCAAGACTAAAACCAGGACTAAACAAGGTCTAAAACAGGATTTAACAGGACTAAACCAGGACTAAACCAGGTCTAAACCAGGACTAAAACCAGGACTAAACCAGGTCTAAACCAGGACTAAACCAGGTCTAAACCAAGACTAAAACCAGGACTAAAACCAAGACTAAACCAGGTCTAAACCAGGACTAAACCAGGACTAAACCAGGACTAAACCAAGACTAAACCAGGACTAAACCAAGACTAAAACCAGGACTAAACAAGGTCTAAAGCAGGATTTAACAGAACTAAACCAGGACTAAACCAGGCTGCGTGGACTGTGTCTCCTCCTCTTCTATCAATAATATTTTTAAAAACTCGGCCTTTTCATTTTCTTTTAGCAAACAAAACTTTTTTATGTTACGATTTCCTGGTCTTTGCTTCTCTACAACAAATCAAATCATCCAAAGTATTCAGATTACGTTACTCACCTTAAATAACTTCATGGATTCCGTTACAAACTACATTTTGGGTTATGTAATCTGTAATCTGTAGGGGAATACATTTTAAAAGTAATGTGGGGTTGTCTAGTTTTACGACTCTTTAAACATTTCTATCAGTCTGTGTTTCCGTTTGCTTGTGGACGTGCGTGAGAATGACCGCGATCGTGAATGTGAGCGTGCGCGTGGATAATGTGAAGTGGTTTCGCGCAGGTTGAAGCGAGAGGCCCTTCTCTTCTCTTCTCTTCTCTTCTCTGTGGAGTGGAGATCTTGAAGAGGAGGAGGAAGTACTCGAGCCAGGGCCAAAACAGGACTCTTGAGAGCTGAGCTTAAAGGTGATGGACGCCGCTACGTTTGTAAGTATAAGCGCATTTTAGAGGGTTTAATGAGGTAAAAAGACACAGCGGCGGCACAGTTTGTTTAAAGTTCGCTCGTCAGATGGACTGCAGGTGGTTTAGACGCGTCATATCCATACTGATGTCCTTTTTGTAGGTTCAGCAACCCCTCCATCACTTCTCGAGCCAGAACCGAACGTAATTCTCCAATCGGATTCATTTTTATTTCAGTGACGCATGTGAAAGTGTGGAGGATCTTTGTAAAGACGAATTCTAGTCTCAGACAAGCCAGACGGAAGAAAATAACAGTAATATCCAAATCCAAATCCACATTATTTCTATAGCACACTTCACAAAAAAGCAGTTTCCAAAGTGCTGCACAGAGATCATAAAAAAGAAGACAAGAACAAAAAAGTAAATTGCTGAAAATTTGGTCATTTTGTCAAAATGGACCCAGATCTAAAACTTGATCAGCAAATTAGTGCTGTTATAAAAGCTTTTTTTTTTTTTTTCCAGCGAAGACAACTGGCCAAAATTAAGCCTGTTTTCGTCAACGCAACATTTTGAAACTGTCATACATGCATTTGTGACAACTCGATTGGATTATCGTAAAGCACTTTATGTTGGTGTCAGGCAAAATGCACTTTCCCGGTTGCAACGGGTCCAAAACTCAGCGGCTCGACTTTTAACTGGAAACACGAGAGCATCTCACCTATTTTAGCCTCTCTCCATTGGCTCCCAGTGACTTTTAGAGTTGATTTTTTAATTATTTTATTTACTTTTACGTGTTTGCACGGCCTAGCGTCCTCCTGCCTCACTGACTTGATCCACCCTTATGTCCCCTCTTGTACTCTCACCAACTCCAGCTCGCCCTCCCAAAAACTAAACGTAAACTTCGTGGGGACCGTGCGTTTTCTGTTTCTTCCCCTCGGCTCTGGAACCAGTCGCCATTAGAGATTTGAGGCCGAGTCTGTGCCTGTTTTTAAATCACTCCTAAAAACATACCTTTTTTCACTGTCTTTTAATAAGTGACATGTGTATTTCTTGTTGAGTATTTTACTGTTTTTCTATGTTTTTAGTAGCTGTATTTTATGTGTACCATATATTTTCTGTCTGTCCTGTGTTTGTGTACAGCACTTTGGTTTACTGTAAAGTTTTTAAAGTGCTTTATAAATAAAGTTGGTATGGTATATTAGTCCTAAAACAATAAAACCTGTAAAAGCAATTAAAAGCAAAACCATAAAAATCATAAAATAGCAGTAAATAAATAAAATAAATAAGAGACACAGTGGACCACACAACTCACGCGGTGTTAAAAGCCAGAGGATAAAAATGGGTTTTAAGACGAGACTTAAGGGAGGGGGGCAGGGCTTTCCAGAGCTTGGGGCCGACCACAGAGAAGGACCAGGAGGTTTTAAGTCTTATTTTAGGCACCACGAGCTGGAGCTGACCCTCGGACCTCAGGCTACGTTTGTATGGTGACGGTCTGAACAAAAGACGCAAAAGCGGTGTCGCGTCTTCACTTTTTATTCCACATTTAGACGAGCGTTTTCGGGAGGAAATCTGTGTGCGTACGGTGATGCAAAAGTGTGTGGAATTCGATTGTGTGTGCATGCCAGGCGGCTCGGTGGTGACGTATGTGATGGAAATGCGTACGCAACCTGAGCAGATCTGACCAGAGTTTTGCATCTTGGGCAGTGTAGACGGAAACTCTACGGTGGAGCATATTCAACTTTTACACTCTGGAGGGTGGTTTCAGATTTGTATGTTTTTAAGCCCCAAAAACACCGTCACTGTCTAAACTAAAGGCACTTCCGATAAAATATTTTGTCATTTTTACCCACAAGTGTTCTCATGTAAACAGGCCCTTATACAGGTTTTGTCGGTGTCTTCCTACCGGTGGAGGCAGGATGACATCTGCGGTCCAACCCAGGTGTGTGAGAGTAAAAAAGCCCCCTCGTCCCAGTTTAAAGTACTGTGGGCACGTTTCTATTTCAACATTTCGATTGCCTTTTTAATCCAGCGACGGCATTTGTTGTCCTCTGTCCCAGTGATGTTTGCTTGGTCCCAGTCCATAATGTGGTTCTCTCTTTTACACTGGTCAGAAATGGCCGATTTATGTTGTTCCTCTTCGGCTTCGTGTGAGGGAACACGTCACAGCAACATCACGTGACCACTCTGAGGAAGACCGCGAGTAAGCAGTCAAAACTGTGAGATATGAAAACAAATGCTTGGGCTGAAAAAAGAACCTAACTAGAAAAGCACTCAGAGAGCGCAGACCTCCGCCAAGGACTACCCCCATTTTTATATAAATTGCAATAAAATCAGTCTTCTGGATCAGATCCGGATCAGCCTTTGGAATATGAAAGAGGATCCCATTGTCCATCCCTGAGTCAAATTTCATGGGGTTTGGTCAATAATTAACCGAGATATTGAGAAACTAAATTTTTGGCCCCATTTACCACAATGTTAACTAAAATTTCAAAGTGATCCAGAATCCAGGATTTCTTCCGGATCACCCCCAAAATGAAATCAGTTCTTCCTTTTCGCATTTCCAACAAATCCTGAAAATTTCATCAAAATCGGTCCATAACTTTTTGAGTTATGTTGCTAACAGACAAACAAACAAACAAACAAACAGACAAACGCCGGCAAAAACATAACCTCCTTGGCGGAGGTAATAACATAAATTATCAGAAGACCAAATGAACCTCATTGGACTAATATTTATTTTAATACAGACAGACCGTGTGTGTCCGTGTCATCTGCTAATCCAGTGTTTCCCAAACTTTTTTCTGGGGACCCATATTTTAAAAGTCACAAATTTTCACAACCCAAGTCAACAGACATTATTCATAAATCACAAAATGAATTTGTGACCATTATTGAACATTAATGAGGATATTTTATTGTTGACTCAGTGATCGTGTCTCTCTGAACAATTAGTATTACCGTATTTCTCAGATTATAAGGCGCACTATCAATAAAGTTGAATTCTCTCATCAATTTTCATACATAAAGTGCTCCGGATTATAAGGCGCATTAAGTGAAACAAACAGACGACACTTGACACTTGAGACTTTTTTATTTCCTTCGAGGACGACTCAGATACACATTGAATAATAATGTGTTTAATTCAGCTTTGTGCGCATTTGTTTACATTTTACAGAAACAAAACTTAAAACCACATGGCTCATTTGCATAAACTATGAGCATAAAAAAGAAGCTCGCTCCTTGTGCCATGATGCAGTCTGCTTCTGTCGAACTGAAGAATATGTGTGAAAATCGGTTTGAGGTCAGTAAGCACAACCAGAATTAATACATAATAGGCGCACCGGCTATAAGGCACACTGTCGATTTTTCTGAAAATTAAGGGATTTTAAGTGCATCAAAAAATATGGTACAAGGAAAATCTAAAGTGAGGAGCGGAGGATCTACGGAAAAAAAAAGTGAGGAGTGCGGAGATGTACATTGCAGACCTACATGCAGATCGTGACAAAGCAACACCCCCAAAAAATCTCTTGTGATCCACCTGAGAGTCACAACCGGCTGCACTAGCACTGATTCATGTTTGGCTGTAGGTTCTGGGGTTTAGGTAGTGACCGTTCAGATCAGAGAGACACATTTTAGGTTTAAACACACTTCAACTTTCAACATTGAATCTGGCAACCCAAATAAGAGACTCGTGAGGCTAATTCTGCTTTCTGATTGGGTAATCGTCTTGACAACCAAAACACCAAAAGACCAAATAAATGGGACCTCGTGTGAGCAGAGCAGAGCTGTGCAGCGGCTGCGACATAAAGCTGAAACCCAAAGCACCAAAATAGAATCAAACTGCTTCTGGCAGGCTTCAAAATATGTACATAGTAATACACAGAGTATCATCATTATTCCTGCGCTTGAGGTGGATTGTGAACCCGTTTTACAGTCGGTCCAGATGGTCGCTCCACACAGCCACCTGTGTGCACCCACAGCATCCAGGTAAACAAGAGGGGCTGTGTACGGACAGGCCCACAGAAAGGTTCATTAATACTCTGCTGAAATGACTTCAGGCCATAAGATTAAAATGACAAGTTTGTGGAGCCAATCCCAAACAAATAATGAGAAAGTGATAAATGAGAGAAAAAGAAGAGCATCTACAGTATCTTTTTATTATATGTGCCACAACTCATCCTGATGTTATATAAGATCATCTTCTGTCATGTTCAATCACTATTTCATCTTCTCCTTTTTCTCCTAGTTTTCTGAGTTTGATTTACTTGTACATTTACCAGAGGTGGGACCAGGTCATTGTTTTGCAAGTCTCAAGTAAGTCTCAAGTCTTTGACCACAAGTCTGAGTCAAGTCCCAAGTCAAATACAGGCGAGTCTCGAGTCTCTGGCCCATAAGTCCAAGTCAAGTCCACGTCATCTGCTTCGAGCTTCAAGTCATTTCAAGTCTTGACCATCCATCCATTTTCGTCTGCTTATCCGGGGCCGGGTCACGGGGGCAGCAGTCTAAGCAGGGACTCCCAGACTTCCTTCACCCCAGACACGTCTTCCAGCTCCTCTGGGGGGACCCCGAGGTGTTCCCAGGCCAGCCCAGAGACATAATCCCTCCAGTGTGTCCTGGGTCTTCCCCGGGGCCTCTGCCCAGTGGGACATGCCCAGAACACCTCCTGAGGGAGGCACCCAGGAGACATCCGGAACAGATGCCCCCGAGCCACCTCAGCTGACTCCTCTCGACGTGGAGGAGCAGTGGCTCTACTCCGAGCTCCTCCCGAGTCATGGAGCTCCTCACCCTATCTCTAAGGAAGCGCCCAGCCACCCTGCGAAGGAAACTCATTTCGAGCGCTTGTATCCGCGATCTCGTCCTTTCAGTCACTACCCAGAGCTCATGACCATAGGTGAGAGTGGGAACAAAGACTGACTGGTAAATCGAGAGACGCGACCGCATCACTGCAGACGCTGCACTGATCTGCCTCCCCTCACTCGTGAACAAGAGATTTATATGACTTTAAGATAAATTGTACTTGTCAGTCATGGTATATTTATATATGAGTATTTATTTAAGAGTTGTAGAAATGCTAATTTTTCCTTTTTAAAAGTCTTGACAAGATCTTAGTGTGAATCATTACGGTCAGAACAGAAAGAATTTAGATTTAAAAGTGCTAAATATCAGTTTGTCATGCAGTCCGAACTGAAATGGAAGGATCATGTTCTATGTAGTTCCCTCTGTTTTACTGTATTGTACTGTATATTACTGTAGTACATTTGATGATACCACATCACAGTACTTCAGTTACATTCAAAGTAACAAACAGAAGTGACATGGCCCAGTTTGTTTCTGTAAAATTAAGCACAGCATGTATCATCTGTAAAGCAGAAGCATAAAGTTTCCTCAAGTCACAGGCCTCAAGCCTGAGTCAAGCACCAAGTCACTGATCTTCAAATCCAAGTCGAGTCCCAAGTCTTGATCCATTTTTATCAACTCAAGTCTCAAGTCTCTAAAAACTGTGACTCAAGTCTGACTCAAGTCCAAGTCACTACTCACAAATCTTCATCACTTGACACTTGTTATTTTTGCTGCTTATTTTGAATCTATTATTATCATTTATATTTTTGCTCTTTGTTATTAAAATATATTGTGATTTATGAGTCTCTTTGTCCAAATTATTTCCCTTTCGGATCAATAAAGTTTGTCTAAGTCTATTCTCCACCCAAGACAAACCTGGGCCCATATTTTACAGCTGGCGGTGCTTGCTCGGGTGATCCGGCGTAGTTCTCGGGGACCGCGCTCCGCCACATGTCTGTGTATTTAGTGTCTCCGGGAGGAACACGATCTGAGCGCGGTGGAGCTGTGGGCGCTAACTGGAGGCACTTGAGGCCGGTCCGACGGAGTGAGTGATGATCAGCACGAGGGACGGAGGAGAGGGATCGACGGTGACATATGGAGGAGGTGGGTGTGTGTTTGGAGTCAGACAATACGACACACCGCACGTACAGATCTCGGGATTGTGTCGTCATAGCTCACAGAATTCTCAGTTAGCCTCGTGTGAAAGCAGATCTAGACTTTTCAGAGCTTTAAACCTTGGTATAATAGATTCTCCCCAACATTTACTCACCTGAAGTTATGATTTCGTGTATGTTTGAGCAATCTTTAATCACTTATTTTTTTGCAGATCAACTCCCGTTTTCGTGCCACTGGCAGAGATGGGGACCAAAAATGGACTAAGACGTGAATCTGTGTATCATTTGTTCATTATTTTTTTTATATAAAACCGGGAACAGGACCAAGACTGAGACCGGGACCAGACCAGGACCAGACCGGGACCGAGACTGGGACTGAGACCAGGACCAGACCGAGACTGAAAATGGTTTGGTCCTGTTTTAGTCCTGGTTCAGTCCATATGTGGCACAAAAGTCCGGCATCGCAGTTTAAATCATGGAAACGGGAAATGGACGTTACCCGTTTTTCCATTATTCATCAACACAAAATCAGAAACTGAAAAAAATGAATTGTTATCTGTTTTTTCGTTATGGTTATGGAGACTTGACTTGGACTTGAGCCTTGTGACTTGAAAAGACCTTGATGCTTCTCCAAAAATATATATTTTGAGGTTTGTTTTTAGAAAATATTGTTTCTTTGTAACTGATACATGCGGTGTATCTCTCTGTCCTCAAATGTACTACAGTAGTATACAGTACAATACAGTAACATAATCCTTCCATTTCAGTTTGGACTACATGACAAAATAACTCTTATTAAACTCTTTTAAATCTTAATTCTTTCTATTCTGACCATAATGATTCAGACGATCTTGACAAAACATTTAAAAGGAAAATGAGCATTTCTACAATTCTTATCTAAATACTCTCGCATCAATTTACCATATATCAATAGACCAAATATACTTTTCAAGTACAATTTAGTTTAAAATTCATATAAATTGATAAAATCTGGTACTTTGGTTTAAAGACTTGAAATGACTTGAAGCTCAAAGCAGACGACTTGGACTTGACTTGGACTTATGGGCCAGTGACTCGAGACATGACTTGGACTTGCCTGTATTTGACTTGGAACTTGAGGTCAAAGACTCGAGACTTGCAAAACAACAACTTAGTCCCACCTCTGTCTTTTGACGACCAGTCTTGATATTTGATTTGAAATTTGGTTTGTCTGGAAAGTCAACATAAAAACAAACATGGAGATTAACAACTACAAATGAAAGAAAAACAATAACACATATGAAGTGTTAAACAACGTTAATCTGAGGTTGATTTTGTTCAAAATGATACACCAATGAGCGTCTCTATTTCCATGTTTTCACTGTGAGCGCCTATGAGGAGGTGGGTGCTCATTTGAAGAGGTGGGTGCACATTTGGAAGAGGTGGGTGCTCATGTAGAGGCAGTGGGTGCTCATGTAAAGGCGGTGGGTGGCACCATTGGTCTCCATAACAAACTGAAACTGGATCTCGGAGCAGATGGGCTCTTCATCACTCACCGTCTGGAGACACATCAGGTTTACAAAGTTAACCAGAAAATGAGATGCTTTTTAATGATGGTTTGGTGATTCCCGGGTGACTTTTTCGTTTAGTTTAGTCCATATACTCATCCTAACGGCCATTTATTGACTGGTTTTATTTCTACTAGTACTTTTGTGTTTCAAAGGACCCAGATTTTCTAAGATCTATGTTCTAATGTTATTTATTTCCTGATCAAAAACATTCCTGGAGTTGTGAATGTTTTTCGTACATAACACACAAATTCTGCACATTGAAAAAATTCTTGTTCCACTTTGTGATGTCATGCAGTAATACAGGAAGTGCTTTATACTCCTTCTTTATAATTATTTTGATCATTTCACCCTTGGAACTGCCAATCTCTACTGAACTAAAGATAAAATGTAGCTGTTAACTTGAAAACACGCTGGGGGGACTATGTCTCTGGGCTGGCCCGGGAACGCCTCAGGGTCCCCCCGGAGGAGCTGAAGGAAGTGTCCAGGGTGAAGGAGTATTATCTGAGAGTCCCGGCTTATACTGCTGCTCCGGATAAGCGGAAGAAAATGGATTGGATGGATGTAAACTACTACATCATGACATCACAAGGTGGAACAGAGCATTTTGAGCACTGAAGATGTAAACAGACTAACAATAAAGGGTTACTTGAACATGTGTGAATGAAACAAAATACACAATTCCAGCTATGTTTTTTATGAGGTAACAACATTTTAACATGTTTTAAAGCACACGGTGTTGGAAATGTATGAAACCCCAGACACACGCAAAAAAAAAAAAAAAAAGATATGGCTTACTGAGTGACTTAATAACCTGATTCATCAGCCGATTTCACGTCGTGGAAACTGTCTGACCTCGCAGCGTTAGTATTTGTTCGCTTGATGGTAGTTGGGTACTTATTTTATTTAACCAATCACTGCTGTTTGGTCGTGACGTATGTAATGCACCACTAATGGGGCTAACTGGTTTATTAATCTTTTGCCAAATCCCGTAGGAAGAAGGGCAATAACGTCTTTCCCCTTGATAAAAATCACCAAACATTCTCTTTGTTCCGGCTTTAAAGGTTGTATAGAGGATTTTCCAAGGAACGAGAAATCCAGCGACTGTTTGTCCTTTTTCAAATGTTGCGCATGCGTGAAACCACCCCCCCTCCCCTACAGCTCCCTACGTAGAAACGCCTCCTCCCGCCTCCTCCTTACGCCAGAAACAGGTTTGTTTCTAGAAAACAAGTACTCATCGCTACACATGACTTGTAAACAACTAACTACAGTGTTGGTTAGGCAAGGTGAAGGTGGAGAACTGAGGAGCGGGGGGAGGGGGTGCGCGAAGATTCCGTGCGCAGAGTAGAAGTGAGGAGCAGGGAGAAGAGCGGATCGGGCAGCGGGGAGAGGAGCAGGAAAGGGGTGCAGAGAAGGTTGCGCGGAGATTCAGTGCGAATGAACTAGCTACAACACGCAGCAGGAAGCGGACTCTATCTTTGCCTTGAAAATTTCGTTTTCAGACATAGGATATCGCATTCGTGTCCTGAAAAACGTTTGTCTAGCTCTTGGAAATAAAGTACGTTTTCATAATAAGCAGACGTTTCCTGTCCAGGAGTAATTTGGCGACCAATGCGTCAGTCTTTAGACCCTGCGTCTGCTTCAGTCGCGCCATCGCTGGAATGAATCTCCAAGAATCATCTTAGTTTGGCTTCGCTGCTTTTCCCCTTGTCTTCTTCTTTCAGCGACCTCAAAAACGGACTTTCTTTTGCGGCTAACTGCTCCTGGATTCTTGTCGCCATTTGCAACAAACTTTGTGCGAACTGCGAGGAAGATATAGGTCAAAAAAGCCGCTAAGAACTGTTGCGTTGGTGGAGTAAACAGCGTCTGTGCTTCTTGCGTCTGTGGACTGCGTGACAGTCGTACGTAAACCACGTACCGGCGGCGCGCAGGCAGGTCAGTTACGCTAGAAACGTAGGGAGATTGATTGACAGCCTGTCAGCTAACAGATAACGAGGCAGTGTCGTTATCTATTGGCAAATGTTTAGCCCCACCACGTCCAGAGTTGATGAATTTTTATTCTCTTTTTTTTGGTCATCATAATTACAAGGCTACTGCATCTCTATAATCTATCATTGACAATTTGAAACAAAAAAAAAAATCCTCCATACAACCTTTAAATCCTTGATCTTGCGAATCGTTGCCAACACAGAATGTCTGTCTTCGTCTACATCCATCTCGACGCTTTGTTTACTGTTGTGCTGTTCCACAAAAGAGACCCAGACAGACGCTTGAGTTTGACGTCATGGCTTCACAGTTCTTCGCTGATTGGCCGGTACGGGGTTTACAACGTCCGGGGTTCTTGCAAACCGTCTAGTGTATTCTGATTCCTGACCTAGTCACTGGAGAGAAATGAAACTGAGCGGAGGCACTAGGTGTCACCAGCCTGGCTAGTGTCATACCAGAACCCTGTCAGAGCTGAAGAAGCCTCTTAGATGTGTGGTGGAACGTCTTCGAAAAACTTTCATCCTGTTGACAGAGTTAAATTGTCTTTTAGAGTTAGACAAACTTTATTGATCCACAAGGGAAATTACTTGGACACAGTTGCTGACACATCACAAAATAATATAATAACAGAGAGAAAAAAATAGAGATGGTTATAATAAATTCTAAATAAGAAGCAATAAAGAGAATAAACAGGTGTCAAATGAGACATAATTATATAAATGTAACATATATGTCAGAATAAAAGGGAAAATAAGTAATATATATCACAGTTATATGCAAGAGGTCGTACGGAAAACAGTGCAAAGATGTTATGATGATTGACAGGACATAGGGTTATCTGTTTTGTTTGTTTTTATGTTGTTTATTTATGGACATCAATATGGCATTAGACAAACCAGATGCATTGCTTTGAGTGTTTTAGCACGAGTGCTAGTTTTCAACATAAGGGCGAGTTGTTGTACAGTTGTAGGGAGTATTATCTGTTACATAAGGGTGAGTTGTACAGTTGTAGGGAGTATTATCCGTTACATAAGGGTGAGTTGTACAGTCGTAGGGAGTATTATCCGTTACATAAGGGTGAGTTGTTGTACAGTTGTAGGGAGTATTATCTGTTACATAAGGGTGAGTTGTTTGTACACTTGTAGGGAGTATTATCTGTTACATAAGGGTGAATTTTGTACAGTTGTAGGGAGTATTATCTGTTACATAAGGGTAATTGTTGTACAGTCGTAGGGAGTATTATCTGTTACATAAGGGCGAGTTGTTGTACAGTTGTAAGGAGTATTATCTGTTACATAAGGGTGAGTTATTGTACAGTTGTAGGGAGTATTATCTGTTACATAAGGGTAATTTGTACAGTCGTAGGGAGTATTATCTGTTACATAAGGGTGAGTTGTTGTACAGTTGTAGGGAGTATTATCTGTTACATAAGGGTGAGTTTGTACAGTCGTAGGGAGTATTATCCATTACATAAGGGTGAGCTGTATAGTTGTAGGGAGTATTATCCGTTACATAAGGGTGAGTTATTGTACAGTTGTAAGGAGTATTATCTGTTACATAAGGGTGAGTTGTACAGTCGTAGGGAGTATTATCCGTTACATAAGGGTGAGTTATTGTACAGTTGTAGGGAGTATTATCTGTTACATAAGGGTGAGTTGTTGTACAGTCGTAGGGAGTATTATCCGTTACATAAGGGTGAGTTATTGTACAGTTGTAGGGAGTATTATCTGTTACATAAGGGTAATTTGTACAGTCGTAGGGAGTATTATCCGTTACATAAGGGTGAGTTGTTGTACACTTGTAGGGAGTATTATCTGTTACATAAGGGTGAGTTGTACAGTCGTAGGGAGTATTATCCGTTACATAAGGGTGAGTTGTTGTACAGTTGTAGGGAGTATTATCCGTTACATAAGGGTGAGTTGTTGTACAGTCGTAGGGAGTATTATCTTTTACATAAGGGTGAATTGTACGGTTGTAGGGAGTATTATAGCATGACTGTAGTCCTGTATCTCTCACTGTAGGAGCCTGTTGGAGAATGAGCTCCTCTTTCCCTCTATATTTTGCAAAGAAACTCACCTGGACGACTGAGGGATTACACAGATGTCAGTTTAATTGTTTTTATGGCGCAGAACACAGCAAGAAGTGAAAAATATCGGCTTGAAATCAAAACAGAGACAAAGGGCAATCGCATAAGGAACAATCGCTTCAGACAAATCGTGAGCTGAATCTGGGGTAGAGCTGAAACAAGCTTTCTGCCAAGAGACAAGTCCCAAATTTAACACCCAAATAAGTGGTCTTAGAATTGTCTTAAATATGCTTTGGACGCGATTTGTACAGATCTGCGGTTCTCAGACAAATCCTCAAATCCTCTCTCTGTATTTGCAGCCTTTTTTGAATGAACACTTTATTCAGTACAGAATCTGTAGATCTATTTTCGCAAATCCTGTGCAACACTGTGAGCTCTTAAATTGACTTTAACAACCGGCGTACAAAACCTGATATTTTTCTTCATTTTCACATGCTCGCTGTGTATAAGGGCAGCCAAATACATTTTTAAAAGAGACGGATGAGAAGTGGCTGGAAAGTTTCCAAGTGTCCAATATACTCGGCAGATTCTGAATTGTTTTCTCGACGTGCTAATGGGATTATAGATTTCAAACTCATCTTTCCTCTGACAAATTTGGATTTGATGAATTTGGACTGGATTTTGGGTAAAATGTTACGCCATCCGAATACGACTCAAACTCTTTTTTTTTTTTCAGGTTGACTTAAGTAAATTTAAACTCTAGAAGGTTTTAGAAGTGGTACATATTGGAAAGACTGTCTGCTCTGAAGATTTAATGCAAATGGTTCAGGCTCAATATTAAAATGCAACTAGTTTGTTTATAAGCAGTGCAAAGTGGCCTATTAATACTAAGAGCATGCAACAGTATCGTCATTTACAAAGCGTTGCTGATGGCTCTTTTATTCCAGAACATTAAGCCTGACAGAATTCAATGAGTGCTGCGCAACGCTTTGACTGACCTGAGGAATGGATGAAGTGCCACGGAATAGTCCAACTCTTGTCAAAGTTCAATTACTGCAGCTCTGGAAACCGGATAAACAAGTTACAACTTAGGCCACGTTTATATGATGACGGTCTGAACGGAAGACGCAAAAGTGGCATCGCGTCTTCACTTTTTATTCCAAGTTTAGATGAGCGTTTTCAGGAGGAAGTCTTCCTGCATATGGCGACGCAAAAGTGTGGAATTCGACTGGGTTTGCTTCTTCTTAAAGCAACAAGGGCGTTTTTGGACATATGGAAGTTTTCACGCCATCCATTTTCATCAGCTACTCCTTCCACAAAGTTGTCCCACCGTCGTCTGGTTCTTCCAGGTTTCATTCATATCCGCCGGCGATGAACTGGTGCGTCCAGTATTTGTACAGAGGTGATTGCAGATCCTTCTCTGTTCACTAATAGTATCTCTGCAGATTCTGTACATTTGTTGGGAGCCTCCTGTAAGTTTATTAGAGCAACTTGAAGGTCCAACGCATAGAAATGATCCGACATGTTTGTTTCTGTGTACTGTATGTATGTTACGTAAATGTGTACGCGACGTGAGCAGATCTGACCAGAGTTTTGCGTCTTGGGCAGTGTAGACAGAAACGCTACGGCCGAGTGTATTCAACTTTTCCACTCTATAGGGCAGTTTCAGATTTTTGCGTTTTTAAGCCGCAAAAACGCTGTCACCGCCTAAACAAAAGGCACTTCCCATAAAATAATTTGTCCTTTTTACTCGCAAGCATTCTCTTGTAAATAGGACCTTAAATAGGACAGAAGTAACTTTAAGGCTGCGTTCAGACTGCAGGGCTTAATGTTCAATTCGGACTTTTTTGTGAAATCCAATGTTTTTGCGAGGTCGTTCACATTTCCAGTTAAATGTGACTTGTATGTGATCTCCAGTGTGAACTTTAAACAACCCAGAAGTGTCCCACATGTGCATTAGAGGACACGACAACGTCACACACAGCGAGCATGCTCAGAGTTTACGGAAGTTGCCTAAACGCTGGGCTTGTTTCCCAAAATACGGTCCAGTTCTTCATAAAATGGACAGGTCACACACATCCACAGCCGCTTCGTTTGTTTGAGTCTTTAGCCTCTTTGTATTTGACTCACAGGCTCTTTATTTTTCATTGACATTGGAGCCAGGACCGTCTGTAGCTACGCTCGGACATTTCTTTGGAAATCATTTCAAAAACCGCCCGGTTCTGGTAAGACCCCTCCAATTTGGCCTCAATACAGCAGTCCCCCCAAATATGAATTAACACGCTATCCTCACTTTCCTTAAAGGTTGTATGGAGGATTTTTTTTGTTTCAAGTTGTCAATGATAGATTATAGAGATGCAGTAGCCTTGTAATTATGATGACCAAAAAAAGAGAATAAAAATTCATCAACTTCTGACGTGGTGGGGCTAAACATTTGCCAATAGATAACGACACTGCCTCGTTATCTGTTAGCTGACAGGCTGTCAATCAAACTCCCTACGTTTCTAGCGTAACTGACTTGCCTGCGCGCCGCCGGTACGTGGTTTACGTACGCCTGTCACGCAGTCACAGACGCAAGCCGCACAGATGCTGTTTACTCCACCAACGCAACAGTTCTTAGCGGCTTTTTTTGACCTATATCTTCCTCACAGTTCGCACAAAGTTTGTTGCAATGGCGACAAGAATCCAGGAGCAGTTAGCCGCAAAAGAAAGTCCGTTTTTGAGGTCTCTGAAAGAATAAGACAAGGGGAAAAGCAGCGAAGCCAAACTAAGGTGATTCTTGAAGATTCATTCCAGCGATGGCGCGACTGAAGCAGACGAAGGGTCTAAAGACTGACGCACTGGTCCCAAATTACTCCTGGACAGGAAACTTCTGCTTATTATGAAAACGTACTTTATTTCCAAGAGCTAGACAAACGTTTTTCAGGACACGAAAGCGATATCCTATGTCTGAAAACGTAATTTTCAATGCAAAGAAAGAGTCCGCTTGCTGCTGCGTGTTGTAGCTAGTTCATTCGCACGGAATCTCCGCGCACCCTTCTCTGCACCCCTTTCCTGCTCCTGTCCCTGCTCCCTGCTCCGCTCTTCTCCCTGCTCCTCACTTCTCGTCTGCGAACATCCCGCGCACCCCCTCCCCCCGCTCCTCACTTCTCTGTCTTGCCTAACCAACACTGTAGTTAGTTGTTTACAAGTCATGTGCAGCGCACCGGCTGTAAACAAACCTGTTTCTGGCGTAAAGGAGGTGGGAGGAGGCGTTTCTACGTAGGAGCTGTAGGGGAGGGGGGGTGGTTTCACGCATGCGCAACATTTGAAAAAGGACAAACAGTCGCTGGATTTCTCGTTCCTTGAAAATCCTCTATACAACCTTTAATTGACTAGACTCCGAGCCTGACGTTTTAGGTGGGATGAATGTGACCTGGCCGTTCAGACTGATGTCACATGTCAAAAGATCGGATATGCATAAGTTTTAGGAGCACATATCCAAGTGGCCTGGGTCACACTTGAAAAAAATCGTATCTGTGTTGTTCAAACTGTCATTAAAAGATCAGATACAGGAGCATAGGGGCAAAAAAATCTCAATTTGGGTCACTTCAAGCTGCAGTCTGAACGTAGCCTAAGATCAACGTGTCTTTATAAAATCATCAACATTTGGATCCTCAACCTCAACTCCGACTGAGACGATGCAAATCCACCGCAGTAGCTTTTTCCGTATTTCAGCTTTTAAGTCACTTGTTAAAAAACTTTCCGCGCTCTCTGCTTTGATGTGTATTTTGTAAGCGAAGAAAAACGTTCAACTGTTTCACCGTTTTTTGTCAAATTGAGATGATAAATGTTAAAAATAGTCTCGTGCGTTCACATTTACATAAAGAATGCAAAAGCTTGTGGGATCTTGAAAGAGAACCGTGAAGGCTTCCATGTTTTGCACGAACACGGACTTTGTTAGATGCGTGAAACGTTATATAGAGTTTGAAGCCGCTCTTTTTTGTTTACTAAAATGTCTTTGTTGCCGTTAAGTGCCGTCATGTCCTTCCACTGCACCAGTCTGTTCACAGTTCTTTTCAGCTCGGTTGATCTCCGTCACATTCACAGCGTGGACGAGGACGGCGTCTAAATATGGGCTCGAACGTCACGCTTTACACTTACACACCGATGTTAGTTTCCATTTGCACCGCTCACTCATCGCCGTCGGGGGGGGGGAAGGACGCCGAGCAACATCCGAACAACCAATGAGTCATCACCATAGCTCAAATCGGATCATTTTAAAACTTACCGTGGAGCGGTCCAGAACCAGCCAGAAGGTCAACTACAAACAACACGCAAGGCTGTTTATAAATCATCCACAAATCATCTGTACGCACCCGACTCCAAACTGGACAGTGACAAGTTCAATCTCAAATAAATTCCGTCTCAGTTCGATTTGCGATCTCCAGTAAAGACATTTATTTAGATTTTCACTTAGTTGCCGTTTGCTACTCTTTGATATCCCGGGGTCAGCTCTATGTTCTTTCATTTCCAAGATTTTTCGCGAAATGAAACTCTAAGTCAGGGGTCACCATACTTTTTTTTTTCTCTTTGGGCCACGTTATCGCTCCTGACTGAGATGAGGGTCGGGTAACAGGTAACATAACAGAATTGTATGACCCTGATGACGCAGATTATACACTTTCTTTACGTATCAGACAAACGGCGCGGTCTTTACACTGAACAAAAAAATAATCGGTCGTCCACTGTTCTTTGAAAACTCGGCACTCTGTCAACTTTTCGTACTTTTAACACTAGACATTTTGCTGTCCTTAACTGCACTACAGAACTCGTGTGTTGACTCACTGTTTGATCTCGGCAGCAAATGTAAATATGTGATAATAATTAAATAAATTAATAAATATAAATACTTCATATAAATATAATTAATTAATCAATTGAAAAAATAAAAAATCAACAAAATACAAGATGTGGACGTGTTATCAGCGTGATTTTAACTTTATCTGCCATGTGGTGTTAAAGGCTTTTAATTATTTTGTACTTTTTGAGTGCCTCAGTTTTTTCCTACTTTGTATTTGAGACTGGTCCCTACACTGAAGAGCACCAAAAGGACAATTCTGCACATTTTTGTATATCCAAGTAGCACTCCTGCCCCAAAAGCTTTGTGGACGTGTTATTATTTGCATGATATTTGTGGTCAAAGGGGCGTGGAGGCCTGGAGACGGCTCACAGGGCCTTAGTTTGATAATCCGTGTATCATTCGTTCATTTGTTTTTCAATATAAATCCAAAAATAACAAAATGAAAAAACTGTTTTCTAAATTATTTGTCTCCAAAACCAAAATGAAAAAATGGATAATGATTCATTTTTTCAGTTTTCAATTTTGTGTTTAAATGAAAAATGGAAAAAACAGATAACAGTTGTTTACGTGACTCCTGTGACTGCGATGCCGGACTTTTGCACTGCATACGGACTGAACCAGGACTGATCCAGGTCCGGGACCAGAGTGGGACTGGACTGAGACCGGACTGGTCTCGGTCTCAGTCCCGCTCTGATCCTGGTCTGGTCTCAGTCTTGGTCTGGTCCGGGTCTGGTCCCTGTGTGGTCCCAGACCTGGATCAGTCCTGGTTCAGTCCGTATGCAGAGCAAAAATCCGGCATCGCAGTCACGGGAGTCACGTAAACGGCCGTTATCCGTTTTTTCCATCCTTCATTTAAACACAAAATCGAAAACTGAAAATCATTATCCATTTTTTCATTTTCGTTTTGGAGACAAATAATTTAGAAAACAGTTGTTTTTTTCATTTTCTTATTTTTGGTTTTATATTGAAAAATTGAATGAACAAATGATACATGGATTTTTGATGACCCCTGCTCGAAGTCAAGTCATTTTTATTTTTATGCCGCATTTAAATGAATGATTCAGAGTCATTTCAATCTAGGATCCTTTGCACCGTGACCTCTACACGTAGTCAACTGCTGCTGGAGAATATGTTGGGTGTAACTGATGACCAAATTGGGAGAAATGGGGATAAAATCTGATGCAAACTGATGATAAAGAAAATGTGGGAACACAGGGCCTAATATTGGAACTGTGGGAACATAAGCACGCTCCCCATATCCCAAGTCTTTCTCCAAATCCCAAAAGGAACAACGTGCTCAGATACAACTCAACTTTGACATTAAAACAAATTATGAATTCTTACCATGAATAAGTTGATCGAGGCAGATTAAATGAGTTGACTGAGTGCATGTTCGAACTTAGTCAACATTTCCATAAGGGGGTCGGTACTGCCAAGATGGCCCCAAGTGAACCATGCCAGAGGAAATGAGGCTAGAGTGACTGGAGCAAATTAAGGATAAAGATGTGGACTCAGTGACAACAACACCGGGGATCAACTTAACATTTAACTTTGTTTTGAAGGAGTTAAATCATACAGAGACCACCATGGCACCTTTGTGATTTTTAAGGGGTATTTCCAGAGTTAATAAGCATGGCCATGGAGTTAATAAGGCTACGTTCAGACTGCAGGGCTTAATGCTCAATTCTGATTTTTTTGTGAAATCCGATGTTTTTCCGAGGTCGACTTGTATGTGTCTCCAGTGTGAACATTAAATGGCCCAAAAGTGTCCCGCATGTGCACTGGAGACACGACGACGTCAACCGCAGTGAGCGTGCTCTGTGTTTATGGAAGTTGTCCAAACATGGACGCAGCATTGAGCACCTGGAGATTTTAAAGTTCCTCTCGTACCGGAGCCAGAACATGAACAACTTACTTGTTTTAAGGAGGAGATTGAGAAGGAGAAGGACGAGGTTTTTGGTCGTGGTGTTTTGTTGGACAGCGGCAGCGACGTCCGTTGAAAGGAACGTGTGGATGTGGAGACGTAGCCAAGAGTGGTGAGTGGTGATGTGCTTCGCTTCAGTGACATGGAGTTCATTAACAATTTTCGCCTAACTTCAGCGCAGAATAGTGACGTTTGTGGCTTGTTGATAACGTGTAGGTGGATGAATGCACTTTGGCCGTTCAGACTGAAGTCACATGTCAAAAGATCAGATATGTATCGGTTTCAGGAGCACATATCCAAGTGTCCTGGTTCGCTTTTGAAAAAATCCGATCTGTGTCGTTCAGACTGTCATTAAAAGATCAGATACAGGTCACATAGGGGCCAAAAAATCAGATTTGGGTCACTTCAGGCTGCAGTGTGAGTCACACTTGCGAGTTCTAAAGACACGCCCCCTTAAGTTTAAAAGTCAGTCCACTGTCCAGCACTTCCTGTATGTGTAAAGTTCACATCAACCCGAGATTGAACCCACTCAGAGCTCTTCGTGACCCGGCCTCTTACTGGGCCAGTGCGTACAGGGATCATAGGCTGCCCCCGCTGGCTGCACGCTGTGTGAGCTGAGCAGGATTCTGTGATCCCTTTACGCTCTGGCTAAGTGAGAGACTGTGGGTCCAAAGCAAAGTAGAGAGAGAGAGAGAGAGAGGGCTCTGCATACACTCCGAGCACTGTCTGCAGGCTAACGCTCAGTGTCCTTGGAATAAAGACTCAGTTTGAAATAAAGCTCAGTTTGTTCATCTATCATCATTGTTGTGAATATAAGATCAATCATGGTAGATTATCCTTTCCATTGCTGCTACTGGATGAAGCCTGGTTTGTTTCCAACTCTTGGGTTTGAGAAATATCCCCTTTTTAAAAAATTCACAAAGGCCCTTTAGTGGACTCCATCAAGGGCGTCGCATAGGGACGGTGGGGACATGTCACAACCAATATTTGGGGAAGACAAAATAGTCCCTACCAATATTTACCATTTTATTTTAATAAACAAAAATACACATTTATTCTGATATTTTTCCAAGGTCAGTAGTATTAATTTAACATGTTTTAGTTCACATTTTGTTTATTAGACGTTCTGAGATGTGTTCAGTGATGTGACGACAGGGTTACACCTGCCGCTGTTTCATTGGCTTCAACAGAGTGATGTCATTAGTGGAGCCAGCGGCCTAAACTGGGGAAGCGGCAGGACAGGGCCGCACCTGAACATGTCGACTTGAGCAGGCGAGAGTGAAGACGCTGCACCAAACTTTGAAAAACTTTCCAAAAAGAACTTACCGTATTTTCCGGGCTATTAGGCGCTCTGGATTATAAGGCGCACTGTCACTGAATGGTCTATTTTCGAACTTTTTTCACAAATAAACCGCACCGGACTTTCAACGAAACACAACAGTTGGATGGGTCAGTGGTTTTGTTTGTTTGTGGCGTTCACGGTGACTCTGGGCTTTGTTCAGTTGTGGCGTGTAGGGAGGTGCTGTCTGGGACCAACGGATTGTCGGCGTGTTCGCAGTGACTCAGTTGTTCAGTCGTGTCTAGAAGTGGCACATTGCACTCGCTTTTTCGGTTCGTTCCTCCGTTCCGTTCCTCGTCGGCGTGGAGTGATGAGTGTGGCTGTGGGGGTTTTTCGCCACACGGTCGTTGTCTGCTCTGTGTGTGTTTGCGTGTTCTGCGGGTGGTGCGGCTTTGTAGTTTACTGAAGTCGTGCTGGGACACCTGAGTGGATCCGTGTATAGGGCACTTTTTGATGGGGTTAGAGGCTTAAGAGCACGTCTAAGAGCCCGGAAAATACGGTACTTGGCTTCATCTTCGGTTAAACTTGCTTTGCCTCGGAAAAAGAGCGACTATCACCAAAAGTGCACCTCCCAAACGAAGCCCTACTGACAATATTCCGTGGAAAAATGTACGGACATGACCTCACAAATATCTCATCACCAACAAGCAAAGGGAAATCTGCTACAAACTTCTACATCACTGTTATTCACTAAAGAATCATCTTAGAAGAGCAATGGACACAAACTGTACATTTTGCGAACTGAAAAATAAAAGCACCTCTCACTTATTTTGGACCTGCCCAGACTCTGTGTGTTTTTGGAAAGAATTCATAAAACATATAATAGGGAGGAGGGTGGGGTTAGCTAATGCGTGTATCATTCGTTCATTCATTTTTCAATATAAAACCAAAAAATAAGAAAACTAAAAAACAACAGTTTTCTTCATTATTTGTTTCCAAAACCAAAATGAAAAAACGAGTAATGATTCGTTTTTTCAGTTTTTGATTTTGTGTTTAAATGAAAAATGGAAAAAAATGGATAACGGCCGTTTACGTGACTTCCGTGACTGCGATGCCGGACTTTTGTGCAGCATACGGACTGAATCAGGACTGATCCAGGTCCGGAACCAGACTGAGACTAGACCGGGACAGGCCCGGGACTGAGACCGGGACCAGACCGGGACCAGGACGAGACCATACGGAGACTGAGATCAGAACTGAGACCGGGACCAGTGCAGGACTGAGACCAAGACCAGACCAGGACCAGGCCAGGACCAGACCGCGACCAGACCGGGACCAGACTGGGACCAGACTGGAGGCTCGGGGTCAAAGCTTGGAGTCCACCCTGGTCCCGGTCTGGTCCCGGCCTGGTCTCGGTCTTAGTCCCGCTCTCGTCCTGGTCTGGTCCCGGCCTGGTCTCAGTCTTAGTCCCGCTCTGGTCCCGCTCTGGTCCCGGTCTGGTCCCGGTCTGGTCCCGGTCTGGTCCCGGTTTGGTCCCGGGCCTGGATCAGTCTTGTTTTTTTTTTCATTTTGGTTTTGGAGACAAATAATGAAGAAAACTGTTGTTTCTTCATTTTCTTATTTTGCTTTTATACTGAAAAACAAATGAACAAATGATACACGGATTTTAGCTGATAATGTCCCCACTAAAGCTGAGTCCAAACCTACACCCCTTGGCTCCATAAAATCATGCTCGGTGGGTCATTTTATTATATACTTATTTTTTTTCCTAGTTGAGCTACATCGGATAAATTACATGTGTTTGACTTCAGTGTTTTACGGATTCCTCAAGAGGAAAACTATTGTTCTTTTTGAATGTCCTGCTCCTCGCTGAGATGAATCGACATGCGTTTCCTTACCTCCTTCGCTAATGGGGTCTGCTGCTTGTCTGAGTTTGCTTTTTTTTCCCCCGTTCACCCACAGGAGAGATGTAATTGGTCCGAAGCCCTACCGCGCTGCATATACTCCATACTGTGAGCGCGCGGGTCAGGTCAGGCTGTTGATTCTTGTATCGAGTGGACCTTGAGTGACCCCATCCGCGCTCCTGCTCCGACCCCTGACCCGCCTCACCTGTCTGGAGTTACGCACCCCTCCCCTCGCTGTACCTGCTTAGACTTTACCTCACACTGCAGGACATTTCAAGTTTAAGGGCTTATATTATGATATTTTCTGATCTACGTACGTTATAATGTCGTGTTCTCATTAAAAACATCCTTGGAGTTGTTTCATTCACACGTTTAACACACAAACCCTGCAGATTTAGGCTGAGGAAGTGTGTTTTTATTGTGTTTTTAAACTCCGTACCTCTTCACGAGAATCATTTGGATGATTTCAGACCTGGAATTGCCAGTCTCAATTGAACTGAAGATAAAATGGAGCTGTTCACTTGAAAACTGCATCAGGATATTAAAATTTGGAACATTTGGAGCATTTTGAGCTTTGGAGGTGTAGACAGACTAAAGGCCTGTTCAGACCAGAGCGTCAAGGTGTCCAGTTTATATGTAAAGCACATTTTTGGGCATCAGCGCAGCAGCATCGATCCGGTGCGTCTTGATCGTTCCAGGGCGTCGACAGCAGAAGCTGAAAATGCTGAACTTTTTGCGTCAACCAATCAGGAATGACAATCCAGTGCCGTAGGAGAAGAAGGAGAAGAAAGAGAAAGACCAGGGAACCACAAACATGTAAACCTATAACTATATACACGACGCAACCGCCGAACCGATCACCAGGACTACACTAGGACTGGACCAGGACTAGATTAGGTCTAAACCAGGACTAAACCAGAGCTGGACCAGGAATGGAACAGGACTAAAGTAGGACTAAACCAGTGTCATTAGCGTGTCATTAGAGTATAAAAAATAAATAAATAAATGAAAATACACGCTGCAGCTGCTGAGCCGATCGCCACTGGACTACACCAAGACTGGACCAGGTCTAAACCAAGACTAAACCAGGACTGAACCAGTGTCATTAGCGGAGTATAAATATATACACGCTGCAACAGCCACACAGATCACCAGGACAATACCCGGACTAAACCAGTACTTGACCAGGACTAAACCAGGGTTAAACCAGGACTAAACCAGGGACCAGGACTAAACCAGGACTGAACCAGTGTCATTAGTGGAGTATAAATATATACATGCCGCAACCACTACGCAGATCACTAGGACTGAACCAGTAACTTGACCAGGACTAAACCAGGGTTAAACCAGGTCTAAACCAGGACCGGACCAGGACTAAACTAAGACTGAACCAGTGTCATTAGCGGAGTATGACTATATACACACCGCAAACCACCACGCAGATCACTAGGACTACACCATGACTGGACCAGGACTAGACCGGGACTGGACCAGGACTGGACCAGGACTAAACCAGTGTCATTAGTGTGCCATTATAGTATAAGAAAATAAAAATACACGCTGCACCCGCTGAGCTGATTGCGAGAACGACACCAGGACTGGACCAGGACTAAACCAGGACTGTACACACCACAACCGCCGAGCCAATCTCCTCCGCTGATGTGTTTGTGTAATAAATATACTAAAGCCACTCTCAGCCTGGTCCATCTTTCCGGGAAAAGACCGGGAAATGGCGCTTGTTTCCAGGGCAGCGAACTCAAATGCAAAGACGTCCAGCGAGAGGCATGTGGGGCGTTTTTTGACACCGTGGTCTGAACGGACCTTAATAACATAATAACCGTAACATTGTAACATGACTTAAAGCTCACAAGAGTCTAGAAGAATTTTGTCTTAAACCAATGCAACAACATAACCATGGAAACAAGCAGGTCGTGGCCAGAAGTTTTGTTATTATTGTCGTCTTGTTCTAAATGTTTTTGTCGGTCATGTTTATCAGTTAAATGTAGGTAAAAGATTGAAGGTAAGAGCACTTCAGTCTTAATAATTACACAAGGGGTGCAAGGTTAAATGGAATCTATACAACTGTTTTCTTCATTATTTGTCTGCAAAACCAAAATGAAAAAACGGATAATGATAACGGCCGTTTACCATTTATGTGATTTCCATGACTGCGATGCAGAACTTTTGCTCTGCATACAGACTGAACCAGGACTGATCCAGGTCCGGAACCAGACCGGGACCAGATCAGGACCAGTGCGGACTCCGAGCTTTGACTCCGAGCCTCTGCAGGGTCTGAGCCTCAGCTTCAAGCTTCAACCCTGCCATGGGCTGAGCCTCCGGTCTGGTCTCGGTCTTAGTCCTCTCAGGTCTTCTCAGTCCCCAGGTCTGGTCCCAGTCTCCCAGTCTAGTCCCAGTCTCCAGTCTCAGTCTGGTCCTGGTCTCGGTCTCTAGTCTCTCAGTCTCGGTCTCCAGTCTCCCAGTCTCAGTCTCAGTCTGGTCTCTCTCTCTGGTCCAGTCTCTCTCTGGTCTCCAGTCTCCCAGTCTCTCTGGTCTCAGTCTCAGTCCAGTCTCTGGTCCAGTCTCAGTCTCAGTCAGTCTCTGGTCAGTCTCAGGAGTCTCAGTCCAGTCAGTCAGGAAAGTCGGAGTCCGTTATCCGCTTTTTAAAAATTTTTCATTTAAACACAAAATCAAAAACTGAAAAAACAAATCATTATCCGTTTTTTCATTTTGGTTTTGGAGACAAATAATGAAGAAAACTGTAGTTTTTTCATTTTCTTATTTTTGGTTTTATTTTGAAAAACGAATGAACGAATGATACACGGATTTTGAATAGTAACTCTGCTGTTCTTGTGGTCAGGATGTATCAGTTCGCCCCCTGCTGGCCGGTGGTTGTCGTAGCGCGTCCCGGGTGTGGGTGAGTTGAAACACTCCCTCGTCTCGATCCAAAGTGCCTCGGCTAATCTTGATTGTTTCCCTTTTCTGTCACTTCCTTGATCCAGCGTCTGTATTTACTGGGCTCTTGTCTGATGATCCGTGTTTAATCCCGGGACATTACACGGATGCCGAACACCCACTGACTTTCAAACAATTCACGAGCCAAATCTGAAGGAACGCTCTCTGAAACATTTAAATACGACAGGTTTTCTGCCAAGACACAATCCTTTAACACCCAAAGATTCATCCAAAGAATAGTCTTAAATATGTTTTAGAGGAGATTTGTGAAGATGTGGTTCTCAGACAAATCCTTGGGTCTATTTGCAGACTTTATTTGAATGTCTGCTCTTTTTTTTGTGTGTGTGTGTTCAGAATCTGCAGATATATTTTACTGAAAACATCAACTTTGCAATTAAAAAAATACCTTTGTTCCAAAACAGCAACATCATCCAATAATGGTCTCGTAGACAAACGTTTTCTCACGCTCAGTTTGTTTGAGGGCAGCCAAATATATAATTTGAAAGAGACGAATTATATCTGGCTGGCAAGTTTCCAAGTGACCAATACGGATTTAGTATTTTTTCTGGAGGTGCCAATGAGATAACACATTTGTATACTGTCAATATAATGTACGTTCCTTTGATAGATTCAGATTTTGGTTTTTAGGCTCTGACGATCCGAGTTTTGTCACAGTATTTGGTTGACGAATAACAAACTGACTTTTTTCTCAGAGGTGTTGGCGGTCTTCAGATTCAGATCATAATCCCAAATGGGCCAACAGCCAAGATGTAAAAGATAAAATGACAAATGTTGAACCTGATCATTTCTATTATTTATTTATTTATTTAAAAGGGACAATGCATATTCATGAACATACACTTGTAAATACGCCAGAATGAGCCCGAAGGCTACTTTTCATCTGTAGTCCCTGGCAGGTCAGAGAGACAGAGACATAAAAACATAAGAACATAAAACGCGTCACAATAGACAAACACACAAGCATGACACTGACATTTACATAGGAGCATAACATTAGTGGTTACAGATCTGGTTTCTCTTAAGCCATCGCTTCAGATTAGTTTTAAATGTTCTGAAAGTGGTGGAGTGTCTTATAGCAGCTGGGATGTTGTTCCAGATTTCTGTGCCCTTGACTGATAACACCTGTTGACTGAAAGTTGTGCGTCTATAGGGTATTGCACAGTCGCCTCTGGTAGAGGCTCTTGTTACCCGACGACTAGTACTGGACTTGGGCTTAATGAACTCACCCAGAGCTGGTGGAGCAAGTCCATTTAAGACTTTGTAGACTGAGCAGGCGAGTTTAAATTTTTGAAAATTTCCCAAACTTAAGATATTTATACTTCTGTAGTATGAGACAATGATGAAAAGATAAAGATTCCCTATCAAATATCTTTAACGCTTTTTAAAAAAGTGATTCTATTATTTTTAAGGTTGTCATGCTTGTCAGTGACCAGTTAGTAATGCAGTATTCAATGTGAGAGAAAATCATGCTGTGGAGAAACATTTTAGCTGCATTTTCTGGCAATGATGCTCTAATTTGCCTAAAATTGTGAATATTAAAATTAACAATTTTTGATATGTTTTTTACATGTTTTTTAAAAAGTTAAAGCCGAGTCCAAGGTAACACCAAGATACTTAAATTCATCTACAAACTGGAGTCCCTCACCCCTCAGCAACACATTTAAACAAGACTTTGATGGACGTTTTGAAAAAAGCATGCAAACAGTTTTTTTTTAGTATTGACTAGACCCAAGAAATCTGTATTTGAACGCTATTCTGTTCAAATACAAATTGCTATTCCAGCATCCTGCTATTTACACATTGACGTCTAATTGTCGGAGTAGAGGCATAATCTGTGTGTCATTCGTTCATTCGTTTTTCAAAATAAAACCAAAAATAAGAAAACGAAAAAACTACAGTTTTCTTCATTATTTGTCTCCAAAACCAAAATGAAAAAACTAATAATGATTCGATTTTTTCAGTTTTTGATTTTGTGTTTAAATGAATAATGGAAAAAATGGATAATGGCCATTTCCAGTTTCCATGACTTAAACTGCGATGCCGGACTTTTGCTCCGCATAACCAGGACTGAATCAGGACTAAAACAGGACTAAACCGTTTTCAGTCCTGGTCTGGTCCCGGTCTCAGTCCCGGTCTCAATCACGGTCTGGTCCTGGTCTGATCCCAGACCTAGTTTAGTCCTGGTTCAGTACGTATGCAGCGCAAAGTCTGGCATCGCAGGTTAAGTCATGGAAACGTGACTTCTTCACTTGCCGCTAGAGTCCCGCGGTCACTTCCATTGTGGCTTTTTGATATGTTGTGGCTTTTTAATGTGTTACGGCATTTGCGTTTGTGTTGTGGCATTTGTATTTGTTGCAGCATTTGCGTTTGTTGTGACGCCTCTCAGCTTTCGTATAAACAGGACCATGTGCTGTTTAAATCCATTTTGTATTTTTCTTAAGTTTTCAGACAATCTTAAAACTTCTTGGCAGCATTTGATAATGTGTATATTGTGTCACTATGGTAACTGTTAGGGGCGTAACGGTACATGTATTTGTGCCGAACCGTTTTGGTACAGGACGTTCGGTTCGGTACAGGACTATGCATGCATACGTGTGCGCTAAAAATATGAAGACTTGAGTTAAACTTGATGCTGGATCAGTTAGTGCTGCACTTTACGTTTTGAAAAGTTTTGTTTACTGTTTACAAGGAATTATTTATTTTTTTATATATATTTCATACATTTGTTGCTTATTTGAGAATATTTAATTGTATTTATTAGTATTACCAAGCAGCACGTTGCATTTATTTTATTTTCCCGTTTGTATAATGTTGAAACAAATTTAATGATGGCATATAAAAAAAAAAACACATAAAATTGAATGCAATGTATGAAAAAGAAGAAGTTGTTGTGCATTATAATGAAGATTTCTGTTTGTAATTGAGTATTAATTGTGCCTGAACTGAAATGTTCTGTTTTGAAATGTTTTAAAGTAACTATCGGTGTTACTCGATGTTTTGTCTTGAAAAGGGAAAAGGGGGCAGATAACAGAAGATGATTCTCCTTTCTGCGCCTTTTCATTCATTTCTTGGATGTTTGATGTTGTGACACTGCTGATATCTTTTTATATTTTATGAAATGAAATAAATAAATAAATAGTTGGTTTAATAAACACACAAATAAACAACAAGCATTTGGGTTTTGTTGCCATACTGTACAGAAAATGAACCGAACTGTGACCTCAAAACCGTGATTTTTGCCTGTTACACTCCTAGTAACTGCTGTACACGGAATATTCAAAATATTCCACAAAATATGAATAGAAAATGCTAGAATGACCTCAGTAGAGATGATGTTTGATTAGTGAGTAATCCCTGTAAAAGAATAGCCGTTCCTCTGCTCTCCGTACAGTGTGAGTTGTGAGCACACGTCAGGATCGATACTGCCCCTTTGTGCCGTACGGGCCTGTTTCTGCGTCCGCTGTGAGAGGACAAACTGGACTCGCACTCTGTCCTCTGTGACCCGCTGTCACCCTGTAGGCGCCACGTCTGACAAAACCAACATGCGGCTCCCGCTACGCACACACATCGATATTATAGAGTTTCAAATTGCCAGAGAGTACAATAGGCTCCAAAGTTTTGTAACTACAAAACCGAAAAATCAGTGCAGCCCACCACATAGCTCTGGCCTACTTAGGGATGTAACAATATCCAAATCTTTCAATACGTTATTATCACGATATGCATCTCACGGTACGATATATATTGCGATATTTTGAAGAGGCTGATATAATTGTCGATGGGACTCTTTTTTTTTTTTTTTGCTTTTAAAATACCCTGACAAGATTTTGATGTGAATTATTACCGTCATAATCTCAATAATTCAAGTAAAAACATATTTCTTCACATTGTCTGCGCTGAAATGAATCATGGGATATGTAGTTCCCGATGTTTATAAGCTGTTGCTACTACAAAAGAATGCATTTAAGCAAAGGAACTTGTAATTTGATATATATATATTGTGACAGCCCACGGTATTGGTGTAAGACTTTTGATGATACGATATCATAATATTTCGGTTATTGTTACATCCCTAGTTCTAATCATATGCTTAAAGGTACAGTTTGCAACATTTTCATGCTTAATTTAGGCTAATTAATTATAAAATGTAACCAGGAATAAGTTTGGGTTATTTAAATCTCCTATATTATACGAAATGGATTCAAGTGAGCTTTACGTCATGTTATAATGTTGTTACCTCCAAAAACAAACCTTTCTGTTTTGTTTCATTCACACATGTTTGAGTAACCCTTTATTTTCCCCCCTCCCATATGTCACGTGGGCTGTGCCTCTAAAACAGAACCACAACTAAACCAGGTCTAAACCAGGTCTAAACCAGGACTAAACCAGGTCTAAACAGGTCTAAAAACAGGTCTACACAAGGCCTAAACCAGGACTAAACCAGGTCTAAACCAGGTCTAAAAACAGGTCTAAACAAGGTCTAAACCAGGACTAAACCAGGACTAAACCAGGTCTAAACAGGTCTAAAAACAGGTCTAAACAAGGTCTAAACCAGGACTAAACCAGGACTAAACCAGGTCTAAACAGGTCTAAAACAGGTCTAAACATAAACCAGGTCTGGTCTAAACAGGTTAAAAACAGGTCTAAACAGGCTAAACAGGACTAACCAGGTCTAAACCAGGACTAAACCAGGACTAAACCAGGAAACAGGTCTAAAAACAGGCCTAAACCAGGTCTAAACAGGTCTAAAACCAGGATTAAACCTGGTCTAAACAGGTTTAAAAACAGGTCTAAACAAGGTCTAAACCAGGTCTAAAACCAGGACTAAACCTGGTCTAAACAGGTCTAAAACAGGTCTAAACAAGGTCTAAACCAGACTAAACCAGGTCTAAACCAGGACTAAACCAGGACTAAACCTGGTCTAAACAGGTCTAAAAACAGGTCTAAACAAGGTCTAAACCAGGACTAAACCAGGTCTAAACCAGGACTAAACCAGGACTAAACCATGTCTAAACAGGTCTAAAAACAGGTCTAAACCAGGACTAAAAACAGGCCTAAACCAGGTCTAAAACAGGTCTAAACCAGGACTAAACCTGGTCTAAACAGGTCTAAAAACAGGTCTAAACAAGGTCTAAACCAGGACTAAACCAGGTCTAAACAGGTCTAAAAACAGGTCTACACAAGGCCTAAACCAGGACTAAACCAGGACTAAACCTGGTCTAAACAGGTCTAAAAACAGGTCTAAACAAGGTCTAAACCAGGACTAAACCAGGTCTAAACCATGTCTAAACAGGTCTAAAAACAGGTCTAAACCAGGCCTAAACCAGGTCTAAAACAGGTCTAAAACCAGAACTAAAACAGGACTAAAACAGGACAGAACCATGCTGCGTTGACCGCCTTCTCCACCCCCTGATATAAAACCGGTCCGTGGCGCAAAAAAATGTTGGGGACCACTGATGTAAAGCTCTTTTTAGCTTTTGTTCAGTAGAGATTGGCAATTCCAGGTCTGAAATTATCCAGATTATCAAGTGAAGATGTATAAAGTTTAAAAACACAAGGGAGCACTTCCTGTATCACCACAAGCTGGAACAGAGTCATTTCTGTTTGAGAAAAGAACTCAGCCTAAATCTGCAGGTTCTGTGTGTTAATTAAACATGTGTGAATGAAACAAAACACAACTCCAGGTCTGTTTTTTTAATGAGAAGAACATTATAACATCGATCTAAAAGTAGAAATACGTGCCCTTTAATATGGAAACAGCAGAGACTTCAAATCAAATATGCTATCTACTCAGCTTATCTCACCTTTTACCATAAATAAACATAAAACCTTCCAAAAATATACCAGTTCAGGCCTCTTCGTAGCAGCAACCGTGGCAACCAGCTCTTTATCGTCACTACCATCCCTCCAGAGATGACTAACCTTTCATATGGTTTATTCTAGATAGTAGGCTCCGGAGGGACGGGCGGCTGTGATTGCTCATCTGATTCACGAACAGGATTAGAAAATGGGTTATGGTTAGGAAAATATGCAATGTATAATAACTACAATTCAATAAAAACTTCATAATAAACTTTTTTTTTTCTTTTAAATTAAGAAAGAATGAGGATTTGTAACTACTTAAAGGTGCACTGTATAACTTTCTAGGGTCCACTATTTGCTTGTCTTCATGGAAATGTTATTGCTTTGTCTAGAATGTCCCACAGTATGGCATTGACAAGCACAGCCAATTACAAGTCAGATCTGTGGAGAGGTGAGCTCACTCGCTGCAGCAATGCATGATTTTCATAGTATTTTTGAGCAGTAAAACACCTGTAATTGAATACCGCATTTCTCGAACTATTGAATCATAAGCCGAATCAACGAAATTTTGACACATTTTTTTAACTGAACATATATAGACCTGAATATCTGAATATAAGCTGCAAGTGTCCACATCTTCAAGAACATTTTCAAGTTCGGGCCGTCTGCTTTTATCGCCTCTGAAAACTTTTGTCGTCTTCTTGCGTTGGGTCAGTTCGTCACGCTGCTGACGCAAATGTCTCACCATCGACTCACCATTCCTTCTTCGACAGTCACATCAATCGCCGTTAACTTAAAAGCTGCATCATCTGCATTTCTTCATGTATTTTCCATGAGGAGGGTGTGTGTATGAAAAAATAACAACTCTTCAAATCTCCCTCAGTGCATCACCCCCATCTCTCCCCACTCTCTACTGCGCATGTCTCCTGCAGAAAGAGCCTCGGTCCTGTCTGTATCATGTCAGTGTCTTGGAGGATTTCAGCAGATTTCAGACTCTCTTGGTAGCTGGGCTACATCTATCAATCAGGTATGAGTGGAGGTCCGGCTAGTGAAGTTTGAAACATTTCTTATCGTCATTTTTCGCTCGCTAATGTTAATTTAAGAGCATAACTTATTTTATCACATGGCGATAAACTATTTGAGTGCGCTGATAATATCACTAGCTAGTGAAGCAACTTCATGTTAACCCTAGATCCATGTGTAACTGCACAGACAGCGACGTTTTCTGCACGTATCCACTGTGTTGTCAAATCATAGACCGTATATATGAATGGACGATGTGCCAAACAAAGAATCCATCCATATATTTTTCGCATCATTTTATTAGCCGCAGGATTCAAAGTGTGAGAAAAAAGTAGCGGCTTATAGTCCGGAATTTACCGTACATGTAACATAGATGAGTTTAATGCCATACTGTGAAACAATAATATCTCATTCAAAACAAGTTGGTGGCAGATCCCCTACCAGAAAAGTTACTCATTGCACTTTTAATTAGTACCCTAACCCTGTCCGACAGTCCAGAATTTTTGGACATAGGACCTCATTTCCTAGTGATCCAGAGTGTTGGAGACGTGTGGAGACACTTATAAAAATATTCCTTCTCATTCTTGTATTTGCAGAGGTCACTGGTGCTAGACTAGTGCATGTCAATGGTCATATTTATCCTGCCACTAAAAACAGTCTTACCCACTCCACAAAACACCCAAAGCGAATCTATTATTTCACCTGTCGATGCAAATCCCCGTCCACACTAGTTCGTATGTGAGTCATTTTCGTTGCAGATGCAGTGTTCGTTCACACTAATCCGATTGAAAACAGCTCCAGAGACGGAACGATCTTGTGCTGACAGCTCCCACGAATTAATTTGAGTAGAGATCTGATCCGGCACTGTGTGAACGCCTGAAAACTCTGATGTAGGTCTGTGCGCCACGAAGTAATTCACCGCCAAAATGCTAAGTGGCTAGAATATATGTCCATTCATATGTACGGTCTGTGTGTACGATCTGCAGACGTTTAATCTCTGAAAAGTTTAACATGAACCATCTCCAACGCAACAGAAGCACAGAACAGACTCACCATCAGCAGAACACCCCTCTGTCACAGAAAGAACACTCATATTCCACTGAGTCGCGTCCTTTAGTCCAACAAAACTGAACCGCATCAGCGCACAATATCGAGCTGTTTTTTGAGCGCTTAGTTTATGCAAATGAGCCATGCGGTTTTAAGTTTAGTTTCTGTAAAACGTAAACAAATATGCTCAAAGCTGTGTGGATAGGAACGGCTTGCAGACAGAGAAATGACGTGTCTGGACGCAGATTGTTTTCGATACGGTGATTCATTTCAGTGTAAACGTAGTCTAATTGTCTGTGTTGATAGAATAATGTTTGAAATAAAACTACTTGGAATAAAGGAACTCATTTCACAAAGACTTTTAGTGTCACAGCCATGATTTCGCCTTTATTTTTTACTGAACCATATCGAATTAATTTGAAATATATCGAATCGAGAGTGCACTGTATCGAGGTATGTATCGTATCGGCAACTTCTTAATGATCCCCAACCCAAATACTGTTGTTGACGCTTCAGAAATCACCATTAAGAAGGGCATCTGGTATAAAAGAAAAAAAAAAAAAAGATGGTCCCAAAATGATTGTGGATCATTGTGGACAAAATATAAGTATGAAAAAATAATAAACTTTCTTTCACTTTTTTCCAGAGCTTCAAAAGTAGTGGAAGCCTGTTGGGAGTTTACCTGCAGCGTGGCTCTGCTTTGTGTCCTTTACCAGGTCTGATGGATGACTTCTAATTCCCTCCATAACCACCACTACAAAACAAATAGATTTTTGTCCCGTATGAAACCAATCGTTACCTTTGTTTTTATTTTGTTCAGGGAGAAAACATCGTGTCCAATATTAGGTCAGAAAGTTCCCTCACTGATATAGCATCTCCTAAGCATTGCATGATTTTAGACTTTAGCATTAGTTTGGGGTCAAATGAAAGATGCACTAAGTAACTTTTCTAGTGAAGGGTCTGCCACCTGTCTGTCTCCATGGAGATGTTATTTCTTCCCATGCGTGTTACACAGTATGACTGTAACAAACAGGCTGGTTTGTTACCCCAGAACCACACTTAGCACCTTCACCCTTCACTAGAGCACTTTAAAACACTACACTTTCCTAGCACACAGCACTTTTAACATATTTGCACATCACAAAATAAATTGCACACAATTGGTTTTAAAAAAATATTTATTGGCTTTCCTTTAACCATTTTTTATTCCTGAGGCACAGCACTTTAATTGGAAGTTGCTTGTCCCTGGAGGAAAAGGGAGACAATAACAAATTACATTTTAAATTGACTTTGTGCAATAAATATGGTGCAATATCTGTTTTAGAATGTTTTAAGTGTTGATGTGTTTAGTGTATTTTATTGTGTTTTAATGAATGGTGTGAATCTGCTTTTACTTACCTCCCCTTTTTATCTTCTGTCCAGGTGTGAAAAGAGTCCCCCGGAAACGAGCTCCCTCTTTTATGGTTCCGGGCTGGACCACGTGTAACATTTTGTACAGGGGTTTTAGGTTAGGTGTTTATGGGTTTTAACATTTAATTGGTGTAATGGTTTTAGGGTTTTATGTATATAGTTGGTGGTTTTAATAGTTATCTGGGTTTTGGGTTGTTTTATGGAGGTTTAGGTTTTAATTTTACGCTAATGATAATTTTAACCATCCCTGTTTTAGCATAGTGGTTTTATCCAATCAGTAGGACCGGCATAAAAGGCGCCTTCAAGATCAGTCTGAGTTCTGCTGCTGGAGAGGAAACTGCTGCCTGCCTCCGTTTTGCACCCTGCACTTTTTGCACTTGCACTTTTGTAATCATTGAAAAAACAAAAGTAAACTGTGGACCACAAGTACCGGTCTGTGTCTGGATTTGTTTTTTTACCTTGCGCACTGAACCCCAAGCCGCTCACGGTCAACCGACGTTACAATGACATTAAATTGTTCTATCTTGCATGTATTCTATGAAGTGTTTTATAGCGTAAAACAACATAGCAAAACATGAATTTATACTGTGAGTGGGCTCGATTTGCCACAGATCTGATGCTTGCTTGTTCCCATGGAGATAGATGAGCTTAAAGACAAAATCTTGAACATTCCAGGTAAAGCAATATCACCTGTACAAGTGGCTGACCCTCCATTTGAAATGTTACATAGTGCACCTTTACAAAACCAAGTTAGTTAGTACAGTGGTCCCTCGTTTATCGCTGGGGTTACGTTCTAAAAATAACCCGCAATAGGCGAAATCCACGAAGTAGTCAGATTTATATTTTGCAATGATTATATCTGTTTTAAGGCTGTAAAACTCCTCCACACACTTTATACACTTTTCCCAGACAGGACAGTTACAACACTTTTTACATCCTTCTTAAAACTTATTGATGCTGTCGTCCTTTTGTTATTTTCCTAATTCTTTATGTAACGAACCGAAGATTAATTTATTCGCCTACAGCCGCGTAACTTCTACCTTCCTTCAGCGTGTCCAGAAGTCCAACTTTTTGTGCGACGGCCTTTTGGGTGCGACCGCAGGAGACTTTGTCTGTGCAGAAAGTTTCGCCGACGTTGTGGGTTTTGTCGGGGAGAAAACTTGCAAACATACGGCACTTCAGAATCACACTGCTGGAGATCGAACATTTATATAAATTTGACAAGCTGAACGTATTCTGCACTGTACAGGAGACATGAAGGAGATTGACAATGGTCTACAGTTTCTTAGCCAATCAGGACGCAGGGGGAGGAGCACAATGCACGTTCATACACTGTAAAAAAAAAAAAAAAAAAGCATGCAAAATTACACTAAAACAAATCTGCGAAACAGTGAAGGTGAACCGTGTTATAGTGAGGGACAACTGTATACATAACATATTTAGATCACCGTGTTACCTTTTATTCTTTTGAAAATGTTATATTTAAGTCACTCCCCCTTCAGGTCACAACACAATGAAACTACTGCACATCGCATGAGGTTTGTGAAGTTGTAGTGGACTGGTTTGCGTCAGATAATCATGGAAAATGCCCATTTGGGAGCATGACTTACGCTTGTGGGTGGAGCATTGGAGAGGATAGAAAGGATACTCTCCCAGATGGGGCAAATTTTCCTATTAAGATTTTATTTTTTGCAAATAAATTAATAAATGCTGATGTTGATCATTTCTATTATAGTCCGGTTCCTTCTATTCAAATTTTAACCTTTTTTTTGCTAAACTATACATTTTTGGAAAGGTTACAGTATATGGAGTCAGAAAATCAATGTTTATTTATTTATTAATGTGTATTAGTGACCAGACTCTAGATCTCACTATATGGCAACCAGAGTCTGCATTTTAACCAACTTATTTGAGCCCCATCTGTATTAAATAACATCATTAAATATCTATAGAATGTTGTGATGTGATCTGAAATCCAGTAGCTATTTTAACTTTTCACATCGACCCTCCAAGAATCCCCTTTTTCACCTCAACTGTTCCTCAACTTGTTTCAGATCCATTTCCAGAGAATATAATAATGTAAACATAAGAAAAGTGGCACAAAAAAAATAGGATACAAATGAAATATATGTGTGAAAAAGGGCTGAAGAGTGGGGAGAGACAAATAGTAACAGCCCGAAATCGATCTCATAAATCAGATTTCATTGTTTTTTGTTTTAGAAACTCCTCCATAAAATACCTACATTTGAGCCACCGTTTCCAGAGGCTGCCCTGTGCACGATGTTAACCACATGAACTCAAATAACACAGGCTTTCATTTAAAACAAGAAAAAACAAGTTGAGTGAATTCATCTCGCACGGTGCCCTCCTCCTGCCGCAGCCTTGCTCTCATGTTAAATGGAATTCTTGCTGGTTTGGTGAAATTATTTTTCACAATCCTCTTGTAAAGTCCTTGGCTGCTGGTGTAGCCTCGTGTGGGGGAGAGAATTTGGTGAGTTTGGCACACTTTCAGCTGGCACATTTTCAGCTCTCGAGTGGATAGTACGCTTAAGACCATTTGTGAAGGATAGTTTAAAGTACCAAACTGAGTCTTAAGTTGCAGCTCTGAGTGAAGACGGGGTCAGAGAGGAAGAACATTCTCCATGGAGACAGGCTGGAGACACCACAAGGCCAAGTCCCCCTCAGAGAAAGAAAAAAATTAAGAACATGCAGATTAATGCCAAACTGTGGGACATTCCAAGCACAACAATAATCTCAAAGATAAAATAGTTTAACCCCTCATTTGTCCAGGAGTGTGTGAGAGAGAGATACTTTACTTATCCTGAGGGGAATTCAAGTTTTGCTGCCGCTTTTCCACTGCCCCTTCCCAGTCGCTTCTGTATTTCAGGCCCCATCCACACTAGTACGTATTCGAATCGTTTAGTTGTGGATGCAGTTCACACTAATCTGATGGAAAACGGCTCCAGAGACGGAACGATCTGGTGCCTCCACCTCCCACGAATTCATCTGAGTACGAATCTAACTGTGTGGACGCCTGAAAACGTTGATACGCTGACGTAGGAGCTCTTGTTGCGTCCTTATTGGACCACGTCACTGTAACTTGCGCCTTCCTGATTCACTGGGTTCGTGACATCAGTTATGTTGTTAAGGTTTGGCTAGAGGGACCCCAAAGCAGAGCCAGAACACGGTCAAGTTTTAAACAGTTTATTTCCAAACGAGAACAAGGCAGGGAGCTGGCCGGCTTTCCCAGAGGTTTTGGCAGAGGACAACGGAGAGACCTGGGCAGAGACAAATGCGGGTAAGTCCAAAAGGTTCACCGAAACAACAAACAAAACGGATAGAATTCCAAGAGGCACACGGAGCACTACTGAACAAGACGGAATTATCTGGGAGAGACCAAGGCCTTGTACAGAGGCTGATGAAGGAAAGCCAGCCACGGCCCCTGCCACACACAAGCTCTAAAGAAAAAAACAAAGAGGGAGAGAAAACACAAAAAAAACAAAATCCTAACACATGTGACGCTACTGCAGAAAACAGTTTAAACAAATCAGAGACAAATGGGAAACAGCGTAGCTAGAACTACTTACTACTTTCACGTTTCTCATCTTCCTCGGCTCGAAATCGGCTGCTGCAACTTCAGACACTGTGCTCTACTTTCTTGTTTTTACCGCCCACATGATATCGTGACGACATGACACCAGCCTAGTCATGTGAATAACGTTTCAGGCGGTTTCGCGTTAGTGTCTGGACAGAGAACAGACACAGAAACGACATGTCTGGACGCAAATCATTTCCGATACGTGGATGCGGTGATTCGTTTCAGTGTAATCGTAACCTCAGTTGAAGGTCTCAGTGCAGTTTAACAGGAGATCTTGTGTCAGGGCAGTTTGAAGAGAGGAAGAGCCAAAAGTTAAGAGCCAAAAGTGTTCCTCCTCTATGTCCTGCAGACCGGGCATCACAGCAGCATCCAGGGGGAGCCAGGTGAACACAACAGGAAAGGCTTTGTTCTGTTCTGTTTCCTCTAGAACAGGGGTGCCCAATACGTCGATCGCGATCTACCAGTCGATCGCCATGTCTTAGTACTCATCTCGGACTCGTGTTTGGACTCGGTCTTGTCTCTCACTCAAGGTCTGACACTCAACAAGTCCAATCATATTTCATTACGGCCGCTGCTGTTGGCAATAAACTTGAGGTGCAGGAGCGTGTGGGGCGTCTCAGTGCAGCCTGTGCGCTCATTTGAAACCCGCGGAGACTCTACGGCACATCACAAACACACACGCTCCCTATGCACGGCTCGTCTGCAACAGCGTGTGCCCTCGTGTACCAGCGTGCATCACAGGGCAGGTTAAACTTCCTAAACATCCTACCTGTCCATCTGCCTCACGTCAGCACGCCGCCCCTCGCCTTTTCACGCTCTCGCTCCTTCCTGCGTACAGCGAACACAAGCCCCTCCCACAGTGCGTGCTGATTAGAAGAGCAAGACCAAACGTGAAGCAAAAACGAGTCTAAATATGTGTTACAGTGTTGGCACAAAGCAGGTCTATAGCATAGAGCGGATCTACAGCCACATTTGACTGAAGTTTGCCTAACAAAAGTGCACAAATGCATCTGTGTTTGTCACGATGTGCGTTTGGTTTGGTAAATGTGCAGAGAATGCAACTCCAGTTTGGAACTTTAAAAAACAGGTTTAAAAATCTTACCTACTTCCTTCACTTTTTTCACAGTTTTGTGTAAAGTGCCAGAGGAAGTTCTCTTAAAGAAGAGGTTCTCAAACTGTGGGTGAGGGTCCAAAAAAGGGGCACAGAGTGTTTCAGTGCAGTTTGCTTGGCTTTGTATTAGGTAGATCATTTTGACTTGGTCATTTTGTAAGCAGCTCGCATGATGAAAAAGTGTGAGCACCTCTGCTCTAGAAGGTCTTCTGCCAAATGTCAAGTAAAAAGCCTGAAGCATCTCAAATGTTTTAAATCCTAGTGTCTCAGCTCCATGAAACTGAAAATATCTTCTGGATGGAACTGAAGCGACATAATTAAAAACAGTGTCCAATGTCCTGAAAACTTTTCTAGATAAAAGACAAAGAGGTACTGCACTCTCCATGCGAAAAGTTAAATCGTGCAACTTTAACCATAAAAACGACAAGTCAAAAATAAGGTAAGTACAGATGCAGCACTTTGACTTTAAGTATCACAATAAAACCATGAGTACAATCAATAATACATAAAAAAGGCATTGTTAGTTTGAATGCTTTCTGATGGCGCTCTGGTAATGCCCCTGTATTAAAGCCTCTCTTCTGTAATAGGCGCCCTCTTCTCCGGTGTGTTCTGTGCGGTCTCTATGGCAGCCGCTAAACTGGAGCCTGGTGTTGGATGGAGCTAAGTGCGCTAAAAGCTCGCCGCGTGATTCAACAAAAGCCCGCGCCACTTCACCGCAGACGGGCAGAGCGCACAACTGCTCCCAATGATAGACCCGGGTTCACTCGACTGTACAGTTTGTTCATTTCACTCGCAGCTGTTCGGGGGGGGGGAGGCGGTGAGGTTTCTAATGTGTATTAACATGTTTTTCACTATTCATGCAGGCTCCAGTGTGGGTGTTATAGTTGTGTTTACCGTGTATTAACACAGGTGTCACGATGATTCAGCTCGGAGGTTGAAAGGTTTGCATCACCTTGCACCTTGTCTTGTTTAAATGTGTTGCTGAGGGGTGAGGGACTCCAGTTTGTAGATGAATTTAAGTATCTTGGTGTTACCTTGGACTCGGCTTTAACTTTTAAAAAACATGTAAAAAAAAAAAAAAATCAAACATTGTTAATTTTAATATTCATAATTTTAGGCAAATTAGAGCATCATTGCCAGAAAATGCAGCTAAAATGTTTCTCCACAGCATGATTTTCTCTCACATTGAATACTGCATCACTAACTGGTCACTGACAAGCATGACAACCTTAAAAATAATAGAGTCACTTTTTTTAAAAAGCGTTAAAAATATTTGATAGGAAATCTTTATCTTTTCATCATTGTCTCATACTACAGAAGTAAAATATCTTAAGTTTTGGAAATCTTAAAAAATTTAAACTCGCCTGCTCAGTCTACAAAGTCTTAAATGGACTTGCTCCACCAGCTCTGAGTGAGTTCATTAAGCCCAAGTCTCTCTAGTTCTCATGTTAGCTCTCTCGCGTGGCGGCGTCTGCACTAATGTAAACACTCCCGAACATTGAAGAAAGTGATGGATCAGTGCACGGAGAGAAAATAGCGCCAAGCGATTATGAGATCAGTCTTTTTTTGGCGACGATGGTTTTGTGATGCAAATGTATCACTCTTTTGAACACATATTGCTTTGAGAAGAAAAACGCTTTAGTATACAGTCCCCACACAACTTGCCGAACTACTTTCCTCAGCACCAAAAGGCCAGTATCTCGGCTCACCGGACGCTTTCGGGGGTTAGTCGGTGTGGATGCACAACACTGATGACGGGGATGCCATATACAGATTTATGTCAAAAAATCCGAACTATCCTTAAGTAACTTAATGGATTCCGTTACAAACTACATTTTGGGGTATGTAATCTGTAATCTGTAGGGGAATACATTTTAAAAGTAACCTGCCCAACACTGTCTAGGACTGAGTGGAAGTTTCCTGTCTCCAGAGCCAGAGTCCCGCACCTCAGCTGGGCACATACTGACCTCTGACCTCTGCTCAAGTTCAGAGGGACATACGGCTCAGGACCAAAACAGTCTTTAATTAAAATATATGTTCTTAATTTGGGTTTACATAAGATTTCATTGTGCCACTTCAGTTAATAATTGTCAAAGTAAATGTTCCTAGATCCACGTTTTGTAAGTGCGAAGGTGTTCTCATTTGACCTACCTGGTAAAATATTCAATAAATAGAATAAATGATCTCTGAGGTACTCCAGGTTTTCTATATCAGCCAAAGCTCGAGCATAGTGGTTAAATACGACTCATTTCCCACCAGTGACAACAAAGATCAGTCTCATCTAATCCATCTAAACAACGTTACTCAACATTTTCTTAAAGGACATTAACGGAAATTATGCAAAATTGACTTTTTCCGAGCTTGTAATTATTGTATTTGTCGTCCCGTCTCCCCAAACCTATCTGGAGTTGTATTTTGCTTCATTCGCGCTTGTTTTATTACTCCTGTTTATGAGGCAATCTTGCTCTGAGCTCCAGAATTCACTGCATATACATTTCCACCGATTTGTAAGTGCGTTCATCATCGCCGGACTCATTTCTGCTCTCAAATTGTGTTCATTACGACTGTGTGTTTATATTAGCATGCCCGGCCACTTAAAGGCTTGAATGGCTGGTTTGAAATGCCAAAGCGAGGCTACGAGGGAGCATATTAAATGAACAAAAACAGGACGAATAATGCATGATATGTGCTCTTTAAAGGGATAGGCTTGCTTTAATGCCATACTGTGGAACACATCTGGCAAAAAATCAACATAAAACGCCTTTATTTTACATATATGTACTTCTAATAGTACTTATAATGCACTGGTCTTGTATAGCGCTTGTGGTACGATTCATTTTGTTTTATTTTAACAAAGAGCGGCTGCCAATCTGCACAAACTGCCTCCCCAACCAACGCCAATTAAATTAATAAACTAGTAATTTGTGAGTGTTAGAGAAGGAATGAAGAGGTTTCACAATAGATCATTATAATGGAGGGTGCAAATAGCAGAAAGTGAAAATTGGGAAAGAAAAAAATCTAAGTTTAGCTGGTGCTGGTGCTGATGTTGGTTTGTGAGCAGCAGCTGCACAGACACCAGGAAACACAAGACGTGAAATGATTCAGTCTGGTCCTGATGGTTTAAATCTGGTGTAGTCGGAGTTTAGTCCTGGGTTTGGCTCAGGTTTGGGTTTTGAAGTTGTAAGTTTTACCTTTCATCCAATCTGTTTTTTATAGGCCTCCTTACAATAAGACAGTTCTTCTCAATTATTTAGACAAAAGAAAACATTTCGAGCCCCCCACTCCGCAGAGCCACTACCAAACTTGGACAAATCGCTCTCGTCTTCAGTTGCCGACAAACGAGAGCAAACGTTTTATGCTACGTTTACACTGAAAAGAATCACCGTATCACCGTATCGGAAACGGTTTGCGCCCAGACACGTCGTTTCTGTGTCCGCAAACCTTCCCTATCCACACAGCTTTGAGCGTGTTTGTTTACGTTTTACAGAAATGAAACTTAAAACCGCATGACTAATTTGCATAAACTGAGGGCTCAAAAAACAGCTCGCTCCTTGTGCGCTGATGCGGTTCAGCTTCTGTCCGACTAAAGGACACGACTCAGTGGAATATGAGTGTTCTTTCTGTGACAGAGGGGTGTTCTGCTGATGGTGAGTCTGTTCTGTGTTTCTGTCATGTTGGAGATGGTTCATGTAAAATTTTTCAAAGATTATACGTCTGCAGGTCATACGCACAGACCTTATGTATGAATGGACATATATTCTAGCCTCTTTGTGTTTTGGCGGTGAATTACTTCACGGTGCACAGACCTACGTCAGCGTATCAGTGTTTTCAGGTGTCCACATAGTGCCAGATCAGATCCGTACTCAAATGAAATCGTGGGAGCTAGAGACACCAGATCGTTCCATTTCTGGAGCTGTTTTCAATCGAATTAGTGTGGACGAACACTGCATCCACAACGAAAACAACTCGGATACGTACTAGTGTGGATGGGGCCTTAGTCACGTCTCCAAAGCGACGCCCAGGACACACGCAGCATGTGTCCGTCCGTATTCCGCGCTGCGCTCACCTGCGTCATGAGGCGGTCCGCTCCCCTGTCCTCCTCGTCTTTAAAGATGATGTCCCGCAGTATCAGCATTCACAAAGCGGGATGATTGTCGGCAATATTCGGCAAAACTCAAGCGGCTTATCAGCGTGATTGGGGTGTAATGTCTTTAAGCGATGCTGTAATTTATTTGGCGTCATGCTGTCCTCTGCCAACATTTTTAGACACAGTAAACACAGCGGTCTTTCCTCGTTTCCCGCTGTAGTCACAGTGAAGCCGAGCGCTGCTTACGCTTTACACACAGTTTGCTTGACGCACTTCATATCTCCTGCTCTGTGCTGTGAAACAACACTATTAAGGATTTGCATGTGACATGACAGTCTTAATTGGAGGTTAAGGTTCAGTTACTACAATATATTAATGGCTACTAAAGAGCGCAAACATAAAACTGTCCGAAATCGCCAGCTCATTAGATCAGCTGTCATTAGAAAGATATAATGCTAAATTCCGAAGTTCGCCCTGTGCCCAACCTCTAATATCCATATATTTATAACTACAGTGAAGAAACTAATCATTTTATTCCTTTCAGAGCATCTAGAACAACCAAATACACAACTAGAAAAGCACTCAGAGAGCGCAGACCTCCGCCAAGGACTACCCCCATTTTTTATATAAATTGCGATAAAGTCAGTCTTCTGGATCAGATCCGGATCAGCCTTTGGAATATGAAAGAGGATCCCATTGTCCATCCCTGAGTCAAATTTCATGGGGTTTGGTCAATAATTAACCGAGATATTGAGAAACAAAATTTTTGGCCCCATTTACCACAATGTTAACTAAAATTTCAAAGTGATCCAGAATCCAGGATTTCTTCCGGATCACCCCCAAAATGAAATCAGTTCTTTCTTTTCACATTTCCAACAAATCCTGACAATTTCATCAAAATCGGTCCATAACTTTTTGAGTTATGTTGCTAACAGACAAACAAACAAACAAACAAACAGACAAACAGACAAACCGGCAAAAACAAAACCTGCCCATGTTTCTCCAACACTACTGAAGTCAATGACATAGCGTGCCCAGTGTCATGGCGGCGTAGTTACCGTTGCCATGGGGGACACGTGACGGTGCAAAGCCTTTATCCTAGTATGGTTAAAAAAAAAAACAAAAAAAAAAACATGTTCCCTGAGGTCATACGTGCCCCCCCATTGTTCCGCACCCCCACTATTTGAGAAGAACTGCAATAAGAACACATGTTTTTCAAAGTATTTTTTAACCATAAAACTGTTCAATTTCAAGTTCAGTGAAATACTCTGAATCATTAGAGGCTAAGCAACGACGTTCCCCACTGAGACGAGCAGATGGCCTCCCCTCTGCAAAAGTTACACATTAGCAGCGGCAGCAGCAGTCGCCGGGGTTTTAAAGAACTTTGCTGTTTAAAACCTTTGTTACGAGAACCCCGCTGCATATCTGAGGAAGTGCGCCGCTCAACTTCTGCGCTGGAGAGACTTGCCACTTGTCTCCATGGTGATGAGCGGGCGGCGCGGCGGCTCAGCGGCTGGCACTCGAGTCTCACAGCGAGGAGGTTCTGAGTTCAATCCCAGAGTGCCCCGGGTTTTTCTGTGCGGAGGTTTATTTTTATAATTTTGTCATTTTGAGGGAATGGATACCCAGCACATTAATATCAAGAACAATAAGTGTGTACATATTTTTTGCTCCTTTATATCTTTTTTTGTTTGTTTGTTTTTTTGGCTTTTACACATACATTATATTATACACAGTGTTGGGAAGGTGACTTTTAAAATGTATTCCCCTACAGATTACAGATTACATACCCCAAAATGTAGTTTGTAACATAGTCCATTAAATTACTTAAAGTGAGTAACGTAATCTGAACACTTTGGATTACTTAATTTGCTGTAGAGAAGCAAAGACCAGGAATAAAAGGGTAATAAAAATATTATTGATAGAAGACAAGGAGACACGGTCCACACAACATGGTTTAGTCCTGTTAAATCCTGCTAAATACTGTTTTAGGATGTTTTCACACCGACAGTATTTGGTGCGCACCAAACGGTCCATTCGAACCAAAAGTGGTTAGTTCAGTTCGTTTGCGTTGGTTGAAAGCGTCAATCGGACTCGGACCCGAACCAAATCAAGCGGACCGAGACCGCAAAAAGAGGTGGTCTCGGTTCGCTTGAATCCGCATCAAATGACCAACTTTGGTTTCCTCTGGTGTGAACGCGAACCCGGGTCCAAACCATAGACAGTATGGACAAACGGACTATTCCAAATGCATCATGGGAGGGACACGCGTCTCCTCTGCCTGAAATGACGCGCTGTACGACTCCAGCGCAGTAACAGATTGTTGTCCAGACGCAGCCGCGATTCATTTTCGAATCATTTTACCAACAATGGCCAATACAGAGAATTAACACACGAAGATCAGAGCAAGAACCTGCGAACGTGTGGCTCCAGAGTGAGTCAAAATTGGGGGTGCGCACCCTGTTCGGGACCTACACGCACAGAGACGACCCGGTGTTCCCCGTGATCACACAGCAACCAACATTTGTTATTTTAGGCTTTAATTAACCAAATAATTTCATGGCAATAGGCAATCGCCCATTCAATTGTCAACTTAAAAAAGTCCTGTCTTTAGCCTAGTGTGAGAAATACAGTCGGACTGATCCAAACTAGAGTTGAACCAGCGGGAGCAGCTCCGGTTCAGGCCGGGCTCAGAGGAGCTGGAGCGGGGAGCCTCGACCTGAGGAAGCGCTTTCCCCGGGAAGAACCAAATGCGCGGAGGACGGACGCTCAGAACAACATATAACAAACCAAACTGGACTCACGCTTCTGTCCGGATGCTGCACCACCTTGGAACCAGCCGCGGTTCTTGAGCGCGGAGGACAGGAGCAGCGCGCCGGACCTGTAGTCCACAGCGCATTCTTGCTTTTCCCGCACGGAAACAGCGCGCAGACGACTGAACGTACTGCTCGGACTCAGTCCATCAAGCACTGTCTTGCTCGCCACCGTTTGGAACCAGCACATGGAGGATGAAGCCTGTTTTAGTCCTGGTTTTAGTCCTGGTTTTAGTCCTGGATTTAGTCCTGTTTAGTCTTTTAGTCCCGTTTTAGTCCTGTTTTAGTCCTGGTTTTAGTCCTGGTTTTAGTCCTGTTTTAGTCCCGTTTTAGTCCCGTTTAGTCCTGTTTTAGTCCTGGTTTTAGTCCTGGTTTTAGTCCTGTTTTAGACCTGTTTTAGTCCCGTTTTAGTCCCGTTTTAGTCCTGGTTTTAGTCCTGGTTTTAGTCCTGTTTTAGTCCTGTTTTAGTCCCGTTTTAGTCCTGTTTTAGTCCTGGTTTAGTCCTGGTTTTAGTCCTGGTTTTAGTCCTGTTTTAGTCCTGTTTTAGTCCTGGTTTTAGTCCTGGTTTTAGTCCTGGTTTAGTCCTGGTTTTAGTCCTGTTTTAGTCCTGGTTTTAGTCCTGGTTTTAGTCCTGGTTTTAGTCCTGTTTTAGTCCTGTTTTAGTCCTGGTTTTAGTCCTGGTTTTAGTCCTGTTTTAGTCCTGGTTTAGTCCTGTTTTAGTCCTGGTTTTAGTCCTGGTTTTAGTCCTGTTTTAGTCCTAGTTTAGTCCTGTTTTAGTCCTGGTTTTAGTCCTGTTTTAGACCTGGTTTAGTCTTGGTTTAGTCCTGGTTTTAGTCCTGGTTTTAGTCCTGGTTTTAGTCCTGTTTTAGTCCTGGTTTAGTCTTGGTTTAGACCTGGTTTAGTGTCCAGCAATGAGTGGAATTACTGAAAAAAAAAAAAAAAAAAAGGGGGGGATTTAGCCCAAAATGTGAAAACAGGAAAATACCATCACGTAATCCATTTATTTCAACAAAGTAACTGTAATCCAATTACCACTCACTGAAACAGTACTCTGTCTCTCTCATAATTTGTACTCTGATTACGTAACTCTGGTACATGTAATCTGTTACTCCCCAACACTGATCATACAAGCATTACAGATACATTTTGGCATTGTCCATTGTCCTTTCAATTCATCAAAATAATTCGTTTAGCTGATAAAAAATCCCAGTGATATTTTGTGGTCCAATTTTTGGGGTGAAAAATTCTGATTTCTTATTCCAAGCAGGCGCAGCAATGGGCATGGAGAGATCTGCACATCAACATACAAGACAGACTATCTGGTCCAAAATAGTTTCACTTGAGGGCAATGCCACAACATGTGTATGAGATGTACGATACGTGGCGTGATATATAAGATCGACGTATTCATTTGAGTAGCAGAATTTTATATATCTCACACATTTAGAAATTATAGTGCACTTTTGCAATGCTGTTTCCCATAGGCTTTCCGATACCGATTCCGTGTGACATTTAAAGGTTGTATAGAGGAATTTTTTAAGGGAAGAGAAATACAGCGACAGTTCTTTTACAAATGTTGTGCATGCGCAATTGCTGGAAGGAATCTCCAAGAATCACCTCAGTTTGTCTTCGCTCCTTTTCCCCTTCTCTTCTTCTTTCAGCGACCTCAAGAACCGACTTTCTTTTGCGGCGAACTGGTCGTGGATTCTCGTCCGCCATCGCAACAAACTTTGTGAGGAAGTGACAGTTTGAAAAAGCCTCTAAGAACCGCTGCATAAACCACGTGATCCCTGCATCCCGACGAGTCAATTACACTAGAAACGTAGGGAGTTTGATTGATGACGTGACAGCCAATAGCTAAAGAGGCAGCCTCGTTTTCTATTGGCTGATGTTTATCTGGCCTCAACACGTCCACAGTTGATAAATTTTCATTCTTTTTTTTTTTGGTCATCATAATTACAAGGCTGCTGCGTCTCTGTAATGGTATTTTAAACTTTCATTGACAATTTGAAACAAAAAAAAATCCTCCATACAACCTTTAAGTTTATAAACTCTTGAGACCGTGCCTCTCTGTTCATCAGTACGTTTCAAATTTTCCTCCAACTCCAGGTAACAGGTAAAATAGTCCTGACCATGACGAGCAACAAGACTTCTGATTCTAACACGATTCGAAACAATAAACTTCTGTGCCTTCTTTATCATTATTATTAGTTTGTACGCGTATGTAAATATTTCTAAAGTTCTGTGATCAGTGTACTTAAGAAAACACGCTATTTTTGAAACTATGTTGTTATGACACAGGAGTCGAAAGTTAGCATTTAATTTCCTTTATTTTTCATCTTATTTCCTTGTTCTTCCAAAAAAAATAATGAAAAGTAATAAACAGAAAATTGGACCTGATGAGCCGGACAAACAGAACAAAAGGGTGTGACACCAGGCAAACCCAACAAACCAGTATGTGAATGGTTATGTTTTTCTCTTGGCACAGACTCGAAATGGGCCCGATCAAGTAGAAGTAAACAACAAGGTCAAAAATTCAAGTTAATGCATCTGATATAAAAATGTATTCAACAGATACATATGTACTCTAGTTTACTAAAGTTACATACGTTTTAAACAGACCATGTATGAAACATGGAACAAAAATTATTTCCCAAATTTCAAAGACCCAAAAATCATGTAAATAAATGGATGTGTTTCATTATATCTTGTGTTACTCGATCTTTGAACTGTTGATGAAGGTACATGATTTTTCAAAAAAAAAAAAGTGTTTAAAATGATAAAAATTTGCTTGGAAGGACTGACATATTTTATAGAAATAGTTTCCTTTCATTTTGAAGTAATATTAAAGTATTTGGAAGAAAAAAGTTGAGAAATTATACAAAATCATGCACCTTCTACTTGTTTGCACAATTTTCCCTCTGTTACTTTTCCCTCCGTTGCCATGACCTTTCTTAATAAAAAATCTCATTACTCAAAAAGTAAGAGGTTTTTCAACCTAATCTTGTACCATATGGTAGAAAACTATATGAAGCAAATATTCAAACCAGTTTGTTAAGGATATGTAAGTGAGAACCAAGAGTTATCACTGTTTGGATTTATTGCCCAAAAAGTGCTGCATATTTCATTCCCTCCGTTACAGCGACATGAGTTTTAAATTTTTTTGTCAACAACTTGAAAGAATATCACAGGTTTAACTTGACCCTGTTGGAGTGTAACTCTTTCCTACATTCTGATACTTTATTATTTCAATAGTCCCTCTAGTTTCTGAATAAGAGACATTTGAATGTCAAAAATCTGCCCGTTTCCCTCCGTTACAGCTTGACTGGACCCAAATAAAAAACAAATCAACATCATGGAGGTTCCCACGCCCACTACTTCTGAGGAATGCCACTGGGTCAAATGCAGGGCACAAATTTCCTAATTGGGGCAATCCAGGTATGATCCGTGGAGAAGCAAGCCCAGTCACAGTAAGAATTCATGTTTTTCAAGACATTTTTAAGCAACAATACACTCAATCAACTAGATACTGAGAAACATTCTGGCCAGGCATTAACATCTCCATGGAGACCAGCAGGTATTGTACGTCAGAAAAGTTCTATAGAGAAACTTTAAATCTCATCGTAAAGGTCAATACTGTACCAGACTGCGGAGCTCCTACAGAGAGCCCATGCACAAATCAGAGCCAAGTAAACAGAGAGAAAAGTTATTTCATTTGGATTTATTACATGTGTGTATTTGTCTCCAAAGTAATAAAAGAGCTGCAAAAGTCTAGTGAAAGTTGAGAGTTTAAGGTTGTTGGTTGTTATGAAAAGAAATACCATTGGAATAACTGTCTGTAAATGTGGAGAATGTCCATATACGTGTCAGGTCGATCCATCGAGGTTGCCTGTTCTGCCTTATACTTTTCTCTTTGTTTTCTACAGAACTTCTGGATGGCAATGCACCGATCTAAAGGTTGACAAAACTGCATCGGACTTGGCACCCTGTATATTGTGTCCTTGGGCAAGACATGTCAATCATGAACGTGTGTGTGGTCGGTTGTGGTTAAAGGAGCAGATTGTACAGATTTGCAGCTTCACTTTTGCTATTCGACCCAGGGCAGCTGTGGCTATAGAAGTGCTTCTCGATTATTTTCTGTCACGCCCCCAGTAGGAAGAAGAAAACATTTCGCGCCCTTCCACTCCACAGAAGCACTACCAAGCATGGACGAATCGCACCCTCGCCTTCAGTCGCCGACTTTCGAGAGCAAACATTTTAGTCGTGTCTCCAAAGCGACTCCTCGGACACGCAGCATGTGTCCGTCCGTATTCCACGCTGCATCATGAGGCGGTCCGCTCCTGTGCCCTCCTCGTCTTTAAGAACGATGTCCGTGTTATAGTCGGGGAATATCAGCTCCTCTGCTGTTTGTTACGACACCTTATGACGCTAACAGAGCTCACTGGTTTACTGAAGCAGCATTCACGAAGCGGGATGCTTGTTGGCAATATTCGTCACGTTTTTGGTGAAAAAACTCAAGCGTGATTGGGCTGTAATGTCTTTAAGCGATGCCATAATTTATTTGGCTTCATGCTGTAAGCTGCCAACATTTTAAGACACAGTAAACACAGAGGCCTTTCCTCGTACACCTCGTTCACAGTGAAGCCGAGCACTACATACGTTTTACTCACAGTTTGTTCTCTGCACTTCGTATCTCCTGCTCTGTGCTGTGTGTGCGTTTGCTCGGTGCAAAAAAAAAAAAAAAAACTATAGTGCTATAGCATTAATACTTCCTGCGCACACTCTGAGTGTCACTGTCAACTACTGTAGTGGAGGTGCAATTACACTTTATTCTAGTACGGTAAAAAAACAAAAAAAAACAAGGTCAAACAGATACTACCACTGACTATGGAGTGAATGGATAAAACTGGACGTCATATGTCTGAAAACGTGCTATACAAGACTCATGTTTTACTATTGAATGCGTCGTATGCCGACGTATGAAAAATTTGGCAAATACGCTGGTAGTCGGATAAGTTATAGGTAAGTTTTGTATAAGTTATGAGGATGCTGAAGCACACTGGTGTACGTCCACATACAGCAAGGTCCTCCAAAAATTTTGAGCATGCTGAAAATTTCTCGATGTATTTCAGCGTATGTTTATACGTCCTGCACATATGGGCCATAAGTTGTAGGTAAGTTATGCGGTTGTTGATACACGTTCACACACGTTAATTGTAAGTTTCTCAGAAGTCCAAATACGTTGAGATAATGTCTAGCTGACTTATGCTTTTGAACCTATGTGTAACTTATATCGAACTTACAATGATACTGATACATGAACATGAACATTTCTAACTTGTAGCTGTCGTATAATTGTGTAGTGTATTGGCAGAGTGTAGGGAAATTGGTTTATAAAAATGGGGAGGAAACCGTCAGTACTTGTCCAGACTTCATGGTTCGGAGTTGTCTTCGGCATGACGTTCATTAATGCTTAATTAACTGCTACTGCGATGTCTAGTGCTGTTACGAATCATCGAGCGACAGCCTTTTTATAGGCGACGCACGTGAGAATCTGCGATACGCTGCCGTGTGCTGTGCATAAGTTAGACTGTCGTTAGTCGTTGGGCATAAGTTGTTGACACTGGCAACGTGCTTTAATTGGTATAAGTTATATAGAAGTTATCAAAACGTTCTATATAAGTTACTAATACGCGATGTATACGTCCAACTTGTTATAAATACGTGATGTATACGCCCAAAATTGAAAATAAAACCTCGATAGTTCAGCGTATGACAGCGTTTTAGGGAAATTCTGACACGTACAGGGCCAAAAACATATTTAGATCTCGACATTACCTTTTATTGTTTTGAAAACGCTAAATTCGCCAAAAAACAACAAAATTAACACGTTTTAGAAGTTTCACTTTAGTTTGTCCCCACTCCCTTTGCTCTCTGCACTAAGTCACTCCCCCTTCAGAGCGCTATCACAACGCAATCAGCTTGCATCCCGCGCATCACGTCAGGTTTGTCAAGTTGTTGTGTAAAGTTTTGTATCATGTTTTTGTGTATTTGTGGGCGGAGCCTTGTACAGAATTTTACAGCTAACCATAAGAAGCGTTTGAATAGGGCCCAGGAAAGATCACTAGATTACTCAAACATGCATTGGATGACATTTAAAACCTCTTCAGGCATGTTTTTGACGAGGCAAAGCTCAAAAAGATCGATGTTGCATAAAACTTTAACTCATCACAGATCAGATACATCCCGACAGTTGCTCTTAAATGATGTTCCTCTAACTTGGGAACAATGTGTGTCTACTCTACCCTTCTGTTCCGCAACATTAGAAGAGGACTTAGATCTGAAAAGCCACCAACCGCTTCGTGTCACTGTCCGTGGTGCTGAAGCTAATTTAATGAAATGTCTCCCTTTCATCGCCATCATCAGACACATATGAATAATTCACAGTGTCAGTGGAGCCTGTGAGTTGATTCGTCTCTAATTGGAAGAGTAAAAAAAAAAAAAAAAAAAAAAAAAAGGCATGCTTATAGGCGCTCAGCTGATTAACACTTAGAAGTACACGCGGCAAATTTACATCCAAAATGCATCACTTCATTATCACATCCTGAGCAGTGCGTTGGAGACTTCACACCTCGATCTGTAGACAGCAGCATTATCTCCTCTCTCCAAAGATTTTAGGATTTTAGAAAAGGAACGTACGTAACTGTAGAGGTGCACAGTCCATAAACTGGTACAGTACGGTTATTTCAAAATCATAATTAAGTATCAGCACTGGTACTAGAAATGAGTCAAGGAAAAGAAGAAAAGTATTTGATCAAAAGTAATTGTAAGAATTTCTGTCTGGAGCAGTGTTTTGTTTGTCAAGAAAGCAGAATGAACCTCTTGGGTTGCCAGTTTCAATGCTGAAATCCAGCTGGTTTAAACCTAAAATGCCTCTCTCCGATCTGAGTCATCGCTACCAAACAGGGGAGTAATGATTCATCGCAATTCTAAAATATGACGCATGTAAGAGCTATTAAGTGTAATCGGATTACAATGCTTTTTTTCATGGTTTGGGTTGTTCCTGCGACTTATACTCTGATGCAACTTCCATCCATCCATCCATTTTCTTCCGCTTTATCGCCGGGTCGTGGAGGAACAGTCTAAGCAGGAACTCCCAGACTTCCCTTTCCACGCACACCTCCTCCAGTTCTTCCGGGGGGACCCTAAGGCATTCCCAGGCCAGCTGAGAGACATATTCCCTCCAACGTGTCCTGGGTCTTCCCCGGGGCCTCCTCCTGGTGGGACATCCTGAGGGAGGCGTCCAGGAGGCATCCGGAGCTCCTCTCGACGTAAAGCAGTGCTTCTCAAATAGTGGGGCGGGCCCCCCTGGGGGGCGCGAGGCTCCGTCAAGGGGGGCGCGTTTGACCTCGGGGAGCATGCTTTTTTACTTTTTTTACTGTCTTAAGGGCCGTTCACACCAAAGCGTCAAAAAACGCCTTGACGCCTCTATTTGGAGCCTTTGCATTTGAGTTTGGACGCCCCCGACGCGCATCTTTGACGCCGTGGACGAACGGGACAAAAATACTTGACGCGCGTCCGTTGCCCTGGAAACAAGAGCCCGGTCCCGCTCTTTTCCCGAAACAATGTCAGACCAGACTGAGAGAGTGTTTTTATGACATAAAACATCAAAGGAGGAGATCGGGTCGACGACTGGGGCGTGTTTATATTTATACTCCACTAATGACACTGGATCAGTCCCGGTCTGGTCCTGGTCTAATCACGGTCTAGTCCCGGTCTAGTCCTGGTCTAATCACGGTCTAGTCCCGGTCTAGTCCTTGTTTAGTCTCGGTCTAGTCTCGGTCTAGTCCTGGTTTAGTCCTGGTCCGGTCCTGGTGTATTCCTCGCGATCGGCTCGGTGATTGTGGCGTATATATTTATTCTCCGCTCATGTTTGTGGTTCTCGTTCTGGTTCTCGGGTCTTTTCTTCCTGATAATAACGTCGCTGCGTCTCTGGATACTCGTCCCTGATTGATTGACGCGGCGCGTCTGACGCGAAAAGTTCAGCATTTTCAACTTCTTGACGCTGACGCCTTGGACGCGCGTCTTGGCCACTGACGCCAAAACGCTGAAGACGCGCTGCGCTGACGCCAGATTCGCGCCGCGCTGACGCCGAAAACGCGCCGCAAAAACGCAGGACGCTCTAGTCGCGCGTCCACATAGACTTTACATAGAAAGTGGACGCTTTGACGCTTTGGTCTGAACGGGCCTTTAGAATAAAGTGCAATTGCACTTCCACTACATTAGGGGGCAGTGGCGCGCTCATTGGCAGAGTGTGCGCAGGGAGCATTCGCTCGGTGGTGTAGGAGTTTTGTTTGCACTGAGCATGCGCGCTTTGCACACAGCACAGAGTTTGAGTATGAAGTGTAGACACGAAGTGTAGCAGACCCTCAAGTGACACCATGAAAAAATATTTAACAGGGATGAGAAGACAGGCGGAGAGAGACGGACAGCATGAAGCCCAATAAATTAAGGCGTCACTTAAATACATTACACCCCAATCACTCTGATAAGCCGCTTGAGATTTTTCAGCGAAAACGTGCCGAATATTGCCGACAATCATCCCGCTTTGTGACTGCTACTTCAGTAAACCAGCGAGCGTTGTTGGCGTCATATAAGGTGGCAGTGTTACGCAGAGGTGTATTTATAACAATTTTATAGACAAATGATACTATTTATAGTCACGTGGGGGGGCGCGAGATGTTTTATTCGTCCTAGGGGGGCATGACAGAAAATAATTGAGAAGCACTGACGTAAAGGAACAGTGGCTCTACTCCGAGCTCCTCTCGTGTGACTGAGCACCGAGCCACCCTGCAGAGGAAACTCATTTCGGCCACTTTTATCCCCGATCTCGTCCTTTCGGTCTTTACCCAGAGCTCATGACCATAGGTGAGGGGAGGAACGTAGATTGAGCGATAAATCGAGAGCTTTGCCTTCCGGCTCAGCTCCTTCTTCACCACAACGGTCCGATACAGCGACCGCATCACTGCCGATGCTGCACCGATCCACCTGTCAATCTCACGCTCCAACCTCCCCTCACTCGTGAACAAGACGAGTTCACAAGTCCAACTTATATATTAAAATTATTACACTAAAGTCTCGAGAGAGTGCTCTAGTCTTGTGTGTCAGTATCTGCTGCTCCTATTACTCCTGTACCACTGTCACCTCGCCCTCTACTGCGTATGTCTCCTGCACAAAGAGCCTCTGTCCTGCTGCAAGTAGTGAAATATGCAGCCGAAAATGGTAATCGAGCAGCAGAAAGAAAGTTTGGAGTGAGCGAGAAACTTGTGAGAGACTGGCAGAAAGCGGGGATGGAGAACACAGCTTCACGTTAACCGGGAGGGTGCGCCATGAAACGTTCCTGAAGTCACTGGATGGCTGGACAAAGCCTGGACTTCAGTGACACCGAAAACCATCCTGTCGGGATTCAGAAAGACCGGAATAATTCTAACTGGAACTGATGCTGAGTCTGACGACAGCGACACAGAAAAGGAAGCGTCGTTTACCTCCGGAGAAGTTCAGAAGTGACACCGAGGATGAAGAATTCAATGGATTTAGTGATTTGGAGTGAGATGGAGAGTTTGGTAAACTTGTGGTATGTTGTTTATGCTCATACCAGACAACTATTCAGTCCGTTGTTATTACTATAATGTGCTTCACGTGATCGCTTTGACGGAATTGGAATACAATAGACGGTTTGCAAGAACCCCAGAAGTTGTAGACCGCACACTGTCCAATCAGTGAAGAGCTGGGAAGCCATGACGTCAAACTCAAGCGCCTGTCTAGGTCCCTTTTGTGGAACAGCACAACAGTAAACAAAGCGTCGAGATGGATGTAGACGAAGACAGACATTCTGTGTTGGCGATGATTCCCGAGATCGAGGATTTAAAGCCGGAACAAAGACAATGTTTGGTGAATTTTATCAAGGGGAATGACGTTATTGTCCTTCTTCCTACGGTATTTGTTGCATTATGTATATCACGATGAAACAGCAGTGATTGGTTAAATAAAAAGAAGTACCTGCCTACTGTCAAGCGAACGAATCTTAATGCTGCGAGGTTAGACGGTTTCCACAAAGTGAAACCGGCTGATGATTCAGGCTAGAAGCATGCACCTTCAACTTCCTCGCTCCTGATTGGCTCTTTCTCCACCCTTAGATTTCCAAACGGTCTCTGCTGTAAGCGCTGGCCTCGATGAGCTTCACTCGCTTCTAACGGAGCGCGTAATTTAAGTTTAACGCCTAATTTAACGAGCATGTGTCTTGACAAGAAGAAGTCAGAGTCAGGCGCGCGTGGTAATTGTGTTAATCCGGGTGGTCAGATGTGGTTCGCTGCAGGATCCAGGTGTGATGAACAGGTCCAGATGTGCACAGATGGTCCTCAGACTCCACAATCTCCACACTCACGCTGCTGTCTTCATCTTTAAAGACGCTAAGAACTGAGCAGCACACACAGAGACGAAGGTAACTGGGCGGGAGGAGAGGTGAACGTTCGCTCATTAGCCAGAAGATTTGTGGTTTGATCTGCACTGACACTGAAACTCACCGTCTCGCTTCATTATGTGTAATGTACGGACTGTGTGTACATCTGAATATAAAAGTAGAATTTTACACAGCATGGTCAGCTTCTTTTGAATTTCAGCTAAGAACGAAAAACAATCAAATGGGAAAACAGGTTGTTATATCAGTATTCTGTTTTAGTGTCAACAAAAAAACAGATTTCGACCTCTATTTTCAATATTCAATTTGATTTTTATTTCAAGTAACATCAATTATCACCTATTAACAGTTATTTTAATTTGTATATTTTATTCTGTCTGGTTTATTTGCCCCAGAAGTGTCACCATAAAAACTATTTTTATTACAGTTCTGTGGTGTCAACTGAACAAAGAAGAGTTTATCGCCTCGCTGATTCTTGTTTCTTGTCGTGGAGTTCAACAATGACTTTCTAGGACGCGAAAGTAAAGACATCGCTATAAAAGAAGACGACATGTTTGTCCACAAAACTGCAAAGATTTTTCAGGTAAGTCCTTCTAGCAGCAGAATTTCCGGGGCAAATAAACCAGAGAGAATAAAATATCAAAATTAAAATAAGTCTTAATAGGTGATAATTGGTGTTATTTGAAATAAAAATCTAATTGAATATTGAAAATAGAGGAAATCAACAAACAACCTGTTTTCCCATTTGATTGTTTTTCGTTCTTAGTTGAAATTCAAAAGAACGATTTGTACACGGCCCCACCATGCTGTGTAAAATTCTACTTTTATATTCAGATGTACACATAGTATAAATAGGAACCGAGACTGTTTTTTATTTGTTATTTATACTGTTAGTTAAAATAAACTTCAAATTAAATATTGAATATCGAATATATTGAATGAAGTAGAGGTTGAAATCTGTTTTCTGTTTGACACTAAATCAGAATAATGACATAACAAATTGTTAATTGAAATTCAAAAGAACGAATGGTACAAGACTTTTTTGTCTTGCATTTTACAGATGTTTTTATCACACACACAAAAAATAAATAAAAAAATGGGGAAACATGCATTAATGTCTTACTGTGAGCGGGGTCGCTTCTTACTTCTTCACTTTTGAGAGGAAAAACTGAGGACGTTGAGGACATCTGGAGACCTTTAGAAGAGTTTTTGTAAAATAAGTAATTTTTATTGTAACTTGTAAAATATCGATGTTATATGAATATTTACAAGTTTGTGCTTCGTTATTGTGAGTGATAATTGTCTGTGTGTGATTAACGTTGTTATTGTTTATGTTTGTTTTTTTGATTCTTTGTGTTTTTTGTTAATAGCTTAAAGGTTGTATAGAGGATTTTTTTAAGGGAAGAGAAATATTTTTTCAAACGTTGTGCATGTGTAACACCACCTTCCTCCTCCACAGCCTCAGTAGAAACATCTCCTCCCGCCTCTTTACTCTAGAAATCACGTTTGTTTACAGCCAGTTCAGAATTACTGTTGAAGTGACCTGTCTAGAAATAATTTAGCGACCGACGCGTCAGTTTTTAGAGCCTTCGTCTGCTTCAGTCGCGCCGTCGCTGGAAGGAATCTCCAAAAATCACCTCAGTTTGTCTTCGCTCCTTTTCTCCTTCTCTTCTTCTTTCAGCGACCTCAAAAACGGACTTTCTTTCGCGGTGAACTGGTCGTGGATTCTCGTCCGCCGTCGCGACAAACTTTGTGCGAATTGCGACGAAGCTACAGTTTGAAAAAGCCTCTAAGAACCGCTGCATAAACCACATAATCCCCGCGCGCCGGCGAGTCAGTTACACTAGAAACGCAGGGAGTTTGATTGACAACCCAACAGCCAATAGAAAATGAGGCAGCCTCGTTTTCTATTGGCTGATGTTTCTCTGGCCTCAACACGTCCACAGTTGATGGATTTTCATTCTTTTTTTTTTTTCTTTTTCATAATTACAAAGCTGCTGCGTCTCTGTAATGGTATTTTAAACTTTCATTGACAATTTGAACTAAAAAAAAAATCAGCCAATGAAAATGAGGCAGCCTCGTTTTCTATTGGCTGATGTTTCTCTGGCCTCAACACGTCCACAGTTGATGGATTTTCATTCTTTTTTTTTTCTTTTTCATAATTACAAAGCTGCTGCGTCTCTGTAATGGTATTTTAAACTTTCATTGACAATTTGAAACAAAAAAAAAATCCTCCATACGACCTTTAATATGAAAAATCGTAATAAATACATACAAATACAAACAAAAAAATAAACACACACAAGGAATCCAGGCATATACTGTGGTTTATTATGTTTTATTGTATGTTTTATTTTTATTTTATTTTAGCATTTAACATCACTAAAGCGCTGCACAGGAGCTTAGTAATGTCAAATGCTTGAGTTCACTGCGATAGACTGAATGCCATACTGTGGAACATTCCAGAAAAAGCACGGACATTTCCACGGAGACAGACCCTCCCTGTACCAGAAACGTTCCTTTTTTAAAAAACGTTCTATAAACAGCTCCCTTCGTTTTTTTTTTCCCTCCCGTCTCTGGACCGTGAGTGGACTCCCGCCCGAGGAGCAGACGTACCTCCACAGCAGCTGGTCAGAGCGGAATGAACCGGAAACCACCTCGCGTCGAGCCGAAAGAGCGCGCACACTGGGGTCAATTAAAGCGCACAGGTGAAAGAGATGGATGAGGAGGAAAGAGGAGAGACGCGCGGCCGAGTCCGACGAGAGGAAACAGCAAAAACAGACTCAAAACGGGTCAAACGTGCCTCGGGTTTGGGAGTTCCTAAAGTGCGGATGACAGGGTTTCATAATGAACTTACGCCGGAAAAATAATTATGTTATTTATCAAAGTGTGGACAAAAGTGCTGTCAAAAAATGTACAAAAAATCTCTAAGGTGACTAGATAAAAAAAAAAAAAAAAAAGAAACTGGGGCATCCCTGGTTTGGGTTTGTTGAAATTGTGAAATTAAGGAAAAAAATTATTGCACTCAGCATTAATGTATCTAGTCCTGGTTTAATCCGGGTCTAGTCCTAGTTTAGTCTCGATCTACTACCTGGTTTAGTCCTGGTTTAGTCTTGGTCTAGTCCTGATTTAGTCCTGGTCTAGTCCTGGTTTAGTCCCGATCTAGTACCTGGTTTAGTCCTGATCTAGTACCTGGTTTAGTCCTGGTCTAGTCCTGGGTCTAGTCCTGGTCTAGTCCTGGTTTAGTCCTGATTTAGTCCTGGTTTAGTTCAGTCTAGTCCTCGTTTACTCCCAGTCTAGTACCTGGTTTAGTCCTGGTCTAGTCCTGGTTTAGTCTTAGTTTAGTCCTGATTTAGTCCCCATCTAGTACCTGGTTTAGTCCCAGTCTAGTCCTGGTCTAGTACCTGGTTTAGTCCCGATCTAGTACCTCGTTTAGTCCTGGTCTAGTCCTGGTCTAGTTCTGGTCTAGTCCTGGTTTAGTCCTGGTTTAGTACCTGGTTTAGTCCTGATTTAGTCCTGGATTAGTCCTGGTCTAGTGCCTTGTCTAGTCCTGGTTTAGTCCTGGTCTAGTACCTGTTCTAGTACCTGGTCTAGTCTTCGTTTAGTCCTGGTCTAGTACCTGGTTTAGTCCCAGTCTAGTCTTGATTTAGTCCTGGTCTAGGACCAGTCGAGTATCTGGTCTAGTACCCAGTCTAGTCCCGGTCTAGTCCTGCTTAAGTCCCAGTCTAGTACCTGGTTTAGTCCTGATTTAGTCCTGGTTTAGTTCAGTCTAGTCCTCGTTTACTCCCAGTCTAGTACCTGGTTTAGTCCTGGTCTAGTCCTGGTTTAGTCTTAGTTTAGTCCTGATTTAGTCCCCATCTAGTACCTGGTTTAGTCCCAGTCTAGTCCTGGTGTAGTCCTGGTTTAGTCCTGGTCTAGTACCTGGTTTAGTCCCGATCTAGTACCTCGTTTAGTCCTGGTCTAGTCCTGGTCTAGTTCTGGTCTAGTCCTGGTTTAGTCCTGGTTTAGTACCTGGTTTAGTCCTGATTTAGTCCTGGTTTAGTCCTGGTCTAGTACCTGGTTTAGTCCCAGTCTAGTCTTGATTTAGTCCTGGTCTAGGACCAGTCGAGTATCTAGTCTAGTACCCAGTCTAGTCCCGGTCTAGTCCTGCTTAAGTCCTGGTGAACTAAACCAGAACTGAACCAGGACTAAACCAGAACTGAACTAGGACTAAACCAGGACTAATCTTGGACTTGAGTGAGAGAAAGAGAACCCCCGCGTCCCAACACTTAGTCCTGATTCGGTTCTGGTTTAGTCCTGTTTTTGTCTCCACCGCAGCAGCACAAACCACCAGCCTCCCCAGCCTCTCCATCTCCTCCTCTTCACCAACTATTCTCCTCTTTCTCTCATATTTGTGCACGTTTATTATTTTCTCTTTATTACAGCGACTCACAAACATAGAATCTCTTTACAGTTTGTTTTTCCACTTTTTCCAGAATAGTTTCGTCCGTAAACATGTTCCAACTAAAACGTAACGCTGTAAAAAAAAAAAAAAAAATCCAAAAATAGTCCTGAAGCGTCTGAGATCTGAGGCCGTGTGTAAAAGTCTGAAAACCCGGTCTGTTTTAAAACCCGGACACTGATCTGTTAATCCTGAGCTGAACGCCGGATCTTCACTCTCCATTCACAGGAAACGAACTTTAATCCAGATTTAACTGAATTACTCCAGAAACCACCAGAGATGTTTGATGAGCTTAAAGGTCCAGAGGTAAAAACTGTTTAAAAAGGCGATATGATAAAAAAAGTAAAATGTTCTGAAGCGACATCTGCACTGAGAGTGTTCTACCTGTGTCTGTGTGTTCTACCTGAGTCTGCATGTTCTACCTGTGTCTGTGTGGAGTCTGCATGTTCTACCTGTGTCTGTGTGGAGTCTGCATGTTCTACCTGTGTCTGTGTGGAGTCTGCATGTTCTACCTGTGTCTGTGTGGAGTCTGCATGTTCTACCTGTGTCTGTGTGGAGTCTGCATGTTCTACCTGTGTCTGTGTGGGAGTCTGCATGTTCTACCTGTGTCTGTGTGGAGTCTGCATGTTCTACCTGTGTCTGTGTGGAGTCTGCATGTTCTACCTGTGTCTGTGTGGAGTCTGCATGTTCTACCTGTGTCTGTGTGGAGTCTGCGTGTTCTACCTGTGTCTGTGTGGAGTCTGCGTGTCTATGCTGTGTCTGTGTGGAGTCTGCATGTTTCTACCTGTGTCTGTGTGGAGTCTGCATGTTCTACCTGTGTCTGTGTGGAGTCTGCATGTTCTACCTGTGTCTGTGTGGAGTCTGCATGTTCTACCTGTGTCTGTGTGGAGTCTGCATGTTCTACCTGTGTCTGTGTGGAGTCTGCATGTTCTACCTGTGTTTGTGTGGAGTCTGCATGTTCTACCTGTGTCTGTGTGGAGTCTGCGTGTTCTATCTGTGTCTGTTTTGAGATTGTATGTTGTTTCTGTGTCTGTGTGGATGTTCTCCCTGTGTCTGTGTAGAGTTTGCGTGTTCTTCCAGTGTCTGTATGGAGTTTGCATCTTCTCTCAATTCTCTGTGGAGTTTGTATGTTCTCACTGTGTTTGTGTGGAGTTTGCATGTTCTCCCTGTGTCTGTGTGGAGTTTGTATGTTCTCCCTGTGTCTGTGTGAAGTTTGTATGTTCTCCCTGTGTCTGAGTAGATGTTCTCCCTGTGTTTGTGTGGAGTTTGCATGTTCTCCCTGTGTCTGTGTGGAGTCTGCATGTTCTCCCTGTGTTTGTGTGGAGTTTGCATGTTCTCCCTGTGTCTGTGTAGATGTTCTCCCTGTGTCAGTGTGGAGTTTGTGTGTTCTCCCTGTGTCGGTGTGGAGTCTGCATGTTCTCCCTGTGTCTGTGTGGAGTTTGCATGTTCTCCCTGTGTCTGTGTAGATGTTCTCCCTGTGTCAGTGTGGAGTTTGTGTGTTCTCCCTGTGTCTGTGTGGAGTCTGCATGTTCTATCTGTGTCTGTGTGGAGTTTGCATGTTCTCCATGTGTCTGTGTGGAGTCTGCATGTTCTATCTGTGTCTGTGTGGAGTTTGCATGTTCTCCCTGTGTCTGTGTGGAGTCTGCATGTTCTCCCTGTGTCTGTGTGGAGTCTGCATGTTCTATCTGTGTCTGTGTGGAGTTTGCATGTTCTGTCGGTGTCTGTGTGGATGTTCTCCTTGTGTCTGTGTGACTGTTCTATCTGTGTCTGTGTAGAGCTTGCATGTGCTCCCTGTGTCTTTGTAGAGGTTGCATGTTCTCCATGTGTCTATGTGGAGTTTGCGTGTTCTCCCTGTGTCTGTGTGGATGTTCTCCCTGTGTCTGTGTGGAGTTTGCATGTTCTCCCTGTGTCTGTGTGGAAATTGCATGTTCTGCATGTGTCTTTATGGATGTTGTGTCTGTGTGGAGTTTGCATATTCTCCCTGTCTCTGTGTGGAAGTTCTGTCTGTCTCTATGTGGAGTTTGCATGTTTTTCATGTGTCTGTGGCGTTTGCATGTTCTTCCTGTGTCTGTGTAGAGTCTGCATATTCTCCCTGTTTCTGTGTGGACTTTGCATTTTCTCCTTGTGTCTGTGTGGATGTTCTTCCTGTGTCTGTGTGGATGTTCTTCCTGTGTCTGTGCGGATGCTCTCCCTGTGTCTGCGTCGAGTTTGCGTGTTCTTTCTGTGTGTCTGTCTCCTCCAGTGGATGTGGTTCTGACCAAGTCCAGCTCTCGGTCTAAATCCGGGTCCTCTGCTCCTGACCCAGAGACACAAACTGACGGGTCAAACGCTGGTTTAACCCGGTGACACCGACTGACACAAACCTGACTCCGGCCCAGCGCCTCCAGAGCCCGAAGGTGGAAAAGTGTGATATAAAACTGTGATCATCGACTATTTACTCTGCACAAAACTCATCCATGTCCTCGGAGATTCTGAACTATAAACTTCGATTTCCGCCCACTGCGTTTTGAACATGTATATGATAATAATAATAATAATAATAATCATCATCATTCTGCTATAAAAGAATTAGGAATCTTCAGTTGGTTTTATGATGTTTTTGATGCTGTTTCTTTTCTTTATATGATCGAAATAAACAACAAACAAACTGGTTTTAACTTCAATCATTTGTTCATTAATTTTTCAAAAAAAAAAAAAAAAACAAAAAAACAACTATTTATACTATTTACAACTATTTTACATTATCTCCAAAACCAAAATAAAAAAAGGATAACGGCTGTTTCCCATTTCCGTGACTTAAACTGTGAACTAGATCTGAACCAGGACTAAACCAGAACTGAACCAGGACTAAACCAGGTCTAAACCAGGACTAAACCAGGACTAAACCAGAACTGAACCAGGACTAAACCAGGACTAAACCAAGACTGAACCAGGACTAAACCAGGACTAAACCAGATCTAAACCAGGACTAAATCAGATCTAAACCAGACTAAAACCAGGACTAAACCAGGACTGAACCAGGACTAAACCAGGTCTAAACCAGAACTGAACCAGGACTAAACCAGGACTAAACCAGAACTGAACCAGGACTAAACCAGGACTAAACCAGAACTGAACCAGAACTAAACCAGAACTGAACCAGGACTAAACCAGGACTAAACCAGATCTAAACCAGGACTAAATCAGATCTAAACCAGGACTGAACCAGGACTAAACCAGGTCTAAACCAGAACTGAACCAGGACTAAACCAGGTCTAAACCAGGACTAAACCAGATCTAATCCAGGTCTAAACCAGGACTAAACCAGAACTGAACCAGGACTAAACCAGAACTGAACCAGGACTAAACCAAGACTGAACCAGGACTAAACCAAGACTAAACCAGATCTAAACCAGGACTAAACCAGAACTAAACCAGGCTCAGTCCAAGTGTCAGTCCCGGTCTGGTCCTGGTCTCAGTCTAGGTCTCAGTGTGCACCCCCAGGCCAGTCCCGACACTCAGTCCTGGTTTAGAACTGGTTCAGTCCTGGTTCAGTCCTTTAAGTCCGGCACCGCAGTTTAAATCAAGTCAAGTTTCATTTTGGTTTCAGAGACAAATAATGAAGAAAACAGTCGCTTTTTACATTTTCTTATTTTTGATTTTATTCTGAAAAACCAATAATACACGGTTGAACTTCCAGTCTCCATGGAAACAGGTGAGTCGCGTTCACGGTGCCGCTTTAAAAATCATCATTTGACAAACAGAATAATCGGGTCCTGTGTCCGTCCTCTGGGACCCCGAGCCGCGATCCGTGCCGGTTCCTCCCCCGATCGGAACCGTCGCTTTCGGGATCGGGCGGCGTGACGACGGCGGCGGCGTTGGCTTTGCCGGCGCTGCTCCATCATGAATCATTATTTAGATGTCGGTTTTGTCGCTGGTCCAGATGGTCCTGTGATGAGTAAGTCCGCGTCCTCCCCAATTAAAGCGCAGCGAGGAACGGATTCCAAAACGCTCTCCTGATGTCAAAGTGGAAGAGGAACATCTTGTGAGGGAAATTTGCCAATCTGGATGGAAGCAAAGATGTCCGGAACTAATATGCTCGAAATATGTCCGCCCGATGTGTAGAAATAATAGAGGAGTCGCAGGGGCTGGTGGTTCAGACTCGTTTTGGTTTCTGGGTTTGTGCGGCCGGGATTTTTTCTCCGGTTTTGACGATGAAACTGTTAACGAGGGGAAGTAAATAAAAAGAAAGAAAGAAAAATAAAGAAATATCGTGATGTCGTATCGTCAAAGTTCTTATCATCATAATATATCGAATTAGGACTGAACCAGGACTAAACCAGGTCTAAACCAGGATTGAACCAGGACTAAAACAGGACTAAACCAGGTCTAAAACAGGACTGAACCAGGTCTAAACCAGGATTGAACCAGGGACTAAACCAGGTCTAAACCAGGATAAACCAGGACTAAACAGGACTAAACAGGACTAAACCAGGTCTAAACCAGGACTAAAACAGGACTAAACCAGGTCTAAACCAGGACTGAACCAGGATTAAACCAGGACTGAAACCAGAACTAAAACCAGGACTAAACCAGGTCTACTAAACAGGTCTAAACAGGACTGAACCAGGTCTAAAACAGGACTGAACCAGGTCTAAACCAGGACTAAAACAGGACTAAACCAGGTCTAAACCAGGATTGAACCAGGACTAAAACAGGACTAAACCAGGTCTAAAACAGGAGTAAACCAGGTCTAAACCAGGACTGAACCAGGGACCAAACCAGGTCTAAACCAGGACTGAAACAGGACTGAAACAGAACTAAACCGGGACTGAACCAGGACTAAAACAGGACTAAACCAGGACTAAACCAGGACTGAACCAGGATTAAACCAGGACTGAACCAGAACTAAACCAGGACTAAACCAGGTCTAAATCAGGTCTAAACCAGGACTGAACCAGGAACTGAACCAGAACTAAACCAGGACTAAACCAGGTCTAAACCAGGTCTAAACCAGGACTGAACAAGGTGTCAGGATGGGTTCGGAGGTGCGCCCGTGTAAACAGTTGGGTGATCAGGACTGAGACTGGGACCAGACCAGGACTTAGACCAGTTTAGTCCTGGTTTAATACTGTTTTAGTCCTGGTTCAGTCTGTATGCAGCGCAAAAGTTCGGCATCACAGTTTAAGTCATGTAAACGGGAAACGGCTGTTATATGTTTTTTTTGTTTTTTTGTTTTTTTTCATTACTAATTTAAACACACAAAAAAACAAAACTAAACTAAACAAAAAAAACATTATCTGTTTTCTCATTTTGGTTTTAGAGACAAATAATGAATAAAATATATATATATATATTTTTTTTCATTTTCTTATTTTTGGTTTTATTTACAAAAATGAAAAGTTAAAGGCAGCGATTCTAATTTTTCCAGGTGTGCCTCAAGGTTCCTCACTGGGTCCCCTTTTATTTTCAGTTTTTATTAATACCCTGCCTCAAGCTTTATTGTTTCAGAAACTAATCCTTCCCTTTTCTGTTAATGAAATAAATCTAACCTTTACTGATTCATCACCAATTATAGCTGTTAAAAAATGTCAATATCTTGGTTTATGATTTGACCCGTCACTTTCTATATACAAACAATTATAAACCAAATTTCAAACCGCTTAAAATTACTTTACCACACCATTGTTTTAGATGTTTGTTTGTTTTTTTGTCAGGAAACATATTATCTCACAACCAGTGTTGGGAAAGTTACTTTTAAAGTGTATTCCCCTACAGATTACAGATTACACACACCAAAATGTAGTTTGTAACATAATCCATTAAATGAGTTAAAGTGAGTAATGTAATCTGATTACTTTGGATTACTTGACTTTCTGTAGGGAAGATGTTTTGTCTGCTAAAAGACAATAAGAAGCCCAGTCTTTACTTAATCGTATTAAAAATATTATTGATAGAAGAGGAGGAGACACAGTCCGCGCGGCATGGTTTAGTCCTGTTAAATCCTGTTTTAGTCCTGGTTTAGTCCTGTTAAATCCTGTTTTAGTCCTGGTTTAGACCTGGTTTTAGTCCTGATTTAGACCTGGTTTAGACCTGGTTTTAGACCTGGTTTAGACCTGGTTTTTAGATCTAGTTTTAGACCTGGTTTAGACCTGGTTTTAGTCCTGGTGGTTTAGACCTGGTTTAGGTTTAGACCTGGTTTAGATCTAGTTTAGACCTCTGGTTTTAGACCTGGTTTAGACCTGGTTTTAGTCCTGGTTTAGATCTTTTAGATCTAGTTTAGTCCTGGTTTAGACCTGGTTTATTTTAGACCTGGTTTAGATCTAGTCCTGGTAGTTTTTAGACCTGGTTTAGATCTAGTTTAGACCTGGTTTTTGTCCTGGTTTTAGTCCTGGTTTAGACCTGGTTTAGTTCAGATCGTTTAGGTTCAATCCTCCTGAATTAGTCCTGGTTTAGACTGGTTTAGGTTTAAAAAAAAAAAAAAAAAAAGGGATGTAGCCCAAAATGTGAAAACAGGAAAATACCGCCGTGTAATCCATTTATTTCAACAAAGTAAGTGTAATCCAGTTACCTGTCATGGAAACAGTAACTGTAACTGAACACAGTTACTCATAATTAGTACTAGTAACTCTAGTACATGTAATCTGTTCCTCTCCAACACTGCTCACAACTAATTCTTCCCATTTTAGATGAGTGTGACTGCGTGATGCTCCACCATCTGTCCGACTCTGTCCTCCCGACGTCCACTTCACTGGTTATTATTTTATCTTTAAATGCATTAATCTCAGTTATCTCGAATATCTCAAACAATATTTAATTCCATTCAGATCCTCTTACACTTCACGCCACACAGATCACGCATTTTGTTGTTGTTGTTGTCCCAAGAGTCAAAAAACAAATTGGAAAACACTCATTTAAATATAAAGCTCTCTTTGATTAGAACAATCTTCCCTCATCAATGCTTGTATTATCTTCTGTTCCTTCATTTAAAAACGCTCTGCTGCAAAATTTACATAACCCCAGTAATTGTTTTTGTTGTTTTTGATCATCTTGTTGACTATTTTCTGACTATAATTGAACTCTGGCTTGGTTCTTGTTCAAATTTGACCTATTGTCGTGTGAGTGATGTTGTTTTTTTTATGTAGTCTCCTGTCTGTTCTACTGTATCTTTAGGCTTCAAATCCTCGATCTCGGGAATCGTTGCCAACACAACACAATGTATGGCTCTCTGCTGATTGGCTGGTGCCCGAACTCGCACTTTGGGGTTCTTGTAAACGGTCTAGTGCACAGGTGTCAAACATAAGGCCCGGGGGCCAGATCCGGCCCTCCAAGACCTTTAATCTGGCCCTTGGCTGATTTTCTACTAAAATATTTGAATTATATTTTGTATTAAAATCTTGTTGTTTTTTTTTTGTTTTTTTTTTAGATTTAGACAAATTTTATTGATGCACAAGGGAAATTACCTGAACACAGTAGCTCACATATCACAATATATTATAATAACAAAGAGCAAATAATGTAAATGGTAATAACAAATTCTAAATAACTAGCAAAAAATAGAGACTGATGTCTAGGAAAACAGTGCAAAGATGATATTAGGACAAAAGGGCTACGTTCAGACTTCAGCCTGAAGTGACCCAAATCTGATTTTTTCACCCCCATGCGATCTGTATGTGATCTTTTTTTTTTTTCCACAATGTTTTTTATTAGTTTTCAATTAAGAAGTTTGTAATTGCATAGCAAGTACTGTACCATTTATATTCATATTAAAATCTTGTTAATTGTCTTTGTTAATTTTCCAGCGTCTCTGTACGTGGCCCCTCCCACCAGAGCAGCACAAATGAAGACTTGTCTCTTTCCAAACGCTCTTAAAGGACGATCGTTTTGACTGTTGACCGTGACACCCTCATCAGAAAAATGTCCAACATGAGAAAAGTGGAGCCGAGTGCAGGATTTTACAAGAAAAATTGACTTATTCCTGTTTGCATACAAGTTCATGTTAAAACATTTTGTTGAAATTACATTTTTCAGGTTTCAAGTTTCAGGTTGTTCATAATATTATAATATTTTGTAAAAGAAAGAGTTCATCAATTAAAAAATATTTCTGTAATAGATTTGCGTTTCTCTGCACAAATATTTGAACTTATTGTTATTTTGGGGGTTTATATGACATGAGTTTTCTGATCCGGCCCCTTTCAGATCAAAGTCGGTTGGATACGGCCCCCGGACCAAAATGAGTTTGACACCCCTGGTCTAGTGTATTCTGATTCCTGACCTAGTCGCTGGAGAGAAATGAAAATGAGCAGAGGCACTAGGTGAGGCCAGTGGCAAAAAAATAAATAAAAATGTTGTGTTGAAAGTGAATGAAGAATGCACCAAATGTTAAAGCGACTTTCAGTGTCTTGGAAAAGCGCTGTATAAGACCGACGCATTATTATTGTTTTTCTCGAGACGATTATCCAATCAGAAAGCAGAATGAGCCTCAACACGACTCTCTTATTCGTGTTGCCGGTTTCAGTGCTGATCCAGTTTGCGTTGAAACCGAAAACATCTCTCTCTGATCTGAGTAGTCACTACTTAAACCTGCAGCCAATCATGAGTCAGTGCTAGTGCAGCCTCTGCAGCTCAGGGAGTGAACTGTGGAGTTTCTGAGCTTTCACATGAGTTCTGTCCATAAACTGAGAATGAGACAAACTTGGATGTGTCTCTATCTGCAGGTTCAGGCTCTGGAGACACAGGTTCTGTTGTGATTGTGTTAAGTGTTTTTAAAACAGTAGTTTTTTACAGAAGGGTAGAAGTGACAAACCTGCATTAAACATTTTTAATTTTTCACATATTTGCAGTTAAAACAACTACAAAAGCGAGATAGATTACAACTTATCAGGAGAAAAGTTATTATTTATTTAACAGAAGTGGGAGGAACATTCTCCTTAAGGCCTGGATGGTGAAGAGGAGATAAAGAGGCTGAGGAGGTGGATTGTTCAGCTGCAGTGGAGGAGATTAGATGAAGTTGGGCTGTAAATGTAAAAGGAGTTATTAGGGAGAGCACATTTTCCTCAGTGTTGAACCAGTAGATAAAGCAACATAAGGCCCTGCTCAGACTGCACATAAAGCCACTGCGACTGCTGTGTTGGAGATGAAGCGCACAGTTCTACTGCGAGACCACATGTTCACACCACAACTAAACATTTGTATTTGTCTTACAAATCCACACTGATATCTGTCTGTATTTTTGTGCAGATGACAGCAGTCTGGTCACCACGCCCTCATTTCATTTCATTTATTTATTTATTTATTTATTTCAGCCACAGTCATATTTAACATACACAGACCGAAAAGGTGCAGGCTGAAGCTTAAGCTTATTATGCCCTTTACCCTTTATTCCTTTATCAGAGCGTCATTTTGACACCAGTTCATCTTCATAAATACAGCAAGACAAAACAAACAAATCAGTAACAGTATTACAAAAGTACTACAAGGTCCGGTCAAGTGGTAACGGAGGGAAACAGGGGCAGATTTTTTACATTCAAATGTCTCTTATTCAGAAACTAGAGGGACTATTGAAATAAGTAAAGTATCAGAATGTAGGAAAGAGTTACACTCCAACAGGGTAAAGTTAAACCTGTGATATTCTTTCAGGTTGTTGACAAAAAATATAAAAACTCATGTCGGTAACGGAGGGAATGAAATATGCAGCACTTTTTGGGCAATAAACACAAACAGTGATAACTCTTGGTTCTCACTTACATATCCTTAACAAACTGGTTTGAATATTTGCTTCATATAGTTTTCTACCATATGGTACAAGATTAGGCTGAAAAACCTCTTACTTTTTGAGTCATGAGATTTTTTATTAAGAAAGGTCATGGTAACGGAGGGAAAAGTAACAGAAGGAAAATTGTGCAAGCAAGTAGAAGGCGCGTGATTTTGCATAATTTGTCATCTTTTTTCTTCCGAATACTTTAATATTACTTCAAAATGAAAGGAAACTATTTCTATAAAATATATCAGTCCTTCTAAGCCATTCAAGGAGGCCATTGAAATCAGGAAACGAGGCACAGACGGCATTAACCTTGATGACGGCGCGTTCCTCCTTTCACACACCTGGGACACCCTCCTCCAGAGACACCGGGCGACGGGAGGCGTGGTCAGTCTGAGCGACCTGCAGGACCATCAGGTCTGACCACGCCTACAGGAAGTAACAACAGCTGATATACGACACGTCACCACCAACACCGGGGACAGTTGTGAAGATGCAGCAGTTGAAACATGTCAACAAGTTAAACACACTTTACTGCATTGTCTTTAAAAAGAACCCAAGAAGTTAGAAATCCACCATGTTTTTCAGTCCCCTGTGATATTTATCCCTTTCTTTTTTCCTCGTACACAGGAGGCACGCACAGACCACGCATGTCCCTGATTGGCTCATCCACCTGTCAATCACGCCCTTCTGAACTTCACCAGTGACCAGACTCACATCTTTGTAAAATATTTGTGAAAACTGATGTGTTCTGGATCCTAAACAACATTTCCATATGAAAAAAAGCCCGTGGATAACTAACCGTGTGCGGAGAAGACGTGTTTGGAGGCTGTGGTGCTTCCAGCTGTTTCTTGTTTCTCAAACGCTGGAGACATTTTTGAATCATTCAGAGATCACTTTTTCACCTCACATACACCAGAGTTTAGCACTTCACTTCTTGAGTCAGGAAAAAATCTATTTCTCGGTCTTCTGTGTTGAAAACATTAATTTACTGTGAGTGGGGTCGCCTCTCCACAGACCTGACCTGTAACCTTCTTGTTTGAGGTTTGAATCAGACCTGTTTTTGACTTTTCAGAGCTTTTAACCGTGTTATAATTGTGTCTTTTTCTCTCTTGAAGTTGTATTTGTTGTGATTTGTGCATGTTTGAGTCATTTTTAATCTTTTGTTTGCTCGAACAATCACTGTTTTCACCCCCTCTGGTACACGCCCACTGTGACGTTACTTCATTCTGTAATCTTAATTTCTTGATTGGTCATACGCGTAGGATTCAGCAGTGTCACTTAGTCATTTTGGTACTTTTTTTTTTTAATCCACTGCTTGTGGATCATGCAGTGCTTTGTTGTGATGACGTTTACAGCGATGTCAACTCCCATTGGGTATAGTTTTCATGGAAGTCAGCGCGCTTGTTTGTTTAATTAAGTTGTTTTAGATGAATATTGTGATTTAGAATAAGTTTAAACTGAAATGAATCACCGTATGGAAACAATCTGCATCCAGACATGTTGTTTCTGTGTCCACAATCCTTCCCTATCCACACAGCTTTGAGCATTTTTGTTTACATTTTACAGAAGCGAAACTTAAAACCGCATGGCTAATTTGCATAAACTGAGCACTCGAAAAAACAGCTCGCTATTGTGCGCTGATGCGGTTCAGCTTATATATGGACATATATTCTAGCCTCAAACACAACATTACTCCAGGCACTCCAAAGAAGTAAAAAATCGCACAAGGAAAAATATTGAAAAAGACCTTTATTTAAATGGCCAAAGCCAACATGTTTCGACCTGAACTGGTCTTCTTCAGGGTTTAATAGCCCTCAAATAAGCATGTTGGCTTTGGCCATTTAAATAAAGGCCTTTTCCTTGTGTGATTTTTTACTTTTTTTTACTTCTTTGGAGTGCCTGGAGTCCTGTTGTGTTTGAGTTTTGATCCTTTTTGACGTGGCCATACCGGCTTGTCAAAAGCCTGATCCCGTCAGATCTCAGAAGCTCAGCAGCCTGGTTAGTACTTGGATGGGAGACCACTGGGAAAATCAGGAGTCACCAGTCGCAAAAACTGTTTTTGTGTCCGTAGGCAAGACACTTCACCCACATTGCCTCGTATGAAAGTGGTGTGTGTGCGTGAGTGATGGTGGTGGTCGGAGGGACCGATGGCGCCGACAATAGTAGCTTAACATCACCGGGTGTGGAGAGAAAGAATAATTAATCCTTTAAAAAAAATAAAAAATGCTCTGTAAAGCGTCTTTGTGACATATGTCTGTGAAAAGCGCTATATAAATAAAGACTTTCTTACGTACTTACATTTTCCAAGAGCACTCTCTATCTGCTCCCACTGACTGGAAACACCTGCAGCAAACAGCCACACTGTCGTTCTTTCTGTACAGATATATTCAAGCCTCTTAGCGTTTTGGCGGTGAATTCCTTTTCGGAGCATAGATCTATGTCAGCGTATCAGCGTTTTCAGGCGTCCACACAGTGCTGGATCAGATTCATACTCAGATGAATTCGTGGGAGCTGGCGGCACAAGATCGTTCCGTCTCTGGAGCCGTTTTTCATCGGATTAATGTGAACGAACACTGCATCCACAATGAAAACGACTCAAACAGCGTGGATGGGGATTTAAAATGTCCCAATTCTAACATAATGATCCACTGGTGTCATAGATTTTAACTCTATTGCAAACACAAGCACAATATGTCTATTTTAATACTGCTGAAAATTCCAGTCAGAACAATATTCACAAGGGCAGGAGATTTGCACCTGACAGAAAATAAAGACCAGAGTTAGCACACAGCCTCACTCCTAAAGACATAAATCCTTATGCTGTCTGGAGATGTCTTCAGATTACAGTGAGCGATAGAGCGGTCGAGAGGTCGCCCTGTTCATTTCCCGCGGCGCTCTCGACCTCTGACCCCCGTAATGGCCGCCTCAGTGTCCCTCTCCGGCGCGTCTCAATGCGGCGACAGTACAGCTCCTCCGCGTGCACTTGACACCGCTCACCGAAGAGGAGCGCGTAAGTGGATAGAACAGTCTATTCATCCACAAGGCTGTTTATGCTTTGGTCAGCTTCATCTACGAAAAGAAATCAGAACCAAGCAAGACCAGAAAAATGTAATTCATGGAAACTACTACAATATTCATACTTTCAGACTAAGGCTACGTTCAGACTGCAGCCTGAAGTGACCCAAATCTGATTTTTTTACTCCTATACGACCTGTTTCTGATGTTTTAATGACAGTCTGAACAACACAGATCCGATTATATTCAAATGTGACTCAGGACACTCGGATATGTGCTCCTAAAACCGATACATATCCGATCTTTCGACATGCGACTTCAGTCTGAACGGCCAGGTCACATTCATCCCACCTTTTTAAGATTTTTGAGAATTCCACTGACCTTTTGATGCTTACCTGTTTTTTGTCCCATCCCCAGCACTTCATTTGGAGCCAGCCTCATCCCGTACCCACCAGTTTCTGTAAGCCTCCGGTCAGCCTCCATCTCCACAGACCTCCCATCTGCAGCCAACCCGGACCCGTCCTGCCTCCCCTGGAATCTATTCCCCCACCAAGACTATTTTTGTAAATAAAATACTTTTTCCCCTCTGCATATTTGGGTCCGACCAGTGATTCCGTAACATACACGCTCACAAATGTACACAAACGTTCTTCTCGTCACACAGAAATTGTGTTTGAACTGGCTTTATATTTACTCACTTTTAACCCTCTCAGGCTCAAATTAATTTTTAGTATCAGGAAAAATCTGATATTTGGGGAAAATTATAATATGGGGTAGTAATATACAATCCTGACTTTTTTATCCTTTGTAAACAAAAAAAGTATTTTGCACTTCTGGTAGGCCATTTGCGTGTAGCCATTCTTGCACAGTCTGCATCGTCCATGTTTATCAGCATGGATGGGAAAAAGGCTCCTGAGTAAAAAAAAGCTCATAAAATATGGATGTGGAGTAAGTAGGTAATTGGAATTTAGCTGTTGCAAATCTGCAACGCCTGCCTGGAGAGGGTTAATTTCATTTTACATGTGTTTATCAGTAATCAACTAAACTGCTAAATACTACTATCCCCGGTTTGTTTTATTTAGTCTTTGTTTAGTCAAGTTAATCACAATACACACCAGTTACTTTAAATATATTTTATTTGGTTATACATATTTATAGCCTCTGGGGGGAGGTTTTGGGCCAGACCATGTGGAAGGGAGAATTGGTTTCAGTTCTCTTTTGTTTTATGGATTTTGTTTGTTTGATTTATATATTTCAGTGTTTATAGTTTATTTTAAGCACTTGTATTTAAAGGCGACTTAGGCCCTTGTAAGAAATTGAGCAGCTCACTTTAGAAACACGTAAAGTGGCCAGAAGAGCTCACGTGGGTTTGTTTGAACTGACCTGGAAGGAACTACTTCCTGTGGGGGGGGGAACTATAAATTCAGAGCAGTTTAGCCTTTTGGGAGTTCACAGCAGTGTAACCATGTTAAAAGGATCACTGCCCCCTGACACCCCTGCTCGACTGTCTATCGGACGTCAAGGCTTGGTTGGCCCAAAACTTTTTGAAACTCAATGAAGATAAGACTGAGGTGATACTGTTTGGGGCCAACAGTTCCCTCACTAATGTGGGATTCCTCAAAAATCATGTTCGTCCCACAGTCACCAACCTTGGCGTCATCTTAGACAGTGATTTTAAATTTGATAAACAGATTAACAATGTTTTAAAATCAAGTTTTTATCATTTGCGGCTTTTATCTAAAGTTAAACCTTTTTTATCTTTTAAACTATTTGAACAAGTTATGCACGCTTTTATTTCATCACGCCTGGACGACTGTAATGCACTTTATTCCGGCATTTCGCAAAAACGCACTTTTACCGACTACAGTTCGTCCAAAATTCTGCAGCGCGACGACTTTTAACAGGAACAAAAAGGAGAGAAGAGCACATTAACCCCAATCCTTGCATCTTTGCACTGGCTTCCTGTTAATTTTAGAATTGATTTTAAGATTTTATTGTTTGTTTTTAAAGCTTTGAATGGACTGGCTCCACAGTACGTCTCGGACCTCATCCAAATTTATACCCCTGTGCGCTCTGAGGTCCGAGGTCCAGCTCCAGCTCAGGGCGCCTAAGACGAGACTTAAAACCAGGAGGACAGGAGCTTCTCTGTGGTCGACCCTAAACTCTGGAACGATCTGCCGCTTCACGTTCGAGCAGCTCCACAGTGGAGAGTTTTAAATCTCGTCTGAAGACCCACTTTTATTCTCTGGCTTTTAACACCGCGTGAGTTGTGTGGTCCTCTGTGTCTTTTATTTATTTTTATGTGTTTTTTATTGGTTTTTACTGATTTAATTTATTTATTGGTTTATTTATTTCTATTCTATGATATAGTTTTATTTTTATTTTACTGGTTTTATATTATTTTACTAGTTTTATTACTTTAAGACTAGTATTATTTTAGTAATTTACTTTATCATCTTATTGTTATTTTTTATGTATTTGTGCAGCACTTTGGAAACAGTTTGTTTGTGAAATGTGCTATAGAAATAAAGTGGATTGGATTGGATTGGATGTACATGTGGGTTTTTCCTTTGTTTCGTTCATTTCTGTTGCTTTTGTAAACATGTATTATTTCATTTTTGCCACAAAGCCACGGTGAATTTAAGAATACTTTTTTTTTTTTTTTTTTTTTGGGTGAAATGGACATTTTTGAGTCTGCCTCCTGCTTTTGACCACTTTGGACAGCTTCCCCGAAAACTCCGTGTCAGTGAAGGTGTGAAGCACATCGCAATCCCACCACTCTTCACTGCGACTCCGCACCCACACGTTCCTTTCTACGGACGTCGCTGCCACTGCCCCACAAAACGCCACGGCCAAACACCTCGTCCTTCTTCTCCTTAAAATAAATAAGCTGTGCATGTTCTGGTTCCGGTACGACATCAACGTTAAAATCTCCAGATCACAATTGCGCTGTTTTATATAATTCTTACTGTTGCGTTTTTAGGGTGACCATGTTTACCATCTGTCCGAGGAATACAAATGAAAAATAGTCTGTCTGGTTAATTCTGGTGCATTTACATTTTTGTCTATGCAAATATCTACATCATGAAATCGATTTTTTAATTTTAATTGTAGAATCAGTCTGAGTTCACAAGTAACTTTTTTAACGGATTACCTATTACTTATGTTTTATTCGTGACCATAATATTAGTTTTGCTCAGGAGTTGTTCACTAATGCGTCGTCGTTGTTCGCCTTTAAGTTTTCGTCTTTCTTACTTTGATAGTTGTGGATAAATTCTTCATGGACAGAATTTATCCTTTGTCGACCTTGTTGGACGAAGATTTGGTGGTGGGGCAGATTTATGAAGCTGGTGGAAAATACGTGGGACATTTCCACAGATATTTTGTCATAAAAATGCATTTATGTAAGTTATGTTTACACTACAACATGGCACTTCCGGCACAATATGTCACAGTATAATCCGTGTATCATTCGTTCATTCCTTTTTCAATATAAAACCAAAAATAAGAAAACGAAAAAACAACTGTTTTCTTCGCTATTTGTCTCCAAAACCAAAATGAAAAAACGGATAACGATTCATTTTTTCAGTTTTCGATTTTGTGTTTAAATGAAGAATGAAAAAAACAGGATAACGGCCGTTTTCCGTTTATGTGACTTCCGTGACTGCGATGCCGAACTTTTGCACCGGGTACGGACTGAACCGGGACTGATCCAGGTCCGAGACCAGAGCGGGACCAGAGCGGGACCAGAGCGGGACCAGAGCGGGACCAGAGCGGGACCAGAGCGGGACTGGGGCGGACTCCAAGCTTTGACTCTGAGCCTCCGCGGGGTCCAAGCCTCAGCTTCGAGCTCCGGCCCTGCCGTAGGGCTCTGAGCCTCCGATCTGGTCTCGGTCTTGTCTCTGTCTCAGGCCCGCTCTGGTCCCGGTCTGGTCCCATTCTCAGTAGCGCTCTGGTCCCGGTCTGATCCCGGACCTGGTCCATTTGAACCAAAAGCTCTTAGTTTGGTTCGTTTTCGTTGGTGTGAAAGCGTCAGTTGGATGCTTTGCACCACCTCGGAACCAGCCGCGGTTCTTGAGCGCAGAGGACTGGAGCAGCCCGTCCGGACCTGTAGTCCACAGTGCATTCTTGCTTTCCCCGCACGGAACCAGCGCGGAGACGATGACACGGAACCACTCGGACCGCTGGTCTCGGTCTCAGTCCCGCTCTGGTCCCGGTCTGGTCCCTGGTGTGGTCCCGGTCTCAGTCCTGGTCTGGTCCCGGTCTGGTCTCGGACCTGGATCAGTCCTGGTTCAGTCCGTACGCGGTGCAAAATTTCGGCATCGCAGTCACGGAAGTCACGTAAACAGGAAACGGCCGTTATCCGTTTTTTCCATTCTTCATTTAAACACAAAATCGAAAACTGAAAGAATGAATCATTATCCGTTTTTTCATTTTGGTTTTGGAGACAAATAACGAAGAAAACTGTTGTTTTTTCATTTTCTTATTTTTGGTTTTATATTGAAAAACGAATGAACAAATGATACACGGATTCAGTATATCAAATTACAAGCGCTTGCTTACATTTCTAGGTATGGTGATTCTAATGTCTTTCTTTTTCTGTTAAATGCATTGAAATACTTTGTGTACGAATTATGTTCTACAAATAAACTTGCTGTGCCTTGCCATGGTGCAGCAGTAGCTAAAAACCAGAGGGAACTACATAGACCATGATCCTTTGGTGTTGTCAGTGCAGACTACATGAAGAAATAACTTATTAAGTTCTTTTAAATCGTAATTCTTCCAATTATAACAGCACCAAAGGCTGTTCAAGGCTTTTAAAACACAATTTTGGAAGCTTTCACAAAATATCGCAATAAATATCGTACCGTGAGATGCATATTGTCAAAATATCGTATCGAGGGATTATGATATCGTTACATCCCTAGTCGTCCTCACAGCGCCTCATTCCCACCAGCTCGATAAACTTAGTACAAAACTCGTCTCTGAACTTGGGAGTGAGTCGTGTCCACCGCGTCTCTCCACAGTCCACATGTTCCCGAGCCTCGTATCGGACTGTTTCACCGGGCTCTCCAGTCGTCCGGCGCCGCGGGGGTCACAGAGGTCACGGCGGCGCACCAGGACTCCGGCAGCTCGGCCCGGTTAACCCCGACTACCGGGAGCTCACTGCAAAACATGTCAGCCTCGTCATCTCCGTTCCTCTGTCAGACTCGGAGCCGGAGAACGAGAGCAGAGCCCGCCAGCTCCGCCCGACACACACACACACACACACACACACACACCATGAGAGAAAACATGCAAAAAATAAGTTATATTTTATAAAGATACACAAAAATATGAAAACTACTGCCCATACTTCATCATTTAGCTCAAGGGCAGAATTCTGAAATCTGAATTTTACCATAGAATTTGCATTTTAACTGTCTAAATGCAAATTTTTTTAAGGTTCTATATTTCACAAAATGGATTTTTGTTAGCTTCAAAAACATTCCCGGAGTTGAGTTTTGTTTAATTCAACACATCTGAGCAGCTCTTCATTATTAGTCAGTCTACATCTCCAAAATACTCAGCAGAGATGGATAAATCCAGCGCTGAAATGATCAAAATTAAGTGAAGGTGCTGGAGTTTAAACACACGGTGGAAGGTGAAACACAGTGTTTTCAGTTTTCAGAGACAAACTCAGCATAAATCTCCAGAGTTTGTGAGTTAATTATGTGGATTGAAACAAAACACCAAGTCCAGGTCTGTTTTTAAAAACAGTTTATAGTTAAAATCTTTGCACCTACCTAGTGTATTTATTGAATTATTTTTGGATTGTGATTGCATTATTATTATTAAATATACAAAACGTGGTTCAGCATTTGTGGAACTGATAATAATTTGTTTTGTCAGTTTTCGATTTTGTGTTTAAATGAATGATGGAAAAAACAGATGGTGTTTCCCGTTTCCATGACTTAAACTGTGATGCCGGACTTTTGCGCCGCATACGAACTGAACCAGGACTGAACCAGGACTGAACCAGGTCTAAACTGCTCTTAGTCCTAGTCTCGTCCCAGTCTCAGTTCCAGTCCTGGTCCCGGTGTGGTCCCGGTCTCAGTCCTGGTCTCAGTTCTGGGTGTCTGTGTTGGGGAGTAACAGATTATCAATCAATTAATCAATCAGTCAACAACTTTATTAATCCCAAAGGGCAATTCAGTTCATTACATGTTACATTACATGTACCGGCATTACGTAATCAGAGTACAGTTACTGTTTCAGTGAGTGGTAATTGGATTACAGTTACTTTGTAAATGGATTACATGGTGGTATTTTCCTGTTTTCACATTTTGGGCTAAACCAGGACTAAAACCAGGACTAAACCAGGTTTAAACCAAGTTTAAACAATATGACACCTAACAGTAAGTGGACATAATTTAAAGCAGCAGTGATCTCATATAGATAAATAATTTCTCTATCAATAATATTTTTAATTTGGTTAAGTAGAGACTGGACTTTTTATTTTCTTTTAGCAGATAAAACATCTCATGTTAAGATCCTTGTCTTTGGTACTTTACAGCAAACAAATGTCTGTTCATGGAGACTTGGACTCAACAGACAATTTGACAAGAACAAATGAGAATTTTCAGGATGTGGTTGGTAGATTCATGTAGATTTAAAAAGCATGACAATATCAAGTAATCCAGAGTATTCAGATTACATTACTCACTTTAAGTAATTTAATGGATTATGTTACAAACTACATTTTGGGGTATGTAATCTGTAATCTGTAGGGGATTACATTTTAAAATTAACCTTCCCAACACTGGTCCCGGTATCAGTCCCAGTCGCAGTCCCGGTCTCAGTCCTGGTCTGGTCCCAGTCGCACCTCCAGGCCTGTCCCGACACTACTGTTTTAGTCCTGGTTCAGTCCTGGTTTAGTCCTGTTTTAATCTTGGCTCAGTCCTGGTTCAGTCCTACTTTAGTCCTGTTTTAGTCCTGGTTTAATCTTGGTTCAGTCCTGGTTTAGACCTAATTTAGTCCTGGTTCAGTTCGTATGCGGTGCAAAAGTCCGGCAACGCAGTTTAAGTCACGGAAACTATTATTATTATTATTAATTTATTAATTGATTTATTTTTTTATTTTGGTTTCGGACACAAATAATGAAGAAAAGTTTTTTTTTTTTTTTTTTCTTATTTGTGGATTTATTTTGAAAAACGAATGAACAAATACACAAATACACAGTACATGGATTACAAATGCACGGCAAATTTCCATATACAAAAAAACTGTATTAAGCATGTTGTTTTTGGTGAATATAAATATAAATAATGATAAAAGTTAACACGGTGACCTGAATATGTTAAATATGTTACGTGTTAGTGTAATACTCCCTCTTTAAACAATGAAGATCCACATTTTAACAATTTAATCTCCCTCTGTCTGCATTTCTCCTCCACGCCGGCCTCTCTGTTTCCACCTCTTTATTCCAGCTGTCACACGTCTTATTCAAAGTGCCTCTCCCGCTCGTACTTGTAATCCCCAAAAACGCTGACTTCGGAACCTGTGTTTGAAGCGTTTAGCTGAATTAGCGCGTTCGCTGTCACCCGAGCTTTTAACCGCCGCCTTTTTTCTTTTTCGCTCGTCGTCTTTTTCTGCTGCTTTTTTTGGGTCCCTTCTTCACTCCCACTCCGAGATTATCCATCCCGCGAACACCCTGCAGCGTGCCGGGCTTAGTGCTACTCGCGCGGCGCAAATTGGAAAAAGGGGAAAATTGGCTGGAGCTGTGTGCAGAGAGAGGTCAGTGCCGGCTGGATGGGCAGCTGTGGAAGAACCGCGCCCCCCGCCGTGCCCATCTACGGCTACGGAAAGAGACCAATGCAAATGGCCCCCAGGAACCCCCATCACCTCGGCGGGGGTCCCACGGGGCGCTGTATACGGGGAGAGGCGGTTTCTGCAAGACGTACAGAACGGGGGGAAAAGTGGAGGCGAGATAAAGTAGAGTAGAAGGTTTAATGGAGAAAAGAGAAGCACAAAGAAATGTCGCATTGTGGGTTTCAGAGACCAGGTCTAAACCAGGACTAGACCAGGACTAAACCAGGACTAGACCAGGTCTAAACCAGGACTAGACCAGGACTGAACCAGGACTAGACCAGGACTGAACCAGGACTAAACCAGGTCTACACCAGGACTAAACCAGGACTAAACCAGGACTAAACCAGGACTAGACCAGGACTGAACCAGGACTAAACCAGGACTAGACCAGGACTGAACCAGGACTACACCAGGACTAAACCAGGACTACACCAGGACTAGACCAGGTCTAAACCAGGACTAAACCAGGTCTAAACCAGGACTAAACCAGGTCTAAACCAGGACTAAACCAGGACTAAACCAGGTCTAAAACCAGGACTAAACCAGACTAAACCAGGACTAGACCAGGACTAGACCAGGACTGAACCAGGACTAAACCAGGACTAGACCAGGACTGAACCAGGACTAAACCAGGACTAGACCAGGACTGAACCAGGACTAGACCAGGACTGAACCAGGACTAAACCAGGACTACACCAGGACTAAACCAGGACTACACCAGGACTAAACCAGGACTACACCAGGACTAGACCAGGTCTAAACCAGGACTAAACCAGGTCTAAACCAGGACTAGACCAGGTCTAAACCAGGACTAGACCAGGTCTAAACCAGGACTAAACCAGGTCTAAACCAGGACTAACAGGTCTAAACCAGGGACTAGACCAGGTCTAAACCAGGACTAGACCAGACTGAACCAGGACTAGACCAGACTAAACCAGGACTAGACCAGGACTGAACCAGGACTAAACCAGGACTAGACCAGGACTGAACCAGGACTAAACCAGGACTAGACCAGGACTGAACCAGGACTAGACCAGGACTAAACCAGAATTAAACCAGGTCTAAACCAATTTAAACCAGGTCTAAATCAGGACTATACCAGGACTAAAACAGGTCTAAAACAAGTCTAAAACGGGACTAATACAGGTCTTAACCAGGACTAGACCAGGACTAAACCAGGACTAAACCAGGACTAAACCAGGACTAGACCAGGTCTAGACCAGGTCTAAACCAGGACTGAACCAGGACTAGACCAGGACTAAACCAGGACTAGACCAGGACTACACCAGGACTAAAACAGGACTAAAACAGGACTAAACCAGAACTGAACCAGGTCTGAACCAGGACTATGCCAGGACTAAACCAGGACTATACCAGGACTAAGCTAGGACTGAACCAGGATTAAACCAGAACTAAACCAGAACTGAACCAGGTCTAAACCAGGACTAAACCAGTAAACCAGGTCTAAACCAGGACTAAAACAGGTCTGAACCAGGACTAAACCAGGTCTAAAACAGGACTAAAACAGGTCTAAGCCAGGACTGAACCAGGACTAAACCACCACGAGGCGCTGTATACGGGGAGAGGTGGTTTTTGCAAGACGTACATAATGGGGGAAAGTGGAGGCGAGATAAAATAGCGTGGAAGGTTTAATGGAGAAAAGAGAAGCACAAAGAAACGTTGCATTGTGGGTTTCAGAGACCAGGAGTTTGCAATTTCAGCGTCTTACGATCATCAAAGGAGTGACTGAAGTTTAAAGACGAGGTACTATACAAAATAGATTTTTTTAGCCCCATACCATATTATCACGATGTGTCTTCATAAAAAAAAAAAAACATGACTGAAGACGTTTGAAATGTCATCCATGCATGTTTGAGTCATTTAGTGATCTCGACCAGGACCTATTCAAACCGTCCTTACCACCTTAAAAAAAAAAAAAAAAAAATCACCTTCAGTACAAATATAAAGGCACCACCCAGTAAAAATCTGTAATATCTGATGGGTTTTTTTTTTACTCAAAATGATGCGTAATCATGTTATTAACATGATCACCTACAGAACATAAATCATAGACCATAACACATGAACCAGGACTGGACTAAACAGGTCTAAACCAGGACTAAACCAGGTCTAAAACAGGACAAAACCGGTCTAAACCAGGACTGAACCAGGTCTAAAACAGGACTAAAACTGTTCTGAACCAGGACTAAACCAGGTCTAAAACAGGACTAAAACAGGTCTAAGCCAGGACTGAACCAGGACTAAACCACCACGAGGCGATGTATACGGGGAGAGGTGGTTTTTGCAAGACGTACATAATGGGGGAAAGTGGAGGCGAGATAAAATAGCGTGGAAGGTTTAATGGAGAAAAGAGAAGCACAAAGAAACGTTGCATTGTGGGTTTCAGAGTCCTGGAGTTTGCAATTTCAGCGTCTTACGATCATCAAAGGAGTGACTGAAGTTTAAAGACGAGGTACTATACAAAATAGATTTTTTTAGCCCTATACCATATTATCACGATGTGTCTTCATAAAAAAAAAAAAACATGACTGAAGACGTTTGAAATGTCATCCATGCATGTTTGAGTCATTTAGTGATCTCGACCAGGACCTATTCAAACCGTCCTTACCACATTAAAAAAATAATAATAATAAAAATAAAAAAATCACCTTCAGTACAAATATAAAGGCACCACCCAGTAAAAATCTGTAATATCTGATGTTTTTTTTTTTTACTCAAAATGGTGCGTTATTAACATGATCACCTACAGAACATAAATCATAGACCATAACACATGAACCAGGACTGGACCAAACAGGTCTAAACCAGAACTAAACCAGGTCTAAAACAGGACAGAACCGGTCTAAACCAGGACTAAAACAGGTCTAAATCAGGACTAAAACAGAACTAAATCATGTCTAAAACAGGACTAAAACTGTTCTAAACCAGGACTAAAACATGTCTAGAACTGAACCAGGACTAAACCAGGACTAAACCAGGATTAAACCAGGACTAAATCAGGTCTAAAGCAGGACTAAAACAGGTCTAAATCAGCACTAAAACAGGTCTAAACCAGGACTAAACTCGGTCTAAACCAAGACTTAGGGTGTTTTCACACCCGACAGTATTTTGGTGCGCACCAAACGGTCCATTCGAACCAAAAGTGGTTAGTTCGGTTCGTTTGCGTTGGTGTGAAAGCGTCAATCGGACTCGGACCCGAACCAAATCAAGCGGACCGAGACCACAAAAAAAGGGTGGTCTCGGTTCGCTTGAATCCGCACCAAATGACCAACTTTGGTGCGGTTCCTCTGGTGTGAACGCGAACCCGGGTCCAAACCATAGACAGTATGGACAAACGGACTATTCGAAATGCATCATGGGAGGGACACGCGTCTCCTCTGCCTGAAATGACGCGCTGTACGACTCCAGCGCAGTAACAGATTGTTGTCCAGACGCAGACGCGATTCATTTTCAAATTATTTTACCAACAATGGCCAATACAGAGAATGTAACACACGAATGGCTCCAGAGTGAGTCAAAATTGGGGGTGCGTACCCCTGTTCGGGACCTACACGCACAGAGAAGTCCCGGTGTTCCCCCGTGATCACACAGCAACCAACATTTGTTATTTTAGGCTCTAATTAACCAAATAATTTCATGGCAATAGGCAATCGCCCATTCAATTGATACAACTTAAAAAAGTCCCTGTTTTTAGCCTAGTGTGAGAAATACAGTCGGACTAGATCCAAACCAGAGTCCTGAACCAGCGGGGGCAGCTCCGGTTCAGGCCGGACTCAGAGGAGCTGGAGCGGGGAGCCTCGACCTGAGGAAGCGCTTTCCCCGGGAAGAACCAAATGCGCGGAGGACGGACGCTCAGAACAACATATAACAAACCAAACTGGACTCACGCTTCTGTCCGGATGCTGCACCAACTCGGAACCAGCCGCGGTTCTTGAGCGCGGAGGACAGGAGCAGGGCGCCCGGACCTGTAGTCCACAGCGCATTCTTGCTTTTCCCGCACGGAAACAGCGCGCAGACGACGGAACGTACCTGCTCGGACTCAGTCCATCAAGCACTGGTCTTGCTCGCCACCGTTTGGAACCAGCACATGGAGGACAGAGCCTCTGACCAACGAGCTTGTAACAGAAGACCAAGGACCAGACCCCAGCCCCGTCCTGAGGAGCTGTTGGCTGCTGCTGTTACCTGAACTCTGGGCTGATGCGGTGAGTTTGTACAAAGTTCTACATGTTGCTGTTTTATGAGTTCATGGTGATAATTTGAGATGAGGACGGCCCGTGGTATTAACAGGAACATCGGTGTTGATAACTGGAGTATCGCTGTTTTACCGGGGAAACAGAGACACGTCAATCGAACCAGTTTCGTTTGTCGGTGTGAACGCGGACCACACTGGAGTGTATTTGCTACATAATAACAATTTTATTGCCTGGTGCGGACCAAATAATCGAACTAGCGGTGTGAAAACGACCTTAACCAGGTCTAAATCAGGACTATACCAGGACTAAAACAGGTCTAAAACAGGACTAAAACTGTTGTAAACCAGGACTAAACCAGGTCTAAACCAGGACTAAAACAGGTCTAAAACAGGACTAAAACTGTTGTAAACCAGGACTAAAATAGGTCTAAACCAGGACTATACCAGGACTAAAACAGGTCTAAATAGTACTGAACCAGGTCTAAATCAGGACTATACCAGGACTAAAACAGGTTTAAACCAGGACTAAAACACGTCTAAAACAGGACTAAAACTGTTGTAAACCAGGACTTAACCAGGTATAAACCAGGACTAAAACAGGTCTAAACCAGGACTGAACCAGGTCTAAATCAGGACTATACCAGGACTAAAACAGGTCTAAACCAGAACTGAACCAAGTCTAAATCAGGACTATACCAGGACTAAAACAGGTTTAAACCAGGACTAAAACACGTCTAAAACAGGACTAAAACTGTTCTAAACCAGGACTTAACCAGGTCTAAACCAGGACTAAAACAGATCTAAACCAGGACTGAACCATGTCTAAATCAGGACTATACCAGGACTAAAACGGGTCTAAATCAGGACTAAAACTGTTGTAAACCAGGACTAAAACGGGTCTAAATCAGGACTAAACCGCTTCGCCCCGTGGTGTGCAAAGCTCTGCGTTGGTCCTTTCTCCTTCGGTCACCTGACAGTCTACGTGGGCCCGTCCACACACTCAGTCGTGATTCAGTTCTGGTTTAGTCCTGGTTTAGACCTGTTTTAATCCTGGTTCAGTCCTGGTCCCTCATGTCTCAGGCCACTATAGGACAGTACTGCAGATTTCATGAGCCTATGCAGTTTGTTTTCACCATTGCCAAAGCTCCGGTTTGACATTTAAGTTGTAGACTATTTTATATTTGTTTTGTTTTTTTAATATCTCAGTTTTTCTCAGAGTTTTGTATCATGTTTTTGTATATTTGTTTGTGATGTAGATTTGTGGGCAGAGCCTTGTACAGAATCTTACAGAGAACCATAAGAAGGTTTTGTATAGCGCCCGGAAGAGATCACTAAATGACTCAAACACGCATGGATGACATCTCAAACCTCTCCGGGCATGTTTTTGATGAGGGAGTGTTATAAAATGGTAGAAAGCGTCTTACATAATACTCGCTCTTTAAGTGTTTTATGACTTGTGTAGAAAATGTGTGTTTAAGGGCCTCGAGCGAAGTGCGAAACGCCTCCGGCAAAAATACTAATGGCCCATTGTAATTATGGAGCCATTCTCATTTGTGTCTGCCTTTGTGAAGTTGTATTTATAGAACATATTGTAATGATATTTTCCCATGGTCTGTTTAAGTTACAGAATGACACGCACAAAACCACATCCACAAAAACTTTAATATTTGAATAAAAAAGACAAAACATGAATCATTTCTCGCCCCCGGTGGTCACAATATTTATAAACCACACAGTTGGCGCTCCTCAAAACACCTGGAGTTGTATTTATGTGTTGCGTGTTTCAATATTACCTGAATTGTGACGTCATAGGTAGAAATTCTGCGCAACTTTGGCCACTCGATAGGGGTTTAATGTGTGTTTTCTATAAGCTCAGCCATTGATTTAAAGGGACAGTCTGGAATTTTGTGGAGGGGGTAAGACTGTTTTTAGTGGCAGGATAACTATGGCCATTGACATGCACTAGTCTAGCACCAGCGACCTCTGCAAATACAAGGACTGGATGGAATTTTTTTTTAAAAAGTGTCTCCAACACTCTGGCTCAAGAGGAAATGAGATCCTATGTCCAAAATTCCACACTGTCCCTTTAAAGCAATGGTGTCCAAACTTTTTTTTAATCAAGGACCACATATCTAAACACAGATGAAGCAGAGAGCCGATCGAGAGCCATAGACTGGTGCTCATTACAGTGAATAATTAAAATATGTGCATGTTTAACACGTCAGAATCAGTCTTTATTCATACTAAGATCCTTAAAACCACATCAAAAAACGTGCAGTAAAAAGTTCATTTTTAATTGATGCTGGGTAATTTGGGCCAATTCACCTGAAAGCCTGAGGGCCAAGAAAAATTTGTCTGTAGGCCACATTTGGCCCATGGGCCATAGTTTGGACATGCCTGCTTTAAAACAGTGGCTGGAAATGAAGCCCTGTGTTTAAAAAAAAAAAAAAAAGTTACTCATGAGCCTGTGTACTTATATGTCAAAAAAAAACAAAAACAAAAACATGATTATGGAATAGTTTGCAGTCAGAAAGCAGAGTAAGGCTCACTTTTTTGTGTGTATTTTTCCCCATTGAGTAGTAGTAGTAGTAGTAGTAGTAGTAGTAGTAGTAGTAGTAGTAGTAGTTGTAATAGTAGTTGTAATAGTAGTAGTAATAATAGTATTAGTAATAATAGTAATAGTAGTAGTAGTAGTAGTAGTATAGTAGTAGTAGTAGTAAGTAGTAGTAGTAGTAGTAGTAGTAGTAGTAGTAGTAGTAGTAGTAGTAGTAGTAAGTAGTAGTAGTAGTAGTAGTAGTAGTAGTAGTAGTAGTAGTAGTAGTAGTAGTAGTAGTAGTAGTAGTATAATAGTAGTAGTAGTAGTAGTAGTAGTAGTAGTAGTAGTAGTAGTAGTAGTAGTAAGTAGTACGTAGTAGTAGTAGTAGTAGTAGTAGTAGTAGTAGTAGTAGTAAACATACTCGTAGTAGTAGTAGTAGTAGTAGTAGTAAACATACTCGTAGTAGTAGTAGTAGTAGTAGTAAACATACTTAGTAGTAGTAGTAGTAGTAGTAAACATACTCGTAGTAGTAGTAGTATAGTAGTAGTAAATAGTAGTAGTAGTAGTAGTAGTAGTAGTAGTAGTAAACATACTCGTAGTAGTAGTAGTAGTAGTAGTAAACATACTGTAGTAGTAGTAGTAGTAAACATACTCGTAGTAGTAGTAGTAGTAGTAGTAGTAGTAGTAGTAAGTAGTAGTAGTAGTAGTAGTAGTAGTAGTAGTAGTAACATACTCGTAGTAGTAGTAGTAGTGATACTAGTAACAGTAATAGTAAAAGTAGTAGTAGTAATAGTAGTAGTAGTAGTAGTAAGTAGTAGTATAGTAGTTGTTGTTGTTGTTGTATGTTTTTATTTGGTCATTTTGCAGCACTACTACACAAAACAAAATAAAACACAGACTACAACCCCATGGATCATGACCGAAAGGATTTAGGCTGAAGTAAAAAGTACTTATAACACCAAATCCTATTAAACAATGTCAGAATCCCAAGAAAGAAAAGCAGCGTATGAAGAGCCAGTTTGCATTTACAATTTCACTTCCGACTTACTGTATATATACAAAGACAGAATATAAATTAAACCAAATTTAATGCATAATTCATTCATTCCAGAGCTCTACATCTTTCAAAAACATAATGCTTTATACTCACTTTCATTTTCTTCATCGTCATTTTAAAGATGCCAGTCTAGTGTTTGTTTATATTTCGTGTAGTACAGAGAATTGTGTGAGTCATGTCATTAATTTCCTAGAATGCATTTGTATAAGTATAGCACATCCACTGTTGTCACGTTATTAGAAATGTATTCTAATATTCAAGAGAGGCTTGCTGCTCGAGACCAATTTCAGTACCATGATTAAAAAAATACTGTATATATATATATTGTTGGATGTTAAATATGATTAGAATTTGGTCTTATAATAGTGAAATAGACTAAGATAATTCAAAAACTATTCAGGAAAGGGCCAGTATGTAAGTAAGTAAATATGTACCATATTTTTCGGACTATAAGGAGCACTTAAAATCCTTTAATTTTCTCAAAAATCGACAGTGCGCCTTATAATCCAGTGCGTTTTATGTATTAATTCTTGTTGTGTTTACTGACCTCGAACCGATTTTATGTGGTACACGGCGCTCAAAAATCTGTCAAAATGTTTTAGTACGTCTTTGGTAAACTACGAAGCTGCAGCGCTTGATGGATTGTCGGAGCATTACGGCTACTTTAGTCAGGAGCCTCGCGGAGTAAGTCGTGTTCTTTAGATGAGTGTTTCCCAAACTTTTTTTCTGGGGACCCATATTTTAAAAGTCACAAACCTTCACGACCCAAGCCAATAGATGTTATTTGTAAATCACAATATAAAGGTGGATTTGACCATTATTGAACATTAATGAGGATATTTTATTGTTGACTGAGTGATTGTCTCTCTGAACAATTAGTTTCACTCAAGTTTTAAACAATGAAAAACAATCATTGAAGCAGCAATAAAAGGATCCATAAGTCGCCTGTTTGGACATTAAATGTAGCTCATTTCTTTTTCTTTTCAATATTCAATTGAAAATAGTCATTAATAATTCCAAAATGATTAGAAATTAAACAAAACATGTCTTAACATTTTAACATTTCTAATGAGATTCGTGGGACTGTCGGCGCTTTTGTAGTGTTCCAGTCCAGGGGGCAGAAGGAAGAGCCTAACACGCATATGAGGCGACCCAGAAAAAATGTCTTACCTGAAGATCGTGATCCAGTCTTTGCGAAACAATGCTTTAGTCCGACAGAAGCTGACCGTATCAGCGCACAAGGAGCGAGCTTTTTTTTTCAGTGCTTAGTTTATGCAAATGAGCCAAGTGGTTTTAAGTTTCATTTCTGTAAAATGTAAACAAATGTGCACAAAGCTGCATTAAACACATTATTACTCCATGTATACATGAGTTCTCTTCGGAGGAAATCAAAAAACAAACTTAAATGATCCACCCACATTCACATTCTTAATCCACATTCACCAAGACAGAGGCTGCGTTCAGACTGCAGCCTGAAGTGACCCAAATCCGATTTTTTGGCCCCTATGTTCCTGAAACAAAAATGTTCCTTAAACGTCCCGAAAGTGTTCCACATGTACATGGGAGGACGACGTCAAATACAGTAAGCGTGATCAGTGTGTATGGAAGTTGCCTAAATATGGACGCAACCATTGAGCACCTGGACATTTTTAAGTTGCTGTCAGATTATTTGTTTTAAGGAGGAGATTGAGAATGAGAAGGACGAGGTTTCTGGCCATGTCATTTTGTGGGGTAGTGGCACAGACTGTATAAAAGACCCAAATCCGATTTTTTTGGCCCCTATGTGACCTGTATCTGATCTTTTAATGACAGTCTGAACGACACAGATCCGATTTTTTCAAATGTGACCCAGGACACTTCGATATGTGGTCCTGAAACAGATACATATACGATCTTTTGACATGCGACTTCAGTCTGAACGGCCAAAGCGCATTCATCCGACCTACACGTTATCAACAAGCCACAAATGTCACTATTCTGCGCTGAAGTAGGCGATGCGGGACACTTTTGGACCATTTAATATTCACACTAGAGATCATGGATGGAAATGTGAACGACCTCGCAAAAACATTGAATTTCACAAAAAAAATCTGAATTGAGCTTTAAGCCCTGCCGTCTGAACATAGCCAGGGAGGCAACGCCGGGCGAATTACTCCACGATCTGCCAATGGATCGTGGACGCCTGGACTAACGGATCAGTCTCAAGTGTCGCCCGTTTTTTTCACTTAATGCACCTTATGTATGAAAATAGATGAGAGAATTCAGCATTATTGATATTGCGCCTTATAGTCTGAAAAATACGATAGTTTGAAATAAATATGTAGTTCTGGTTAGTATCTGTGCATCTTTATTTTTTGACAGCGCAAACTCATGGTTGAGCGTGAGAGCCGTGAGTGTGACTGACCACTTGAGTAAAAGGTTTGCAGATACCTGTTTATTGTATCGCTCGTGTTTCTGAACGCGTCGTGACTAACGCTGGATCATAAATAGAACTGTAGTTGTGTTTATGATGGATGAGCTCATTGTTTTGTCCTTATGTTAGTTCTGGAGTTTGTGCTAATGAAGCTCTTAATGGAAAAATAACAGAATTTCTAATGGTTGAATAAAAACCTGTTGCATAAGCAGATGTAGGTAGATTTAGATTTATCTGAGGAACAGTTTCAGCCAGTTCTAAGTTATATTCTCTGTTATTAATTGTTGTCGAAAGTAACGCTGTGTAAATTTCTGGATGTGGCACGTAGTAGAAAGTTAAAACCATCCTTTGACACATTCTCCATGGCCCTCCTCCAGGTCGAATAATTGAAGTTTGTGGAGATGCAATCCCGCTTAGAGCAAGGACACATCTTTTTTGATGTTATTCACTGCAATAAAAAACATCCAAAATGAAAATGCTTTTAATTTAGTACATTTTTTGGTTAAAAAGTTACTCCAGTTCATGTTTGTATTTGTGTCTGTGCTGTTATGTGTGCAGGTTTGAAATAAATTACTTTATTTACCTTGTTGACATGTTTCGGCTGCTAGCTGCAAGCTGCCAAAGGACAGTTAGGTAAATGAACAGGTAAATACACTTTACTGCATTGTCTTTAAAAAGAACCTAAGAAGTTAAAGTATATAAGAAGACATAATGAACATCATTGGCTTAAATACTTTAACTAACTAAGTCTTTAAACATGACATTTTGCACGGTTTTGACAAAATCCAAAGAGCAATTTATTTCTATCAACCCCAACAAGCTGCTCTGTACTTATTTAGTTTTCTTAATCGGTCGTACGGTCTTGGGCTTGTCTCAGACTCGAGGGCATCTGGACTCGGTCTTGAAGGCGATCTTGTCTCGGACTCAAGGTTTGACACTTGACAAATGCGACCATATTTAATTACCGTATTTTCCGGGCTATTAGATGCGCCCTTAAGCCTCAAACCCCATCAAAAAACGACCGTGCACACCACAATCAAGAGCGCCCTATACACGAATCCACCCGGGTGTCCCAGCACGACTTCAGTAAAATACAAAGCCGCACCACCCGCAGCGCACGCAAACACACACGGAGCAGACAGCGACCGCACAGCGAAAAACACCCACAGACACACTCATCACTCCACGCCGACGAGGAACGAACCGAAAAAGCGAGTGCAATTTGCCGCTTCTAGACACGACTGAACAACTGAGTCATCGCGAACACGCCGACAATCCGTTGGTCCCAGACAGCACCCTCCCTACACGCCACAACTGAACAAAGCCCAGAGTCACCGTGAACGCCACAAACAAAGTCCCACTGACCCATCCCACTGTTGTGTTTCATTTAAAGTCCAATGCGGTTTATTTGTGAAAAAAGTTTGAAAATAGACCATTTAATGACAGTGCGCCTTATAATCCAGAGCGATGTGCAGAGGTTGCAAAATATCACTGCAAATCTAGTCAGATAATGTAACTGTAAATGTTATGAATGTGGAAAAAAACACTTGATTATCTTTGAAGTTGTTTTCTGTGAAGTGCCAGTGGAAGTGGGATTAAAAAAGGGGTTCTCAAACTGTGGGTGAGGGTCCAAAAAGGGGCACAGAGTGGTCTATTTTGCTTACATTAATCAGCTCTAATAGAGATTGATTTATAAAAACATTGATATAAATGTGCCAAAAATAACTCTAAAATACAAGTAAATGTAGGAAATGACAAAGATGGTCTCGATTTGGTCTCAATGGGCCCTTGCCTCAGCCTTGCCTCAGCCCCAACATTTAAAAATCTTGGTCTTGTCTCGGTCTCGACTCTCAGAGGTCTTGGTCTTGTCCTGGTCTCGGACTGGTCTTGGTCTTGATTAGTCCGGTCTTGACTACAACACTAGTTTATGGTGACGTCAGCTCCCATTGGGCACCACTGTTTTCTAACACAGAAGTCAGCACATTTTTCTTTTATTAAACCATTTTAGATGAATATTGTGATTTAAAAGGCCCAAATTATAACAGGCTACGTTCAGACTGCAGGGCTTAATGCTCAATTCCGATTTTTTTGTGAAATCTGATGTTTTTGCGAGGTCGTTCACATTTCCAATTAAATGCGACTTGTATGTGACTCCAGTGTGAACATTAAACTGCCCAAAAGTGTCCCGCATGTGCACTGGAGACACGACGACGTCAACACCAGCGAGCGTGCTCTGTGTTTACGGAAGTTGTCCAAACACAGACGCGAGCATTGAGCATCTGGAGATTTTAAAGTCGTGGAACGTGTGGATGTGGAGACGTAGCCAAGAGTGGTGAGTGGTGATGTGCTTTGCTTCAGTGACACGGAGTTCATTAACAATTTTCGCCTACTTTAGCGCAGAATAGTGACGTTTGTGGCTTGTTGATAACGTGTAGGTTGGATGAATGCGCTTTGGCCGTTCAGACTGAAGTCGCATGTCAAAAGATCGGATATGTATCGGTTTCAGGAGCACATATCCAAGTGTCCTGGGTCGCATTTGAAAAAATCTGATCTGTGTCGTTCAGACTGTCATTAAAAGATCAAATACAGGTCACATAGGGGCTAAAAAAAATCAGATTTGGGTCTTTTATACAGTCTGTGCCACTACCCCACAAAACGCCACGGCCAAAAACCTCGTCCTTCTCCTTCTCAATCTCCTCCTTAAGACAAATAATCTGACAGCAACTTAAAAATCTCCAGGTGCTCAATGGTCGCATCCATATTTAGGCGACTTCCATACACACCGATCACGCACACTGTATTTGAAGTCGTCGTGTCCTCCCAATGTACATGCGGGACACTTTCGGGACATTTAAAGTTCACACTGGAGATCACACACAAGCCGCATTTAATTGGAAATGTGAACATCCTCGCAAAAAAAATCTGATTTCACACAAAAATCCAAATACAGCATTAAGCCCTGCAGTCTGAACGAAACCCTAGATGAACTTTTATTTCTCTCTCTCTCTTTTCCATTGAGTCATCACCGGTTTTTCCAAGGTTTTTCCTCAAATTCCTAAAGCGTCACTGAGCGTAATCTCCTGTAAATCTCCCCAAATCCAAATGAGCTCCTCCGATAGTCCGGACTCCAAACACATCAGTCAGAAGGCGCAGACTGAGCGAGGGGCGGAGAGCGGGGGCCTTGTGTCCGGTCTGTTCAGGCTCTTCTTGTTCAGACCAGCGTGTTCTCCAGCCTCTCAGCAGGAACACAGGGCAGCTCTCATTTCCTACCACAGAATACTCCAGGATTAAGACGCACTTTCCGAGAGCTTTGAAAATTGCTGCGGACTTCATGTGAGGTCGAGCATGAAATATGGAGAGTTAAACCCAATTTGCGTCGACGGAATTTACTTTTGGGAGCAGTTGAGTCAGAATAATGGTCTCCTGGTTAAGTCCTTCAACGTGACTGGAGATGGGCTCAAATTGTCTCGGAGATTTGGACGGAAATGCAGCTTTCTTTGGCCTGGAAGATCTTTCAAATGCCGCTTTGTCGAGAATAAATCGTCATTTTAGGCAGCGCTAGAGAAATGTGTGGAATTCAACATCATTTCAAGGAGAAAATTCTGTGAATGCTTTGGGTGCTTACCTTTTTTCATCCAAACTATTTCACTACCGCTTGTTAAAATGAGTAAAAAGCTCCAATAAATCGTCTTGTGTGGGCTTGTATTTGTACGGCAATTAATTAGGGTAGAACATTCTAAATATATAAATTATTATCATACAAAATGGCTCATTTAATTGCAATTTATGGTGAAATAATGGCTATGATTTTCTATAAATGACTTGATTAATTAAAAATTTCTGCATTATCAAAACCTTCACACACCCACATACACACGCACACACACGTTTATTAACTGGCTGAAATATTATTGAAACTTTAACATAATTACAACATTATAACATTAGAAAATTAGTGATGGTGAAAGGTAAATGCCTGGGATCCAGAATTACCGGGTTTTCATGATTAGTCAGGTTGGCGCCACCTAGTCCCTCTGTTCAATTTCATTTCTCTCCAGCGACTAGGTCAGGAATCGGAATACACTAGACGGTTTGCAAATACTCCGGAAGTGCGAGTTTGGGCACCAGCCAATCAGCAAAGAGCCATACATTCTACAGGCCTGTTTCAAGGTATTTGGGGGCCCTAGGCAAAGGGGAACCTGGGGCCCTGACCAGCGAAGACCCTATGGGCACTTACCAAATAACATTAACACAATACCAAATGTTTACAATGTAGACACTTGTGCAAATAACTTCAAAAGGCAATCAAATAAATGATTATGACGGAATCTCTAGCTCTATTCTAGTGTTTCTCAAAATGTTCTTGTTTTGCATTCCCGTGTGGCCTCTAGTGTGTACGAGACACTACGATGAAAGCTATGCCACCCTCGCTGAAACTAACACATGAACTAGAACCCTACATAAAACGACCAAGTCAAAATGATCGACCTACTACAAAGCCAAGCAAACTGTACTGCACCGAAACACTCTGCGCCTCTTTTTTGGACCCTCACCCACAGTTTGAGAACCTGTTTTTAAGAGAACTTCTACTGGTACTTTACAGAAAACTGAGAAGAAAGAGAAGAATGCACGTAGGATTTTTAAACCTGTTTTTTCAAGTTCCTAACTGGAGGTACATTCTCTTACTGGTTTTACAGTGGGATTTATCAGCCTCTGCACGTTTATCAAACCAAACGGTTTGATAAACGTGACTAGTACTACAACACTGTTATCTGTACCCACACTACCTTGGCAATCGACTGGTAGATCGCGATCGACGTATTGAGCGCATATTAGAATTTGTAGCCAGTTCATGCACGGTGTCAGCCTGTTCGTGCAAAGTTTACTTACCGGTGTCTTGTTTTTACTTATCTTCCTCTTTCTCTTCTGGCTCCCTGAGAGTATAATTTCGCTTGATTTAGAACCGATGGCTGATGAAAGACGTTATTGCTCTTCTTCCTACAGGATTTGGGAAAAGCTTAATATACCCGTTAGCCTGTTAGAGGCACATTACATACGTCACGACCAAATAGCACTATCTGTCTACCCTCGAGTGAACGAATTCTAAAGCCCTCTTCAGACCAAACGCGAACGGCGCAAATAAACCGCAACAAACACCCCTAGTTTGGTCGCTCGAGTTTGTGAATTTAGTCGAGCAAGTAAATCCGCTTTATCCGCTCTAGAAGGATCAAGTGCGGCTGCGCGGTGTCCTCTGCATCTGTTTTCATTTATTACATGGCCCCTGATTGGTTGATGTGATGTGAATATTTGCAGAAAGTTCAAAAATTTCAACTTTGGCGAATTTCGCGTGCCCCTCCCTTTAGAGAATTTGCGCGTCAATGCCAGTTTCACAAATTCACGCCGCTCATTTCGCCTATTTGCGCCAAAACGCACGAATAGAGCTGCCCAATTCACGTCATTCTCACCTCAGAACTTTATTCGCACGTCAACGAGCCTTTACACAGGGTTAACATGTAAATCATTTGCCTTGCTGGTGTGAGCACGGCTTAATGCTGCGAGGTCAGACAGATTCCACAAAGTGAAACCGGCTGATGAATCAGGCTAGTAACATGCATGGATGACATTTAAAACCACTTCAGGACTGAAAAAAACAAAAATGTGGCTGTTTGCTGCAGATGTTCCAATCAGTAGGAGCAGGTAGAGGGTGCTCTTGGAAAAAGGATCCAAACTTAAACACAACGGACTCCAGGCGCTCCAAAAAAGTAGAAAAAGTAAAAAACTTCAGGACCGTTTTCTTGATAATAACACCTCTATAAGTTTTGTTTAGTATCTTTTGACTCTTTCGAACAAATCAAACTAATTCAAACTAAATATCCTCTAGTTTCCAAAGTGACTTCTCACAAAGTTTGGAAAAGTCCCCCTTGTTCTCGGTGGAGCAGATCTGCTGTGTACAGACAGAGTGAACAGAGTGAACCGTTGTTGGCGATGGGCTGATTATAGACTTTCATTAACACGCTCTCCAAACAGCAGAGCCTACACGGTTTGTCTATCTTCTGCTCTGTTCCCCGTTGTGGAGAAGTTTGAAGTAACTCCCCAAACCTTTGATATCTTTTGTTTTGAACAGCATCGATGCACCGTTCCCAATTATCCCCTTTCCCACTGTTCACAAACAATGCCTCCGCAATCTGTGCATTATAACTTGTACGGGGACCACAGTAACACACTACACACTGCAGAGGTTTTCATGTGGCCTAGTTTAAAGTTATTGAGTTATTGTTACATTTGAACAAATCCTGGGCACCTCAGCCTGACTTACAGCTTACAGTGTTGTTCGTATAAAGAAAATAGCCCAAGCCATATTTCTGAGCAACAAAAGATTATGTAACATTTCTGGTAGAGGGTCCATTGTCTGCTTGTCTCTGGAAATGTTAATGCTTTGCTGGAAATGTTTCACTGTAGGACAAATACATTTTATATATTTTTTTTATTGAGAGAAAATATATAAAGCCATATTTCGGAACATTCTTCATAGAGATAGATACTTTTTAGTCTGATTCAGCTGGTTTCACTTTATGGAAACTGTCTGACCTTGCAGCATTAGGATTTGTTTGCTCGATGGTAGGCGAGTTCTTTTTTTAATTTAACTACTCGCTGCTATTTGGACGCGGCATAGGCAATGCGCCAAATCCCGTAGGCAGAAGGACAATAACGTCTTTCCGCTTGATAAAATTCACCAAACATTCTCTTTGCTTTGGTTTTAAATCCTCGATCTCGGGAATCGTTGCCAACACAGAATGTCTGTCTTCGTCTACATCCATCTCGACCGTTTTGTTTATTGTTGTGCTGTTCCACAAAAGGGACCCAGACAGGCACTTGAGTTTGATGTCATGGCTTCACAGCTCTTCACTGATTGGCCGGTTGCTGACCTAGTCGTTGAAATGAAATTGAGGCACTAGGTGGCACCAGCCTGGCTATATAGTTTTACTGCCATACTGTGGAATATTATGGCCAAATCAAACACATTTCAATCGAAACAAACAATCCACATAAAAGCACACAGTAAGGAAAAGGGTTTTTCAGAGGTTTTCTGATATTTTTTTGGATCAAAAATTGCATACCAGGGCTTTAATTTAATCTAATGCATATTTAGTTTGCCGCTCAGGTCGCTCGAGTTTGGGAATTTGGTCGCGCAAGTAAATCCGCTCTATTCGCTCCAGAAGGATCAAGTGCGGCTGCGCGGTGTCCTCTGCAACTGTTTTCATTTTTCACACGGCCTCGATTGATTGATGTGATGCGAATATTTGTAGAAAGTTCAAAAATTTCAACTTTGGAGAATTTTGCGAGCCCCTCCCTTTTGAGAATTCGCGCGTCAATGCCAGTTTTGCAAATTTGCGCCACTCAAAACACACGAATGAAATGACATCTAATCATTGCATTTATATAGCGCCTTTCAAGATACCCAAAGTACTTTACAGTTCATTCACTTCACACTTGGTGGTGGGAAGCTACTACAGTAGCCACATCTGCCCTGGGGCAAACTGACAGAAGCGAGTCTGCCAATCTGCACCATCAGCCCCTCTGACCACCACCAACAGTCACGCACACATCATTTTCATACGAGGCAGTGTGGGTGAAGTGTCTTTCATAAGGACACAATGACAGTTTTTGCCGCTGACACCCCACTGGTCTCCCATCCGGCCTTGATTAACTTCTGAGATCTGACATTTAATAAGCTGTATTGTCTTTAAGTTCATAAGTTTAAGTTTACAGCAAGTCATACAGTGGAACATTCCACACAGCAAAAACTGGAGGGTTAAAATTTTAGGGTAAAATATTTCAGACCAAAAGTATTATTTTAACTATTTGAAAGTTAAATGGGGGTTCGAGTTGGGGTTATTTGCCAGAGTTGATGGTGGTTGAGGTTAATTCAACTTCTCTTCGTGTTAATTTGGCTCCTCCTACTCACCACTTCAAACTCTTGTGAGAGAAGACCAGTTTGAACCAGTTTTGTACATAATGTCATCTTAAATGAACTCAAATAAAGTAAAAATAAAATAAAACGCCCCTGTGTGTTGTTTAGCTAAATCAGGATAACTCTGCAAAAGTGTTATCTGTTTACTCTCAAAACGTGAATATAACTCTGGATTTCGGGGTTTAACAGGAACTTTGGTCCAGTGTTACTTAATTAACATTTTCAAAAATGTTAAATTACCTCTAGAACAGATTGGACTCATATAAACTCGGAGAAAATGTTAAAATTGATTCTGTGAGAGTCAATTTTAACACTTCACTTTTTGCTGTGCAGGCAAAGCAATAACATCTCCATGGAGACAAGTGTGTGTTATGTGCTCCGTCAGAAAAAAAATAAATAAAAGTTTGTACCTTTTAAATAAGGCTAAAAGTAGCTTGAAGGTCGAATTCTGGCCATGTGAAGTCTGAAATGAGCCAGTGAACGTGTGTGGTCTTTAAAAACCCAGATACAAACCTCATAAGTCTGGAAAACTGACATGACAGAACAGTTCAACTTCAGTGAACTTCAGTGCTCATTTACATATTTGACTCAAAATATACAAGATATTTTAGGCAACCATTTCCTTTATGTATCATTTATAGCATTTATTGTCTTGTTCTATGCATGACTAAAATGCATGAGTAAGACTTAAAACGAGCTATGGAACAATGTAGCCTCAGGTCAAGGTTAGAAATCGATAATTATGTACATATTTTTGTATCTCATTTTTAAGCAATGCAGTGATGTACAATTCTGAGGTTAAAGGGTCCGTATGACGCCGTTTTCTGATCTATGATAATGCGGTTCCCTCGTCACAAACAGACCCGGAGTTGAGTTTTGTTTCATTTACACGTTTAATGCACAAACCCTGCATATTTAGGCTGAGTTCACTGTGTTTTTAAATGGTAATTTGTCACATTTTTATACAGCGTTTTTCCACCTTCAAAGTTCTCGAAGGAACCAGCCACCCATTCACACAAACACTACTACACCAGTGCACACAGACACTAGGGGCGAGCTGGGTTAAGTGTCTTACTCAAGGACACAACAACAGCGTTCATCTATTAGAGCTGGAATCGCACCGCCAACCTGTGGACCTGTGGATCTAACCGCTCAAACAGTGATGTTTTATGTCATGTTTTATGTCTGATCAGCGGACAAACGCCCACACACCTTCGCTAGAATCATCTGGATAATTTCAGCCCTGGAACTGCCAATCTCTACTGAACTGAAGGACAGACGATTAAAGGATTATGCTAACATGTGTGAATGAAACAAAACACAACTCCAGGTCTGTTTTTTTGAGGAGATAAGAATATTATAACTAGGGGTGTCACATTATCGCGTTAATTGCGATTAATTAATTACAGTCATATTTAGCGCGTTATGTTTTTTAATCGCGTTAATCTCATTTTTAATCTCTAACTTTACTGTTTCTGTATGCGAGTTGCTTTATTATAAAATCTGTTTTTATGTGTTGTTGGGACAACAACACACACACAAAAAAACACATTTATAATTTTTTTTATTTCGGTAATTCCACTCATTGCCGGAAACCCACACAAAACGCGCGCAGTCAGAGCGATGTAAACGTCATGTTAATGTTGGCGGCGTCAGGCACACAATGAACGAGGTCGTAGAGCCAGTAGAACAGAGCAGCAGTGCACAGGTAAAAACACATTCTTCTTGGATTCTTCTCCCGACGTGAAATATAAAAGAAAATAACAAATATAAAATCGCCTACAACTTAAATGTCACTGGTGAAAACAACCTGCATAGACTCATGATGTCTGCACTACTGTCCTATACACAAACACACACAAACACACACACACACACAAACACACACACAAAACACAACACACAACACACAAACACACACACACAACACACACACACACAAACACACACACACACAACACACACACACAACACACACACACACACACACACACACATACAAACACACACACACACACACACAATACAAACATACACACACGACACACAATACATACATACACAAACATGAGAACGCGCGGACCACGTTTCTTTCCGTAGTTACTGCGCGGACACCGACGTGCTCCCGTGAGCCGCTTACATTTTCTCGCGTACGCTGCGTAAACCGCGCTTCCTCCTGTGCGCCTCTAAACCAGAACTAACACCAAGACTAAAACCGGGACTAATCCAGTCCAGGACTAAACCAGGACTAAACCAGAACTAAAACCAGGTCTAAACCAGGTCTAAACCAGGACTAAACCAGGACTAAACCAGAACAAAAACCAGAACTAAAACCAGGTCTAAACTAAACCAGAACTAACACCAGGACTAAAACCAGGACTAACCCATTCCAGGACTAAACTAGGACTAAAGTAGGACTAAAGCAGGTCTAAACCAGGACTAAAACCAGGACTAAAACCAGTGATCTCATATATAAAACATTTCTCTATCAATAATATTTTTAATATGGTTAAGGAAAGACTGGACTTTTTATTGTCTTTAAGTAGACAAAAGTTATTATGTTCAGATTTCCTCGTCTTTGCTACTTTACAGCAAACAGTTTCTTATTCATGGAGACTTGGGCTCAACAGCCAATTTGGAGAGATTTGTTAAACAATAAATGACTTTATAAAGTCACTTTTTTAAATCTATATCAGTCTTTTGATCTGCCACAATAATGTAATAATGAATTTAAATGAAAATACCTCAAATTGAAGGCTTTTCTCAGCAATTTTAGGTGAGATTAAAAAGAGATTAATTAGATAAATTAATTACAGATCATAATTAATTAATCTCTCAATTTTTTTTATCGCATGACAGCACTAATTATAACAGGGCTCAAAGCTCACAAGAGCCTCTGCAGGTGGATGGAGAGTCCCCTGCCTCAGGTAGAGGAGTTCAAATATCTCAAGGTTTTGTTTATGAGTGAGGGGAGGATGGAGCGTGAGATTGACAGGCAGAGCGTCGGCAGTGATGCGGGTCACTGTATTGGACGGTTGTGGTGAAGCAGAAGCTGAGTCGAAAGGCAAAGCTCTCAATTTATCGCTCAAACTGCGTTCCTCCCCTTACCTATGGTCATGAGCTTTACAAAATGACTGAAAGGACAAAGATCGTGGATACAAGCGGTTGAAATGAGTTTCCTCCGCAGGGTGGTTGGACGCTCCCTTAGAGATAGGGTGAGGAGCTCAGTCCCAAGGGAGGAGCTTGGAGTAGAACCGCTGCTCCTCCACATAGAGAGGAGCCAGCTGAGGTGGCTCGGGCATCTGTTCTGGATGCCTCCTTGGTGTCTCTCTTAAGGGGTGTTCCAGGCATGTCCCACCAGATGGAGGCCCCAAAGAAGACTCAGAACACTCTGAATGGACAATGTCTCTCCTTTGGCCTGGGAACACCTCGGGGTCCCCCAAAAGGAGCTGAAGAAAGTGTCCAGGGTGAAGAAGTCCCTGCTGCCTCCACGACCCGGCACTGGATAAGTGGAAGAAAATGGATGAATGGAGTCAACTTTGTCTAACATAGATCCTTTAAACATCAAAAAGTACACACTGTAGTGCCTTAAGCATACATATTTATATACATAATTCACTTGGAGACATATTAATTACATGTTTACCTATGTTCAGTGTTCAGTTTTCAGGTTTGTGCTCTATATGCAGTACAGTACAGGCGAGTTTCATTGTTGACAAAAGCGTTGCATACTAATTCATGCTAATTCAACATGACGGACAGAGCGAGAAAGCACGTAAAAGGTATTGATCCCGGTTATTTATCCACTCTAAAGGCAGAGGACCCAAGACGATTTGACCAGAAATTGGTCATAAGCATCGATGGACGCCACATCTCCCTTTTCAACCCCGAGAAAAGTTGGACCAAACCAAATTTCTGGTCAGAATCGCCAACTACCTGGACAAATATTCACTTCGGTGATATCCACAATGACTTGGTGGAAACTCCTGGGCCATTCACAGCAGAAAAGATGAAAACCTCCAAGAGTCTCGATGTGTTGTTGAACTTGTTGGAGTCCACGGTTTGTTAGGATCTTCTACGTTTGCTCTGCGAATGTTTGAAAGCCATTTAATTCGCCGTTAGCGGTTCTTTTCACTCGGAATACGAAAAAGACATTTTCCTTCTTCCGTGCTTGTATTTGTGCATCTGATAATGCAGCAGAAATTTACCATTATCGGGGATAAATACGCGAGGTTTCGCACTGTGTTTGACCGCTATTGTGTTTCTTGCCTCCGACCAAAATATTTCCCAGCATGCAACGTGGGCTTTTAATAACAATGATGTCAGCTGAACGTCGTGGTCCCTTTAAGACCCGATGACGTTTGAGGCACGCTGTTCTGCTTACCGTTATTAGTTGTTTCATGAGAGTTGTGAGTGCAGTTAATAAAGCGACACACGATTTTTTGTGTCTGAAATGTGAGAAGTTGTCGGCTCCTTTTTATTACGCACAACTTCCACAGCACACACTTTCACAACATGTTGCAAAAATATGATCTGATCAAACTAAAATACCATGCTCTTGTTTGTGAGCCCTTGAGCTCGGCTTCTTAACACCAGCTGGGATTTGAACCCCCACACAGGCATTTCCCAGACCTCGGTGCATAAGGAAAGGAGGTGGCACCAGTGTTGTCAGTTTGGCTAACGCTAAGATAAGGCGTAAGGCTAAGTGTCAGTGTAGCAGTGCGAGCAAAGCCCACGCGCCGTCAGGGCCTGTTAACGGTCTCACTTTTACAAGATTGTCCTTTAAGAATAGCTCTATATTTATTAATGCGGTTTTACACGTCTTAACTGCTGAGTTCTGGGTGATTCTGCTTTTGTAGTTCGTGTTATATCTCAGTCTCAGTCCGTTTAGTTTTGTGATTATCATTGTCAAATCATTGAAAAAAATACTGACGGTGGTTTTAGTTCATTAATGTCATTTTCCTATTAAAGATTGGGTAACATCACTAAATGACTCACACATGCACGGATGACTTTAAAAACTCTTCAGACATGTTTTCGATGAGGGAATGAAGTTATAACAGAAGAAAGCTTAAAAAATAAACCTAAAAATGTGCATAACACCAACTCTATTATTAACATAATGCAGGAACATGTAATTTCCAATTTCACAGTGCATCGAGAGAGAGACGCACGAGCAAAAGGTGAAGATGAAGAATGAACAGAACTTGTGAACTTGTATCTGTTATGTAAATGATGTGTTAACCTGTTACCACCCACCTCATTTTGGTGTGTGCACAATAGCACTACATACCCAAATGCCATAGCTTATTAAAAGAAAACCTTAGAACCCACATGCTTGTGTGAGGCACCATTTTAAAGCTTAGGCCTGACCTCCTGACTGGTAGTGTGGGGGCGCCCCAGGGCACTGTCCTCGCGCCCTTTCTTTTCACCCTCTACACTGCAGACTTCAGACACAACACGGACAGCTGCGTCCTGCAGAAGTTCTCTGATGACTCTGCCATCATTGGCTTCATCAAGGATGATAATGATGTGGAGTACAGAGGACTAATACAGGACTTTGTGGACTGGTGTCAGCAGAACCACCTCATCATCAATGCAGGGAAGACCAAAGAGATGGTGGTGGACTTCCGCAGACGTCACTCTACTGCCCCCTCAGTGAACATCCAGGGAAGGGACATTGAGAGAGTGGACTCATATAAGTACCTGGGTGTTCATCTGAACAATAAACTGGACTGGACTCACAACACAGATGCACTGTACAGGAAGGGCCAGAGCAGGCTCTATCTCCTGAGGAGACTCAGGTCTTTTGGAGTGGGGGGGCCACTCCTGAAGACCTTTTATGACTCTGTGGTGGCATCAGCCATCCTGTACGGTGTGGTCTGCTGGAGCAGCAGCATCACAGAGAGGGAGAAGAAGAAGCTGGACAAGGTCATCAAGAAGTCCAGCTCTGTCCTGGGCTGTTGTCTGGACTCAGTGCAGGAGGTGGGGGACAGGAGGGTCCTGACTAAAGTCATCTCTATGCTGGGCCATGAGTCTCACCCCCTGCAGGACGCTCTGTCTGCTCTGGAGAGCAGCTTCAGTGACAGACTGATTCACCCTCGCTGTGTGAAGGAGAGGTTTCGCAGGTCTTTCCTTCCTGCTGCTGTCAGACTTTACAACAAACACTGTTAACACTGAACATGTACCAGTCAATCATAACCATGTGCAATTATTTTTAAGTCTATTTTAAAATTATTTTAAGCTATTATTTATTATCTGTGTTACCTTTTCCTGCTGTTCTGAAATTGTGCATTGCAACACTGGAATTTCCCCACTGTGGGACTAATAAAGGCATATCTTATATCTGGGCGGCAGTAGCTCAGTTGGTAGCATTCGCCCACTGATCTTTCTGATAGCTATGTCTGAAGACTGTGAGTGCTGTGTGTCCTTGAAGACCTAACAGTGTCTGTGTACAGTGTGAACAATTTGAAAATTGAAAAAAAAAATATATTTTTTTTTGCTTCGAAAAAAAAAAAAAAAAAATAAAGGCCTTAGCTTGGTCATACTTCATGCTAGGCATTTGAGACTCACTACACTCATTGTTCAAGTTGTTGGCAACAACTGTGTAGAATTTCAGATCTCTAGGACAAAGGGTTTTGATGCTGTGAGCCTTCGTGTATACAAAATGACAATTCGGCACAAGATTGCCAAATTTGTGCCAAAATAATAATAATATAATAATAATAATAATTGTTATTATTATAATACTAATTCTTCTGAGCTTTAGGCATGTTTTCTCAAGAAAAAAACCTAAAAGTAGCCAAAATTGTCCTCCAAGTAGCAGATCTGCCAATATGGCCCCTCCCACACCGCTTCTTGTGTCCCTCTCTGTAACGCCTGTAAACACCGCGTCCATTTCAAAGTCCATCTGCATGTCCCACCCACCGTTTGAAAGCTCTGTTGATAGGCTAAAACAATATGTCAATCACTTTCTGGAAGATCCAATGACTGAAGAGATTTCCCGTAAACAAACTGATGACGCGTGCGTAAAGCCAGGAAGTAGATGGGTGCGTTAGCTTCTTCAGCGGCTTGTCCCAGCTAAACCACGGCACCGACAACAGCGGGGAGGGTCTCATTTTGAAGCTAAGAGTGTGAGGAAAACAAGCGTACCCAACAGTGCTAGCAAACCTGCTAGAAACACAGTGGAAGAAGGGAGAGAATAGAAACTTTTTTTCATATCATTGTATCCATCGATTCATACGGACGAGGGTTTTTTGGATTATTTCCCCACATGGAATTATTTTATGGAAAAAACAACTTGATATTCTTTTTCTGTGGATTATTACGGACTTATTGAGTACAACTTTTCATGGATTGAACACGTTTTGGACCGACAGAACCGGCTCAAAAGTAAGAAACGCGTATTTTATTCTTTGATTATGATGTGAATTTTTAAGTTATAGTGTTTTGGGCTCATTGTACGGCATAAAATGAATGATATGGTTGTTTTATTGAGAAATTAAGCTTTCAAACGATGTATGGCATGCCAGTAGTGAAAACAATAATGAAGGTGAAAATACAGAGTGAAAATTTTTTTTTTTGGGAAAATCGCCCGCCGGCGGGCGGGTGGATGGTAAGTGGTTTTAATTAGACAAGTGAGTAGAGAGTAAAATGCAGTTGCAGTTGTAATGTAAGTCTTTTTCTTTATGTTTACGGAAAAGTGGAGCAGTGGCAGAAAAAAAAAGTAAAATCTGTGTATCATTTGTTCATTCCATCCACCCATCCATTTTCTTCCACCAGGTCGCGGGGACAGCAGTCTAAGCAGGGACTCCCAGACTTCCTTCACCCCAGACACGTCCTCCAGCTCCTCCGGTGGGACCCCTAGGCGTTCCCAGGCCAGCTGAGAAACACAGTCCCTCCCCAGGAGGCATCCGGAACAGATGCCCGAGCCATGTCAGCTGCTCCTCTCGACGTGGCGGAGCAGTGGCTCTACACTGAGCTCCTCCCGTGTGACTGAGCTCCTCAACCCCCACCCAGAAGCCCCCGTGATGAGTAGAAGAACAAGGCCAGTTACGTCGCCCGGATTGGCGTCATTGGGGCCCCACCCTGGAGCCAGACCTGGGGTGGGTGCTCGACTGTGAGCACCTGGTGGCCAGGTCTTTCCCCACGGGGCCCGGCTGGGCACAGCCTGAAAGAGCGACGTGGGGCCGTCCTCCAGTGGGCCCATCACCTGCCAGAGGATCCATAGGGGCAGGGTGCAGAGAGATCTGGGTGGCAGTCCAAGGCGGGGGCCTCGGCGACTACATCTCCAGACATGGAGCCTAGCATTTGTTCATTTGTTTTTCAAAGTAAAACCAAAAATAAGAAAACAAAAAAACAACTATTTTCTTTGTTATTTGTCTCCAAAACCAAAATAAAAATCAGATAATTAGTTTTTTTCAGTTTTCGGTTTTGTGTTTAACTGAATAATGGAAAAAATAGTTAATGGCCTTTTCCCATTTCCGTGACTTAAACTGCAATGCCGGACTTCTGTGCTGCATATGGACTGAACCAGGACTGAACCAGGACAAAACCAGGACTAAACCAGAACTGGACGAGAACTGAACCAGGACTAAACCAAAACTAAACCAGGATTAAACCTGTCTCAGTCCCGGTCTGGTCCCAGTCTCAGTCCTGATCACCCCACAATTACGTGGGTAGTTCAGTCCGTATGTGGCACAAAAGTCATTCCAGTTTAAGTCACGGAAACATAATCCGTATTCATGTAAACACAAAATCGAAAAACTGAATTTTTTTTTTTTTTTTATAATATAATAATAATAATAATGATCATTATCCTTTTTTTCCATTTTGGTTTTGGAGACAAATAATGAAGAAAATTGTTGTTTTTTCATTTTCTTATTTTTGGTTTTATTTTGAAAGACAAATAACGAGTGATACACAGATTGAGTAATGTCAGCATTTTACTGAGTTGCCCTGTATGATACTAGAACTCTACACTTTGTGAAAATGTGGAATTAATGAATTATTTTACTTGATATTTCAGTGCAACCAGAAATGTGAATGCTGTCGGAAGTTTAAAGTGGAACTAAACACCTAGACTCCACCCAAAACCACATTTCAAACTGATTTTGCTTTTCTCCATGGAGATATCACTGCTTTGTCTGGAATACTTCACAGTATGACATTGAACCTTTGTTTCTTCATGGAAACCAAACCAGACCAAGTTACAGGTCATGTCTGTGGAGAGGCGACCCCGCTCACAGTCAGAATGCGTTTTTTTCTAGGTATTTTTGAGCTATAAAACCACCTGTAACTGAATAAATGTAAGGTAGAGCTGTTTAATGTCACACTGTGGAACATTCCTGACAGAACAATGACATCTCCATAGAAACAAGCACGTGATACCAAAAACAAAATACCAAAACAAACTCTCAAACTGATCACAGACTCCTGAAACCGTACGCTGAAGGTGCCACCTCAGCTTCGTCTTCAAGGAGTTAAAGTTTAATGCCTCTTCGGGACATTCTTGGCAAAGCAAATACATCGTCATGGCGACAAGCAGCTGGTGGAACCTTCAGTAATAAGTGACATAGTGTTCGCCCACTGCTTCTGCAAGCTGTCTGTGTCTGTTTGAAAATGTCACCGTCATGTCCTTGGTTTTATTTATAAAGGTCTAACTTTTCTGCTGAGCACTTCCCCCCACAGAGACTTTATTGCTCCACCGGGAATGTTTCACACTTGCCCCGTTTACATGAGAGCTTTAATTCTGATAAAAAATAATTTAATTCCAAGTAAAAATGAATTCCGCTTTGATTGAATGATTATTCGGAATTAAACTTAAATCCAAAGAAAGTGGGTAGTTTATTCCGCGATCATGTAAACGTTTATTCCGCTTTAAAAAAAATAATTCCGGTTGTTGGATCACACTTCTGACACGACGACACACTGCAATATGGTCAGTGTTTGGGAAGGTTACTTTTAAAATGTACTTCCCTACAGATTACAGATTACATACCCCAAAATGTAGTTTGTAACATAATCCATTAAATTACTTAAAGTGAGTAACGTAATCTGAATATTTTGGATTATTTGATATTGTCATGCTTTTTAAAAGTACATGACATTAGAATTCAGTGGCTTTCAGGCTCTCATTAGTCGCGCTCTTAAGCCTCCAACCCCATCAAAAAACGACCGCGTGTCCCACAAACCAGAGCGCCCTATACACAAATCCTCGGGTGTCCCAGCACGACTTCAGTCAAACTACAAAGCCGCACCACCTGCAGAAAATGCAAACACACACATAGCAGACAGCGACCGTGCGGCGAAAAACACCCACAGACGCACTCATCACTCCACGCCGACGAGGAACGGAACGGAGGAACGAACCGAAAAAGCGAGTGCAATGTGCCACTTCTAGACACAACTGAACAACTGAGTCACTGCGAACACGCCGACAATCCAGTTGATCCCAGACAGCACCCTCCCTACACGCCACAACTGAACAAAGCCCAGAGTCACCGTGAACGACACAAACAAAGTCCCACTGACCCATCCAACTGTTTTGTTTCGTTTAAAGTCCGGTGCGGTTTATTTGTTCATTTATTTCTCCGCCTGAGATTGACAGGCGGATCGGTGCAGCGTCTGCAGTGATGCGGTCGCTGCATCGGACTGTTGTGGTGAAGAGGGAGCTGAGTCGAAAGGCGAAGCTCTCGTTTTACCTGTCAGTCTTTGTTCCTACTCTCACCTATGGTCATGAGCTCTGGGTAGTGACCGAAAGGATGAGATCGCGGATACAAGCGCTCGAAATGAGTTTCCTCCGCAGGGTGGCTGGGCGCTCCCTTAGAGATAGGGTGAGGAGCTCAGTCACACGGGAGGAGCTCGGAGTAGAGCCGCTGCTCCTCCACGTCGAGAGGAGCCAGTTGAGGTGGCTCAGGCATCTGTTCCGGATGCCTCCTGGGCGCCTCCCCGGGGAAGACCCAGGACACGCTGGAGGGACTATGTCTCTCGGCTGGCCTGGGAACGCCTCGGGGTCCCACCGGAGGAGCTGGAGGACGTGTGTGGGGTGAGTCAGGACTAAACAAGGGGAGTCAGTGTTTCAGGTTCATGCAGCTAAAACCTGGAACAGTCTGAACATGTGAGACAGACTCTTCTGTGACGCTGTTTAAATCCAGACTCAAAACATTTCTGTTTAACTGTGCATATGACTGAAAGGTTTTCATTCCGCTCTCTTCTCTCCAATTTATGTCTCTCTTTTTTAATTTTAATCTTCATGATTATTTATGTTTTGATTTGTTTCTATTATGATTTTAATGTATTTCTTATTCTGTAAAGCACTTTGAATTACTTTGTGTACGAATTGTGCTGTACACATAAACTTGCCTTGCCCTGAAGGAAGTCTGGGAGTCCCTGCTTAGGCCGCTGCCCCCCCGACCCGGCCCCGGATAAGCAGAAGAAAATGGATGGATGGCGGTTTATTTGTGAAAAAAGTTTAAAAATAGACCATTTAATGACAGTGCGCCTTATAATCCAGAGCGCCTAAAAATCTGGTACTTGTGCTGATTTGGCATCGTGACTTGTTTTGTCACACGGCGATGAACTGTTTTGGTCCTCTGACAGCGGCGCTCGAGTTGCAGCCTCATGTTCACCACACAGACGGCGACTCTTTCTGCACTCAGGCTGCATCATCATCATCAGTCATCACCGTCATCAACATCAGTTTTTGTTTATAGAAAAAAAACAACTTCTTGCTTCTCCAGAGATCTGACCTGCCTTTTCTCTATGGAGATCAATACGTTTAATTCAATACTGTGGAGCATTTAAATAGGCGCTATGTGGGATTCTGTGTAAAAATAAATGTTTTTCAAGCCCTTAGCGATGTCTGTCATAACGCGAAGCCAAGAGTGAAAACCTCTTCACACGACACGACATCACTTCCTGTGTAGTCTGTCTCTACTCTGTGTCACTGCAGCACATTTCACACATTATAATGACACTGTGTGGTGTTACATCCAAACCAGTCGCTGCTGTTTGGAGTCTGGAGCATTTGGTGTTCTCTCACAGACGAGGTTTTTTCTGGACAGGGCGGCTATTGCTAAATGTGTGCTGGCAAAATAGTGACGTTTTTGCGCTTCGGAAGATTTGAAACCTCATGAGAATCCTTCTTAATTTATTCTAAAACACCACACTTTTTCCAGGTTTTTACTGTTTACTGTTGGCCAAAAACGTATTCTAAACTTCTGATTCATGAAAGTGTCCACCTTTGGCAGATATAACAGCTGAACACACTCGTGGCTCGTTCTTTTTACAATAGAAATCAAATATTCTTCAGAAAGTTCTTCCCAAAACTGTCGCAGAAGTTCCCATAAATGTGTAGCACTTAGGGTGACCAGTCGTTCCAGATTTCGGCCAGACAGTCCGGTTTTAGAGCCTCTTATCCGGACCTCTGTTATGTGTCCTCATTTCTGATATTTTGTCCTCATTTCGGACCCTCACCCTCACTGCACCACCAAAATCCCCACCCATATTGCACCTGCGATGCTGCGATAGTAACATTTGAAACTGTTTCCTGTTGAACAAAAGCAAATGTCAAAAAGTCAGACATCCTTCTAAACTAGGGTTGTCCCGATCCGATCACGTGATCAAAAATCGCCGCTGAGGACGTGACTGCGGACGCCGATCGGAGCTGGTGACCAGATCGTTCCGTCTCTAGAGCCGTTTTCAATCGGATTAGTGTGGACGAACACTGCATCCGCAACAAAAACGACTCGAATATGTCATAATGTGGACGGGGCCTTAGATTCTATCTCAGAATCCTTGCTTGAGTTGTTCCGAGTTGCGCCATCTAAGGAAAATGGGCGTGCCAGAGCTCTGAGTCGGATGGATAATCGAATGCACCATTACAAATAGTTAAAAAATAAATTCCATAATCCTACATAGTGCTTGCCTAATTCATCAGCCAGTTTGACTTCGTGGAAACCGTCTGACCTCGCAGTGTCAGAATTCGTTCGCTTGACAGTAGGCGGGTATTTTTTATCATTTAACCAATCGCTGCTATTTGGTCGTGACGTATGTAATGTGCCGCTAACGGGACTAACTGGTATATTAAGCTTTTCCCAAATCCCGTAGGAAGAAGGACAATAACGTCTTTCCCCTTGATAAAATTCACCAAACATTCTCTTTATTCCGGTGTGAGATAGTATTTTGAGCCCCATAGTATAGTGACCCTCCTATAGGATTTTGACTCCTCTTATTTTTTTCTTTAGGAGCTATTTATCTGATCATTATTTCTCATGTAATTTACTTTTATTATATATCGCTACATATTCAGTTTCTTTTAAAGGTATTTTAAACCAGGACTAAACCAGGACTAAAACCAGGACAAAAACCAGGACTAAAACCAGGACAAAAACCAGGTCTAAACCAGGTCTAAACCAGGACTAAACCAGGTCTAAACCAGGTCTAAACCAGGAATAAATCAGGACTAAAACTAGGACAAAAACCAGGACTAAAACAGGACTAAAACCAGGTCTAAACCAGGTCTAAACCAGGTCTAAACCAGGAATAAACCAGGTCTAAACCAGGTTTAAACTAGGACTAAAACCAGGACAAAAAACAGGACTAAAACAGGACTAAAACCAGGTCTAAACCAGGTCTAAACCAGGACTAAAACCAGGACAAAAACCAGGACAAAAACCAGGTCTAAACCAGGACTAAACCAGGTCTAAACCAGGTTTAAACCAGGACTAAATCAGGACTAAACCAGGTCTAAACCAGGACTAAATCAGGACTAAACCAGGTCTAAATCAGGTCTAAACCAGGACTAAAACAGGACTAAAACCAGGTCTAAACCAGGTCTAAACCAGGAATAAACCAGGAATAAACCAGGCCTAAACCAGGTTTAAACCAGGATTAAAACCAGGACAAAAACCAGGACTAAAACAGGACTAAAACCAGGTTTAAACCAGGTCTAAAGCAGGACTAAACCAGGTCTAAACCAGGATTAAACCAGGTCTAAACCAGGTTTAAACCAGGACTAAATCAGGACTAAACCAGGTCTAAACCAGGTCTAAACCAGGACTAAAACCAGGTTTAAACCAGGACTAAATCGGTACTAAACCAGGTCTAAACCAGGTCTAAACCAGGACTAAACCACGTCTAAACCAGGACTAAAACCAGGTTTAAACCAGGACTAAATCAGGACTAAACCAGGTCTAAACCAGGTCTAAACCAGGACTAAACCACGTCTAAACCAGGACTAAAACCAGGATTAAACCAGGACTAAACCATGTCTAAACCAGGTCTATCCCAGGACTAACACCAGGACTGGACCAAGACTAAAACCAGGTCTAAACCAGGTCTAAACCAGGTCTATCCCAGGACTAACACCAGGACTGGACCAAGACTAAAACCAGGTCTAAACCAGGTCTAAACCAGGACTTAACCAGGACTTCCGGAGTTTTTCGTCTAGTATATTCCGATTCCTGACCTAGTCGCTGGCACAAGGTGGAGCCAGCCTGTTTAACATAGTGCCCCTTTAAACGACAAATCAACGCTGCGTTATCCCCCAAAAACACTCCGCGTCTCATATTTGTGATTTACGATAAGTCTGTAACAGAAGCGTCTGGAGAGCGCCGCGTGTCAGTTCAGCTTTAAATATCTCCCTTTTAACCTCCTCCACTTTGAAATCTCAACTCTAAAAGATCTCCGGAGACAGTGCCTCTGACGCCCGGCGCTCCGACCACAATGTCCTACGCAGCGTTTCAGCGCGGTAAGCACATCTTCTCTTTATGAGCCGCTTTGTGTCCGCTCCCATCTGCTGACTCTTACCACACGCGCGCACAAGAGGCTCACAGGAACTCAGGAAGACTATTCAAACTTGCCATTGTTGCAGGAAGTAAGTCTTTTACAAAACACTGTCTCCACTGCTTCTGCTCCTACTGCTGCTGCTGCTGCTGCTGCTGCTGCTGCCTGGGATTGAGGTTACACTTGCTCTATTTCTTTTTTCTTTTTTTTTCCTTTTTTTTTTTTTTCCTTTGCTCTGAAAACCAGGACAGCCGGAATCAAACATGCAAATTGGAACAGTCTTATATAACTATTTGCTAAGGCTGGTTAAATCGCGCTATGGATGCACGCGCAGACTAAAACCAGGACTAAAACCAGGTCTAAACCAGGACTAAACCAGGTCTAAACCAGGACTAAACCAGAACTAAAACCAGGTTTAAACCAGGTCTAAACCAGGACTAAAACCAGGTCTAAACCAGGACTAAACCAGGACTAAAACCAGGTTTAAACCAGGTCTAAACCAGGACTAAAACCAGGTCTAAACCAGGACTAAACCAGGACTAAAACCAGGTTTAAACCAGGTCTAAACCAGGACTAAAACCAGGTCTAAACCAGGACTAAACCAGGACTAAAACCAGGTTTAAACCAGGTCTAAACAGGACTAAAACCAGGTCTAAGCCAGGAGTAAAACCAGGTCTAAACCAGGACTAAAACTAGGTCTAAACCAGGACTAAACCAGGTCTAAACCAGGTTTAAACCAGGACTAAAACCAGGTCTAAACCAGGTCTAAACCAGGACTAAAACCAGGTCTAAACCAGGACTAAACCAGGATTAAACCAGATCTAAACCAAGTCTAAACCAGGTTTAAATAATATGACACATAACAGTAGGATGGACATAATTGAAGGCAGCAGTGATTTCTTCTAGTAATAATTTCTTTATCAATAATATTTTTAATCTGGTTGAGGACAGATTGTTTTTTTTTTTATTGTCTTTTAGCAGATAAAACATCTTCATCTTTGCTTCTCTACAACAAACAAACACCTGTTCATGGAGACATGAACAGGTATCTGTTCTGGACGCCTCCTGGGCGCCTCCCTCAGGAGGTGTTGTGGGCATGTTCCACCAAGAGGAGACCCCGGGGAAGACCCAGGACACGCTGGAGTCTCTGGGCTGGCCTGGGAACGCCTCGGGGTCCCTCCGGAATGGCTGGAGGAAGTGTCTGGGGTGAAGGAAGTCTGGGAGTCCCTGCTTAGACTGTTGCCCCACGACCCGGCCCCGGATAAGAGGAAGAAAATGGATGGATGGATGTGGTTGGTACATTCATGTAGTTTTAAAAAGCATGACAATATCAAGTAATCCAAAGTATTCAGATTACATTACTTTAAATTACTTTAAGTAATTTAATAGATTACGTTACAAACTACATTTTGAGGTATATAATCTGTAATCTGTAGGGGAATACATTTTAAAAGTCACCTTCCCAATACTGTCTGTATTGACGGGTTAGGAGACCACAGGGAGCATCAGGTGGTGCCGTCGTTGTGTCCTTAGGCAAGACGCTTCCCCCAGTTCGCCCAGTATGAACGTGGTCCGTGTGAGCGCGTGATCAAAAGGGTCGATACTGCAGATTGGCAGCCTCACGTCCGTCAGTCTGTGGATACAATAGTTGTTTACCACCACGAATATAAAGCGCCTAGTGTCCAAAAAAAGCTCCGTGTAAATCAAACGCTTTATAATTATTGAAGCCAAACAGAATCATGCATATTGGAACAGGCTTATATAACTATTTCCTAAGGCTGGTTGAATCAGGATGTAAGGACGAGCTCAGCCCTGGAATCTCTGCTGAACAAAAGGTAAAAGGAGCTGCTAACATAAAGAAAACCTACCATTTCATGACTTCACAAGGTGGAACAGAGCATTTTGAGCTTTTGGAGATGCAGACAGACTAATAATAAAGGATTATGCAAACGTGTGAATTAAACAAAACGGTCTGTGTACCATTTGTTCTTTTGAATTTCAACTAAGAAGGAAAATCAATACAATGGGAAAACAAGTTATTATTTCATTATTCTGTTTTAGTGTTAAACCAAAAAAAAAAAAAAAAAAAAAAAAGATTTCATCCTCTATTTACACAATTTTATTTAAAGTTTATTTCAAACACCAATTAAAAACAGTCTCAGTGCCTAAGCCAATGATGTTCATTTTGTCTTCTTATATACTTAAACTTCTTAGGTTCTTTTTAAAGACAATGCAGTAAAGTGTATTTACCTTGTTGACATGAAAAAACACAACATAAGCACTGTAGTAAAACCAGACACAAAACTCCGCCAACAACTCATACACCCCAAGGACAAAATCCCACAAGAACAAAAATGCAATGCCATATACGAAATTCAATGCAAATCATGCAATAAATCATACATAGGGGAAACAGGCCGGGCATTTCACATCCGAAAAAAGGAACACCAAAAGGAATGCGAGAAGGAAACGTCAGGGAGACTCACCAGAACACAAAAAGATAAAGCAGAACAGGAAAACCTAAAATCCACCACATCAGACACTGTAAAAGGAACAACCACATTATGGATCGGGACGGGGCTCGGGTCATTTGGTCGGAAAACAACAAGTTCAAACGCTGGATCAAGGAGGCCAATGAAATCAGGAAACGAGGCACCGACGGCATTAACCGTGATGACGGCGCGTTCCTCCTTTCACACACCTGGGACACCCTCCTCCAGAGACACCGGGCGACGGGAGGCGTGGTCAGGCTGAGCCACCTGCAGGTCCATCAGGTCTGACCACGCCCACAGGAAGTAACAACAGCAGATATACGACACGTCACCACCAACACCGGGGACAGTTCTGAAGATGCAGCAGCCGAAACATGTCAACAAGGTAAATAAACTTTACTGTATTGTCTTTAAAAAGAACCTAAGAAGTTTAAGTCTCAGTGCCTATTTTAATTTTGATATGTATTTTATTCTCTCTGGTTTAATGGCCCCTGTTACAGTGTCAACCATGGATCTTTAATAAAAATAAATAAATAAATAAATATTATAGTTCTATGGTGTCAAGTGAACAAAGTTTATCTCCTCGCTGCTTCTCATCATGGAGTTCAACAACGTCTTTCTAGGACTCGAAAGTAAACGTGTCGCTATAAAAGAAGACGACATGTTTGTTCATAAAACTGCAACGATTTTTCAGGCAAGTCCTTCTAGCAGCAGAACGTCATATAAATCAGAGAGTAGGGATGGGCATGATTAGATGACAACTACGTTACATTACATTTTTAATCGACAAACTGAACGCAGGTTGCTGTGGGGCGACCAAACGTCCGTCCGGATGGGGGTCTGTACATGTAGCTCTCTGTGCATCAGAAGGAGCGAGACACAAACAGTCGGTCAGTCTGCAACGTGCCGAAGCGCAAATGTGTATTTAACGACGACTTGTACAAGAAATTCCCCGTTTTTTGTTCCGGTCGGGACAAGTGTGAGTCCATGTGCACAGTGGACAAAGCAGCACGTATGTTTCGGTGTCCAGTGGGAAAAAGTTCACCAGGACACCGAAAACATGAAAAAGTTTTACCAGGTGAGAGTCGCTCAATGTCGATGACGAGTCCCCACCTCCCACCTCCCGTACGGTGTCCTGGTTTTGACAAACGTAAATATGGTCACACTAACCTGTATTCACCTGAGTCATGTCTTTGAGTCCAACAGAAGTTGAACCTCATCAGTGTTTTTTGTTTCTTCGCTTAGTTTATGCAAATGAGCCATGCAGTTTTAAGTTTCGTTTCTGTGAGAGTTGCACAAACCTGCATTAAACACATTACAATGTCAAACGGGCTGATGTGGCTCTAGAGTCGTTACGGTTTATATGTCGTAAAGTTGAATTTATTTATGCAGATTAGTAGTGCAGATAGTAATAATAATGATGATCATTTTAATATAAAAACGTTAATGATTAATGGATCTTTAATTCTCCCGACGATCGATTAAGAAAATTTTATCGAGTGCCCATTCTTAACTCTTTCCCCCATGAAGACGACATTTGACGACCCCCCTGAACCCTTAATGACGACTTTTGACACCTCCGCCGTATCACTAAAGACGAGATTTGACGACCTTTAGAAATGGCTCGGTTTTTCACATTTAAACAGAGACTGTGATCGGTTGGGGCCACTACAACCCACACTAGACTGACCAATAGGATTCAAGGATATGTTTTCGCCGATTTTTTTCCGAAGTTAATCAAAATAGTGACGAGGGTAGCTTCCGGAAAAAACACAACACGAAACACGTGCAATGGAAAGATCGCGGCGCTGCGGCGCACAGTTTTAGAAATAATGAGGAGCGGACGTATTTTATGGATAAGTTTAGAGAAAGTGACTTTTATAGATTTCAAAGTGATGATGTTGAAGTTGATTATAAAGTGGAAAAACAGCGATAGCGACGGACTTTCGGGGAGAAGGTGAGAATGCCGCTGATGCGTCTGTGTGGAGTCCTGCGATGTCCGAACAAACTATCTGAGCTTTATACTCGATTATGAACCAAAATTGCCCTGAAATCTGGATGTTGCCCAGGCCAGTCCTTTAAAATATTTCAGTCTTTTTTTCCAAGATGATGTATAACAGAATCGCTACAGAAAAAAAACGCTTATGCAGAGCTCTGCACAGGAGAAAATAGCCAAGATGACAAATACTGGACACACACTGACGGGGAAGAGTTTTATTATTATATTATTATATTATAATAAGCTAAATTAGTTGAATAAGTTAAATGGAAAAAAAATGAATTGGGTGCACACAGGTGAACAACAGGTAAAAACAGGTGCACACTTGGCTCTACTGTATCTGGTGATATGAAATCTGTTTAAATACTTTGACAAAGTATATTATTTATTTTTTTATGAATATAGTACTCAGAACATGCAGATATCAGATGCTGAATGTAGTTTTTTGTTTTCGAGCTTGCACTTGACCAGGTAAACTCTCATTTTCAGTGAGCTGTTATAAACCTGTAAATGAGTTGAATCACATTTAAACATCCATAAATGAAGAGTTCAGAGTCTAAGGTTTTCAGAAATACCAAATATGTCTGTGTTACAATTAAGTTCATGAGTGTAAAAATCATTTATAATCACTCGTGGAAGTCTGTTTTCTTTTATGCAATTATGCTCTATGGGCAGAACTAGTAACATATGTATGGGTTGTTCCTAGTCGGCGTCCAGGGGGGAAAGAGTTAAAGAGAGATTAAAATATCCAAATTAAAATAGGCACCGAGACTGTTTTTTTGAGTGGTGTTAGTTGAAATAAACTTCAAATTAAATATTGGAAATAGAGGTCGAAAACTTTCTTTGTTTTGTTGTTGTTGTTTTGTTTTATTTTTTGACACTGAAGCGGAATAATGAAATAATAACCTGTTTTCCCCTGCTTTTTGTTCTTGGGTACACAGACCCAAAACACAACTCCAGGTCTGTTTTTGACGAGGTAACAACATTAAATCATGGCTTAAATCTCAAAAGAGTCAATTTTTTGTAATATAGAGCCTTTAAACATCAAAATGTATGCACAAATATTTATCACACATGCAAAAATATGATCTGATCAAGTTAAAATAACATGAGCTTGTTTGCGAGCCCCTGAGATTGACTATTTCGTAACGCTGGACTTACACTATGCGACATTTTCGATCGTTTCACTCAGCCCCGGCTCAAACTCTACGACCAATTCGCAGAGTTTAAAAGTTCACAGCTCACGATTCATGTTCTCACACTAAACGAACGACTTCAACAGAGTGAAACCCTCATGAGAGACGACAGGTTTGATTTTCTTGCGACCCGCGTTTGCCGATCGGGAGCTGGTCGTGAGGTATTAATCGGTTCTTGTTATATACTACATGAAGCACAACACACAATTAAGTGAAAACTTGGCCAAAAAAATGGTTAAAAATCGCAAAGTGTAGAGCTGTAAAACTACTTTCAGCTCTAGTTACCTAATAGTCTCCCTAACTAATAAGACAAGTTTCCAATCCACCATAATTCAAATAAATAGAGATGAACCAGGACTGAACCAGGACTAAAACGGGACTAAACCACGTCTAAACCAGGACTACACTGGTCTCAGTCCTGGTCTGGTCCCGGTCTCAGTCCTGGTCTCAAGCCTGGTCTGGTCCCGGTCTCAGTATTGGTTTCAGTTCTGGTCTGGTCCCAGTCTCAGTCTTGGTCTGGTTCCGGCCTCAGTCCCGTCTCAGTCCTGGTCTCAAGCCTGGTCTGGTCCCGGTCTCAGTATTGGTTTCAGTCCCGGTCTGGTCCCAGTCTAGTCCCGGTCTCAGCCTTGGTCTGGTTCCGGCCTCAGTCCCGTCTCAGTCCTGGTCTCAAGCCTGGTCTGGTCCTAGTCTCAGTATTGGTCACAATCCTGGTCTGGTCCCAGCCTCAGTCCTGTTCTGGTCCTGGTCTGGTCCCAGTGTCAGTCCCAATCTCAGACCTGGTCTGGTCCTAGTCTCAGTATTGGTCTCAGTCCTGGTCTGGTTCCGGCATCAGTCCCATCTCAGTCCTGGTCTCAAGCCTGGTCTGGTCCTGGTCTCAGTATTGGTCTCAGTCCTGGTCTGGTTCCGGCGTCAGTCCCATCTCAGACCTGGTGTCAAGCCTGGTCTGGTCTTGGTCTCAGTATTGGTCGCAGTCCTGGTCTGGTCCCAGTCTCGTCTCCGTCTCAGTCCTGGTCTGGTCCCAGCCTCAGTCCTGTTCTGGTCCTGGTCTGGTCCCAGTGTCAGTCCCAATCTCAGGCCTGGTCTGGTCCTAGTCTCAGTATTGGTCTCAGTTCTGTTCTGGTCGTGGTCTGGTCCCAGTCTCGTCTCGGTCTCAGTCCCAGTCCCAGTCTCAGTCCTGGTCTGGTCCTAGTCTCAGTATTGGTCTCAGTTCTGTTCTGGTCCTGGTCTGGTCCCAGTCTCGTCTCGGTCTCAGTCCCAGTCTCAGTCCTGGTCTGGTCCCGGTCTCAGTCCTGATCACCCGACAGTCTATGCGGGCGCACCTCTGGGCCTGGGACCCAACAGTCCTGGTTGAGTCCTGATTCAGATATGGTTTAGGCCTGTTTCAGTCCTGTTTCAGTCCTGGTTTAGTCCTGGTTCAGTCCGTATGTGGCGCAAAAGTCCGGCATCATAGTTTCGTGGCCATTATCCGTTTTTTCCATTATTCATTTAAACACAAAATCAAAAACCGAAATATCAAATCATTATTAGTTTTTCCATTTTGGTTTCAGAGACAAATAATGAAGAAAATAGTCGATTTTTTCATTTTCTTATTTTTATTTTTACTTTGAAAAACGACTGAACCGACGACACACAGATTGCCTCCGGTCTCTGCCTCTTTTTTTTCTTTATTGTCACCGTCGAATTACGTGTCAAGGATATTGTCAAGACGTTGCTTTTCTTCGTGTGCAACGTACTTAAGCAGAAGAAAAGAGGTGACCCTGTCTGTGTAGCTCCTTTCTTAAGTTTTACATAAGAAAATGTCTTGTAAGCGATACTTCAGTCTTATTTATCAGATTTTACCGTACGGCACTTGAAGTAAAGAGCGTTTACCTCGACGAGAACAAATTCAGACCCTTTAATCGTGCATATTGGAGCGTTCTTATATAACTATTTGCTAAGGCTGTTGGCGTGCATAGGCTCCATTGATGGGCTGTATTGACGCGGTGGCGCTGCTGCGGGGAGGGCCTCAATGGGAGCGGGCGCGGCGTAATCTGCCCCGCACACTGGCGTTGCTTGGGCAGGATTACGAGTTAATGAAGTTCTTTTGTGTCGCGGCAAGAGGAGGGGGGGTGGTGGGCCTATTTTACAAAGGTGCGCGCTCGGCTATAGGCGACGGCGGGCGCGCTCTGCACTCACTTACATCTCGGCGATTTCTGAAAAAAAGAGAGAAATTTGCCGCCGCGACCCCGGGGCCGGCGCGGGAATTAGGCCGGGGTTACCACGGCAACCGGCGCCGAGAAAACGAGAGAGATGAATAAGCTTTGGCTGCAGTAATTCACTTGTTTAATTTGTAAATATCAGTGTCAAATTAAATCGAGCTTTGCACAATTCTAAACCCTGAGTTGTTTAACTTGTTTAAACAGCGAAATTGAACATGATCCTGTTTGAGTCCGAGCCAAGACCACCCCCGCCATGAACCGAGGAGCAAATTTGCAAAAGATTTAACTTGACAGCTCAGAGGATACTTTGAGATCTACTCTGCGAGCTTCACTTTGACTTTTACAAACTATACCTTATTACTTTGTGTTTAAATGTAAACCACTCACCCGCCATGCCACGATTTATCCAAATTAGCTGCTGTCAAATTCTGCTGACACGTCCAGTGGGAGGATAAACTGTTGGAAAAGAGGTTGTTAAAGAATCTGTGTATCATTCGTTTTTCAATATAAAACTAAATATAAGAAAATGAAAAAAACTGTTTTCTTCATTATTTGTCTCCAAAACCAAAATGAAAAAACAGATAACGATTTGTTTTTTCAGTTTTGTGTTTAAATGAAAAATGGAAAAAACCCGTTTCCCGTTTAGGTGACTTCCGTGACTGCAATGCCGGACTTTTGCGCTGCATACAGACTGATCCAGGTCCGAGACCACACTGGGACCAGGCTGGGACTGAGACTAAGACCAGACCGGGACCAGAGCGGTACCAGAGCGGACTCTGAGCTTTGACTCCGAGCCTCCACGGGGTCCGAGCCTCAGCTTCGAGCTCCAGACCTGCCGTAGGCTCTGAGCCTCCGGTCTGGTCCCAGTCTGGTCCCGGCCTGGTCTTGGTCTCAGTCCCGTTCTGGTCCCGGTCCGGTGTCAGTCTCAGTCTGGCCCTGGTCTGGTCCCGGCCTGGTCTCAGTCTCAGTCCCGGTCTGATCCCGGTTTGGTCCCGGCCTGGTCTCAGTCTCGGTCTGGTCCCGGTCTCAATTCTGATTTCAGTCTTGGTCTGGTCCCGGTCTAGTCTCGGTCTGGTGTCAGTCTCGGTCTGGTCCCGGTCTGGTCTCGGTCTGGTCTTGGTCTCAGTCCTGCTCTGATCTCCGTTTGGTCCCAGTCTGGTCTCAGTCTCGATCTGGTCCCAGCCTAGTCTCGGTCTCAGTCCTGGTCTGGTCCCGGTCTGGTCCCGGCCTAGTCTCGGTCTGGTCTCAGTTCTGATCTCATTCTCGGTCTGGTCCCGGTCTTTTCCTGGTCTGGTCTCGGTCTCAGTCCCGCTCTGGTCCCGGCCTGTTCTCAGTCTCTGTCTGGTCCCGGTCTGCTCCCGGTCTCGGTCTCAGTCCCGGTCTGGTCCCAATTTGGTGTCAGTCTCAGTCTGGTCCCGGTCTCAGTTCTAATCTCAGTCTCAGTCTGGTCCCGGTTTGGTCCCAGTCTGGTCCCGCTCTGGTCTCAGTTTGGTCCCGGTCTCAGTCCCACTCTGGTCCCAGACCTGGATCAGTCCTGGTTCAGTCCGTATACGGCGCAAAAGTCCGGTCTCACAGTCACAGAAGTCACGTAAACGCCTGTTATCCGTTTTTTTCCATTCTTCAGTTAAACACAAAATCGAAAACTGAAAAAACGAATCATTATCTGTTTTTTCATTTTGTTTTTTTGAGACAAATAATGAAGAAAACACTTTTTTCGTTTTCTTATTTTTAGTTTTATATTGAAAAATGAACGAACGGACGATACACAGATTTTAAAGTAGCATAAATAAAACGTCTCCGTAATCCCTAAAGGCTGAATTCAGTCAACTGGACAAAGTTTTTAGAGCGAATATGTTTCACCATAATAGGGGGTTTGAGAAAAGGGACAAAGAGGCTATATATGTCACGAAAGATCATCCATCTCGGCGCAGAAACGGAGGACTAAGGTGTAACTTGTCACCGCGGAAGTATAATAGATCTGGAAGATGAATCAAAGATGGCGTCGTGTTGGTTTCAATGGCCCTCGCTCCTCGTAATCTGAAATGTATCGCGCCCTGAACTGAGTTTTACACATTATCAATCTGGAACGGCGCTCACTTGAAGAGATCAGAACTAAGGATGAATATTTCAGCGCGATAGGTCAGTACATCACAACAGAGAAACGAAATGAAAAATCAAACCTTTGGTACATTTAGTTGAGAGAAAAGGACAAACAGAAATACGCAAACTCTTCTCTTAAAACAGTCTGTAGAATCAGTCATGGATAAAATACAAAACATAACCATTTAAGCAACATAATCAGCATGTTAATATAAGCAAACAACTGTAAAGAACACTATTTGATGGCAGAAATGATCAATAATTTAGGGACTTTTACGATGTTTTAGGGCAGTGTTTCCCTTTTTTTTTTTTCTGGGAACCCATATTTTAAAAGTCACAAACTTTCACGACCCAAGTCAATAAATATTATTTGTAAATCACAAAATAAAAGTGGATTTGACCATTATTGAACATTAATGAGGATATTTTATTGTTGACTGAGTGATCGTGTCTCTATGAACAATTAGTTTTACTCAAGTTTTAAACAATGAAAAACAGTAATTGAAGCAGCAATAAAAGGATCCATAAGTCGCCTATTTGGACTTTAAATGTTGCCCATTTCTTTTTCTTTTCACCATTCAACTGAACCAGCAATATTGGAATAAAATAGTTTGTAAAACTGTATATTGCAGACTGACATGGAGATCATGACAAGGCGACCCCAAAAAAATCTCCCAGTCTTTTGGAAGCAACAATTTAGGGAAACTGCAAAATTTCTACCTTTGACGTAACAATCCAGGAAAAATTTAAACTGATTTCTGAGGCTCAGACTGAGACAGCTTTGTAAAAAGGATTAAAAAACAAGCGTGAATGAAGCTAAATACAAATCTATGAAGCTGTGTTTTTATGAGGGAACATGTTATAATATAAGAGCAAAAAAATCAATTTTGCACAATATGAGTAGCCAACCTGGTGCCACCTTGTGCCTCCGCTTAATTTTATTTCTCTCCAGTGACTAGGTCAAGAATCGGAATACACTAGACGATTTGCAAGAACCCATGGAGTGCGAGTTCAGGCACCAGCCAATCGGCGAAGAGTCATATATTTTGTTTTGGCAACAATTTCCAAGACTGAGGATTTAAAGCCGGAATAAAGAGAATGTTTGGTGAATTCTGTCAAGGGGAAAGACGTTATTGCCCTTCTTCCTACGGGATTTGGGAAAAGCTTAATATACCAGTTAATCCTGTTAGCGGCACATCAGATACGTCACGACCAAATAGCAGCGATTGGTTAAATAAAAAAAATCTACCATTACTGTTCCCACAACCCGGCCTCAAAGCAGAAGAACTTTTTTTGTGGAGGGTCTGCTATCTGCTCATCTCCATGGAAATGTTATTTTTTCTGTCTAGAATGTTCCACAGTATAGATTTAACCTATCTGTCATGAACGAGACAGGCAGGTTACAGACATTGTGCTACATTACAAGTCAGATCTGTGGGGAATCGCTGTTATTCACGGAAGAAACACCCGTAATGAATAAATGCTAGATGCATATGTTCAAAGTCAACAAATGAAACAGAAAACACACACCAAAGAGGTGTGTAATGCAAGGAACAGCAACATAAAAGTATAAAAATGCATAGCACACTTAGTCGCCGATGTCCAAAAGCTTTTAAAACATTTTTGAATAACGTTTTGGCCAAAAAAACCAAACAAAAAGCCTTCATCAGACATTTTTCTTGCTTTGGACCACATTGTACCTGTAGATCTGACGAAGGCTTTTTTTGCTGAAACCTTATTTAAAAAACTTTGGACATCGGCCATCTGAGTGTACTATGCGTTTTTTTCACTTTTATGTTCAAAGTTATACCATGGAACATTCCAGGCAAAGCAATAACATTAGGGACGTGACGATATTCAAAACTCACGGTACGATATGCTCACGATATTCATTTCAAGGTACGATATTAATTGTGATATTTTGGAGAGGCTAATATAAATGTAGATAGGACAATTTTTTAGCTTTTAAAATGCCTTTAAGATAAGATTTTGGTGAATTATTTCCATCATAATCCCAAGAATTCAAGTAAAAAACATATTTCTTCATGTTGTCTGTGCTGAAATGAATCATGGGAAATGTAGTTCCCTATATTTTTTAGCTGTTGCCTGTATAAAACCATGTATTTAACCAGAGGAACGTGTGATTCGATATAGTTTGACAGCTCTCGAGACTTTTGACGATACGATATCACGATATTTCGGTTATTGTTACATGCCTAGATAACATCTCCATGGAGACGAGCAGGTGAAAAGTTGCGCAGTGCACGTTTTAAAGCCCGACTCTCATCTGTTCGCGTAAAAGCTGTCTGTGCTTTCTCTGTAAACACGAGTGCATTAGGCTCAACCACACACCTCACTTTATATTTAATACACCTCTAAAAATAGCTTTCCCATTAATCTCACCGCCATTCATCTCCACATCTCTCCCGCGTCTCTCTCCGTGAAAAACAACACACATTTGTAGCGCCGTGTCAGATGCAGGTCAGTGCCAAACGTGCCCGCGCCTTGGGTCTGTTCCATTGTCATTAAAGCCGCCGCGAATCAATACGCGCATCCTGCCCGTGTTTATTACCCCGGACAAATCCATAGTTTCATCAGTATGCGCCCCGCCGCCCCGTCATCGCTCACCGACGGACACGCGCACACTCCTGTAGCCTTACCGTTAGTCTGGCCACGGTCAAAATGCTAAGAGGAGGGTTTTAATTGAGCAGGTATGGCCGCTTCATTAGCGCGCTGTCTCCGTGTTGTCATAAACGTGTTGATTTATAAATGCTAGATTAAACTTAGCAAATTAACAGCGCGCGCCATCGCTCTCCCGAGGACTCAAACGGTTCTGCTGTGATGAGAATAATTATGTGGACGTGACATCTGGGAAATAAAAGTTAAGGTAATTGATCCAGGTTCAGACATTTCAAATATGGCTCCATAAACAGAGTAATGAAGATGGGTTTGTCATGTGCTGGCGAGAAGAGAGTTTGGGGAGCGAGTGTGGAGGCATGCGTTAGCTTCATTTTAATGGTTGCGTCAATGTATTATGTAACTTTTCTGATGGGGGCACCTACCGTATTTATCGGACTATGAGTCACTCCGGAGTATAAGTCGCACCAGCCAAAAAATGTGTAATGAAGAATAAAAAAACATATATAAGTTGCACTTTTTGGGGGGAAATTTATTTTATAAAATCAGAGACCAGGAACCGACATTTCATCTTAAAAGTCAAGTTCTAGTAAAAAAAACAATAGAACAGAGAACAACAAACTGTTAACGTCACATATGAACAGTTCTTCAGATAACTAGTGTTGTGGAGTAACAGATTACATGTACCGGAGTTATGTAATCAGAGTACAAATTATGAGTAACTGTATTCAGTTACAGTTACTGTTTCAGTGAGTGGTAATTGGATTACAGTTACTTTTTTGAAATAAATGGATTACACAGCGGTATTTTCCTGTTTTCACATTTTGGGCTATATCCCTTTTTTTTTTTTTTTTTTTTCGGTAATTCCACTCATTACCGGACACTAAACCAGGTCTAAAACCAGGTCCAAACCAGGTTTAAACCAGGTCTAAAACCAGGTCTAAACCAGGACTAAAACCAGGTCTAAATCAGGTCCAAACCAGGTCTAAACCAGGACTAAAACCAGGTCCAAACCAGGTTCAAACCAGGTCTAAACCAGGTCTAAAACCAGGACTAAACTATGTCTCAAACAGGATTTAACAGGATTAAACCATGCCATGTGGACAGTGACTCCTCTGTCTATTCTAGCAATAATATTTTTAATTTGGTTAAGTAAAGTCTGGGCTTTTTATTTTCTTTTAACAGACAAAACATCTTTTGTTACGATTTCCTCGTCTTTGCTTCTCTACAGCAAATCAAGTAATCCAAAGTATTCAGATTACGTTACTCACTTTAAGTAATTTAATGGATTACATTACAAACTACATTTTGGGGTATGTAATCTGTAATCTGTAGGGGAATACATTTTAAAAGTAACTTTCCCAACACTGCAGATAAACTATAACATAAACAACAGAACAGAACAAGTTTACCAAACTCTCCATCTCACTCCAAATCACTAAATCCATTCAATTCTTCATCCTCGGTGTCACTTCTGAGCAACTCCACGACCTCCGGAGGTAAACAGAGCGACGCTTCCTCTTCTGTGTCGCTGTCGTCAGACTCAGCATCAGTTCCAGTTTCAGAATTATTCCGGATTTTCTGAATCCCGACAGGATGGTTTCGGTGTCACTGAAGTCCAGGCTTTGTCCATCCATCCAGTGACTTCCAGGAAAGTTTCATGGTTCATCCTCCCAGAGTCACAAGTTTCTCGCTCGATTATCGTTTTCGGCTGCAGATTTCACTACTTGCAGCTTGTAATCTGCAAAACATGATTTTATTTTTGGGGGCATTTGTGTTCAGTCTTCTCAGTGTCTTTATAAGTTTGTTTAAATATTAAATATTCAGTGGTACAGAAGTAATGGTGCAACTGACTGATATGATATAGTCATGACAGAGGCTCTTTCTGCAGGAGACATGCGCAGTAGAGTGAAGTGACAGTGGTACAGGAGGAACAGGAGCAGCAGATACTGACACACAAGACTAGAGCCTCTCACCGCTTCAGTGTGAACATTTTAATATATAAGTTGCACCGTAGTATAAGTCGCAGGAAACACCCAAACCATGAAAAAAGTGCCACTTATAGTCCAAAAATATCGTACTTGTCTTCACGGAGATAAAAGTTAAACAGTATGGTATTAAACTTGTCTTATCTCCATGGATACAAGCAGACGCAGGCTCAACCGGAACAAGTTACAGGTGAGACCCCATGTTTTTTTGCATGTTTAGCTGTAAGAATACCTGTAATTGTATACATGCAATATGAATAAGTTTATTACAACACTACGGAACATTTCAGGCAAAGCGGTAACATCATTAAAATAGGGTGACCAAAGTCTCAAAATTCTAAACTGGGACACACTCGGGTTGGTGGTTGGTGTAAATTAAATTGTGAAAAGAGCGTCTAACATTGTTCATTCTTGTGTCAGTCATAATCAGGGATTTCTGTCACTGCATTTTATTTGCTTCATTCGCAATTACGGTTTTCTCTATTTAGGCTAAACAAATGACACATTATGCTCCTCTTTACTGTTGGCAGGGATCAGATTAGTCAAAAATTGTGAATTGTGTCCAGTTTTAGTCCCGTTTAACCTTAGATTGGTCCTGGTTTAGGTCAACTTGAACAAAAATAGGGACAGCTGAGATATTTCTTGTATAAAACTGGGACAAATCACTGGTTTTGTATAAATTTGATGGGACAGGGGACACAGGGCTCAAAACTGGGACTGTCCCGGGTAAATAAAGACACCCCCAAGAGAATGTCAACGTTCCCTTGGGGTGAGCTGGAAAGTATCAATAGTCTTATCTTTTGGGCACCAGGTCTTCCCTGAAATAGATTCTGAATGTCAGTGGGACTATCTTGGTTTAATAAAGGTCACTTAATAAAAACAGACATTGGAGCTGTTCTGCTAATAGCAATCAGCCAGGAAAAAGGCTTTTAGCGCCATTTAGCCACCGGGCCGCCCTGCTAATGTATACAGAGTGAGCACCGAAATATGAGTCTGTGAGTGTTTATTATGGACTTAAAGGGCCTGGACCACACACTTAGCCCTTTCTGTTGCTGTGGCATTGCACCATTACACAGAAACTACTGTCTGGGTTAGTCTCAGGCAGTGATTTTTCTCTAGAGATCTCACATCTTTGTCTACTATTTTATTTTTGTTATTAAAGCTCTTAAAAACGCACCATGAGAGAGATTGAAGTGTTTTGAATGATGTCAGACAGTTGGATTCCTGTGATGTTTAGCATTCTGGAAGTAAATATTGCATTCATTTTCCCATAAAATGTACAATAAATAATTAATAATAATAAAATAAAAGTTACAAAGCTTTCTCAGGACTATTCAGCTCTGTGGTAACTCATGACCGCAAGACCTATAACTTTATTTAAAATCTGTTTCTGAAACGTTATTAAAGCATTTCAAATGATCTTGTATTCTGAATGTGCTTTTTCGGTTTAAAACGACCGTGTCATGGATATTAGTTCGCCTACAGCTGCAGTAGTTAGACTAAGCGATGTCTTTGAAATGTTTTTGAAAAGTCTAAAAATGGAGGGACAATTTACTTTAAGAACCAGAGCGGGTGAACACTGCTGAGACATTCCCCTGTCATTTGTTTTTGTATTTGTTATTACCTGAGAAACCATTATTTAAAATGATGTACCGTATTTTTTGGACTATAAGTTGCTCCGGAATATAAGTCGCACCAGCCAAAAAATGTGTAATGAAGAAGAAAAAACATATATAAGTTGTACTTTTTTGGGGAAATTAAGTTTAAAGAATTAGAAATCAGGAACCGACATTTTATCTTGAAAGGCAAGTTAAAGTAAAAACAATAGAACAGAGAACAACAAACTGTTAATGTCACATATGAACAGTTCTTCAGATAAACTATAACATAAACAACAGAACAGAACAAGTTTAACAAACTCTCCATCTCACTCCAAATCACTAAATCCATTCAATTCTTCATCCTCGGTGTCACTTTTGAGCAACTCCACGACCACCGGAGGTAAAAAGAGCGCTGCTTCCTCTTCTGTGTAGCTGTCATCAGACTCAGCATCAGTTCCGGTTAGAATTATTCCGGCCTTTCTGAATCCCGACAGGATGGGTTCGGTGTCACTGAAGTCCAGACTTCGTCCATCCATCCAGTGACTTCAGGAAAGTTTCATAGCGCCTCCTCCCGGTTGCTGTGAAGCTGTTGTTCTCCATCCCCGCTTTCTGCCAGTCCCTCACAAGTTTCTCGCTCACTCCAAACTTTCTTTCTGCTGCTCGATTACCGTTTTTGGCTGCATATTTCATGACTTGCAGCAGGACAGAGGCTCTTTCTGCAGGAGACATGCGCAGTAGAGTGAAGTGACAGTGGTACAGGAGGAACAGGAAAAGTGTGAAAATTTTAATTTATAAGTCGCACCGGAGTATAAGTCACAGGAAACACCCAAACCATGAAAAAAAGTGTGACTTATAGTCCAAAAAATACAGTAGCTTGGCAAGTATTTCATCAATGACAAAAACTACTCCGTGTATGTTTTTGATAAGCAAAAAATGTTAGAACATGATCAAAGCTGAAACAGTCCCACTTGAATGACGTGTGTTCTCCAGGAATATTCCACGGACAAATGCCAGGAAGGACACGTGCTTATAAATGGCCAGTCCCAGTGTATTGTACATTCCTCTTCAATGACTTCTCAGACCGCCGCAGATCTCTTTGTGCCACATAAAAGGTGAGTGAAGCGTTTGGTCCAAGGTCATCGGCTGGAGCTCGATTTGAATTTCTAAACATCTGGTGACGGAATGAACCACTATGACTCCACAAAAGGTCATATTTGATTGTATTATTGGTGACGAGGTGGCCACCTACATTCAAGATATTCTATTTTTAACCAGTGGAAAAGTTGTATTTCATATATGGGCCCAGTCAAGCAGAAGTAAACAGCAAGGCCAAAAATTCAAGTTAATGCATCTGATATAAAAATGTATTCAACAGATACATATGTTCTCTAGTTTATGAAACTGTTTATGTATGAAACATGTATGAAACATGGAACAAAAATTATTTCCCAAATTTCAAAGACCTGCAAATCATGTAAATAAATGGATGTATTTCATCATATCTTGTGTTATTCCATCTTTGAACTGTTGATGAAGGGACATGATTTAAAAAAAAAAAAAATATTTAAATGATAAAAATTTGCTTGGAAGGACTGACATATTTTATAGAAATAGTTTCCTTTCATTTTGAAGTAATATTAAAGTATTCAGAAGAAAAAAGCTGAGAAATTATGTAAAATCCTGCACCTTCTACTTGTTTGCACAATTTTCCCTCCGTTACTTTTCCCTCCGTTACCATGACCTTTCTTAATAAAAAATCTCATTACTCAAAAAGTAAGAGATTTTTCAACCTAATCTTGTACCATATGGTAGAAAACTATATGAAGCAAATATTCAAACCAGTTTGTTAAGGATATGTAAGTGAGAACCAAGAGTTATCACTGTTTGTATTTATTGCCCAAAAAGTACAGCATATTTCATTCCCTCCGTTACTGACATGAGTTTTTAAATTTTTTGTCAACAACTTGAAAGAATATCACAGGTTTAACTTTACCCTGTTGGAGTGTAACTCTTTCCTACATTCTGATACCTTATTTATTTCAATAGTTCCTCTAGTTTCTGAATAAGAGCTGTTTGAATGTAAAAAATCTGCCCCTGTTTCCCTCCATTACAGTTTGACCCACTGGACCCACATCTATCCATCATATACACTACCGGTCAAAAGTTTTAAAACACACAAATTTTTCCAGTTACTTATTGCAATTCAAGTCATGCAAGTCCAATGAATAACTTGAAATGATACAAAAGTAGGTACTGAACAGCCAAAGATTAAAAAAAAAAACGATAACGATAATAAAACACAAGTCCAAGCTTTGCCAAAACTACCTACAGTCTCCAGATTTAAAGCTGATTTTGGATGAACTGAACAGAAGAGTGAAGCAACCTACAAGTGCCACACATTTATGGGAACTTCAGCAACAGACTTGGGAAGAACTTTCTGAAGAATATTTGATTTCTATTGTAAAAAGAACGAGCCATGAGTGTGTTCAGCTGTTATATCTGCCAAAGGTGGACACTTTGATTTGTTTTATTCTATAAATTTATTTCATGATTTCTTTTTCAACTCAAAGCTTATTCGTTCTATGCTTTCATTTCAGTGCAGTGACACAATAAACTGAATAATTATGTTTTTTTCTCGTAAGCATCCATGTTTGTTTTGCATGCATGTCCCTGTCCCTGATTGACTAATCTGTTTCAGACTTAGACAAACTTTATCGATCCGCAAGATAAATTATTTGGAGCTTCAGTCGCTGTCTGTCAGCCACACCCATCTGAAGGAGATGCCCCAGTGACCAGACTCACATCTTTATTAAGTATTGCAGAAGGGGGTTTTCTACATTCCAGGTAAATGTTCATCATATATGAAAATACACTACAGGTCAAAAGTTTTAGAACACCACACTTTTTTCCAGTTTTTGACTGAAAATTATTCAGTTTGTCCAATGAGGTTCATTTGGTCTTCCAATATTAGGTTCTTTTTTCAGACGAGTCTGTTACAGTTTTTTCGACTGCTCCCTGCGGTTTTCCTCAGAGTGGTCACGTGATGTTGCTGTCACATGTTTTGCCGCTGTCTTCCTACTGGAACGTGCCCACAGGACTATAAATCTGGACGAGGGGACTTTTTTACTCTCACACACCTGGGATACTGTCCTGAGGAAGTCGGACTGCAGATGGCGCTGTCATTCTGCCTCCTCCAATAGGAAGACAGCGCCAAAACCTGTTTAAATCAGCTGACCGACATGTCACAGCAACATCATGTGACCACTCTGAGGAAGACCGCAGGGAGCAGTCGAAACTATCAGGTATGAAAAACAAACCTAATAACATAAAATACCAGAAAACCAAATTAACCTCATTGGACAAACTGAATAATTTTCAGTCAAAAACTGGAAAAAGTGTGGTGTTCTAAAACTTTTGACCAGTAGTGCATTTTCATATATGATGAACATTTACCTGGAATCCAGAAAACACACTGCTGCAGTCCTTTATAAAGATGTGAGTCTGGTCACTGGGGCATCTCCTTCAGATGGGTGTGGCTGACAGACAGCGACTGAAGCTCCAGATAATTTCCCTTGCAGATCGATAAAGTTTGTCTAAGTCTGAAACAGATTAGTCAATCAGAGACAAGGACATGCATGCAAAACAAACATGGCCTCTTACGAGAAAAAATATGAGAGTGGACTGAAGAAGTGATTTGTGCAGAATCATTGGCTGGTAAATCCAGACTGATGTCAAAGCATCACTGCATTTTAATCCAGAGGGATGTCAGTCTGATCTCCACTCCCTCGGCCGTGTCTCAGACCAAACCCACAACCGTGCAATTACATTTGTGTAGTGAAACAAAGGAGTGCATATCATGTACAAACAAAATCACTGATTGAGTATGAATCTACAATGTTTTTCAGTTTCCTGTGATAGTTTTGCTTTTCTCTTTGACTCACATCAAGTGTTGAAGAAGTTTGTATTCTCGATCCCAGGCAAGCAGAATCAATGAGCGAAGCCAAGTGTTTGTAAATAAGTTTTTATTTATACAGCACTTTTCACTAGCCTGATTCATCAGCCAGTTTCACTTCGTGGAATCCGTCTGCATTAGAATTAGTTTGCTCGACAATAGGCGGGTACTTTTTACATTTAACCAATCACTGCTATTTGGTCATGACACATGTAATGCACTGCTAATGGGGCTAACTGGTATATTAAGCTTTTCCCAAATCCCGTAGGAAGAAGGGCAATAACGTCTTTCCCCTTGATAAAATTCTCCAAACATTCTCTTTTTTCCGGTTTAAAATCCTCAATCTCGGGACTCGTTGACAACACAGAATATATGGCTCTTCACTGATTGGCTGTTGCCTGAACCCACACTTCCGGGGTTCCTGCAGACCGTCTAGTGTATTCTGATTCCTGACCTAGTCGCTGGAGAGAAATTAAATTGTGTGGAGGCACTAGGTGATGCCAGCCTGGCTGCCTTTTCACAGATATATGCCACAAAGACGCTTTACAGAGCATTATTCTTTCACTCTCCACCCGGTGGTGGTAAACTACTACTGGAGCCACAGCTGCCCTTCCACCCCGACCACATCACTTTCATACTCGGCACACTAAGACACAAAGACAGTTTATGTGACTGGCGCCCCCCTATGGCAACTGATTTTCTTAACCAGGCCCGGCCTTACTTAGTTTCTGAGACCTGACAGGATCAGGATTTGACAGACTGGTATTATTGTCCACATAAGCATAGCTATCTATCTATCTATCTCTCTATCTCTCTATCTATCTATCTATCTATCTATCTATCTATCTATCTATCTCTCTATCTATCTATCTATCTATCATCTATCATCTCTATCTATCTATCTCTCTATCTCTCTATCTCTATCTCTATCTCTCTCTCTATCTATCTATCTATCTATCTATCTATCTATCTATCTATCTATCTATCTATCTATCTCTCTCTCTCTATATCTATCTATCTATCTATCTATCTATCCATCCATCCATCTTGTCCATAGAGAGTCTATCTATTTTTTTATCTTTTATTATTTATTTGTACCTTTGCGCTGAACAAGGACTGCACTTAATTTTCACTGTATCTGTTACCTTGACAATAAATATTTTCTATTCTAAAGAAATATGATTTAGTTCTAAATGGTGTCTGACCAATGAGCTCCTTCATTTCATATGCGTCACTGAAATAAACAAATCTGATTGGAGAGCGCTGTATGAATTTGGCTCAAGGAGGGAGCGATGATCAGACTGATATCCCTCTGTAAAAAAAAAAAGAAGAAAAGTACAGCGAGAGCATTGTGGACTTAACAGGCAGAGTGCAACTATATTGGAAACAACATCTCTATCATAACTACAGCAGTAACTCATTCTTTCAGCTTTAACGTTTGTCGTTCTAAAAATAAGAATACATATTAACTTGAGGTCCACATAAAAGTAATGAAAATATATATATATATATAAAAAGATATTCAGTCTTTCAGGGCAAATGCTCGGGAGATAAAAGCCTTGTGATGATGCAGAAATCATGAAACAGAATGTGGAGCTTTGCCAGCACAAGTTTCCTGGAAGTTCTCCCCAAATCCTCCAGGTCTCCCCCGAGGCTGCGGTTAATATTCAGGCTCCCGGCTCCGAGCAGATCCAAGGCATGTCCTCCTCCAAACCCCTACTGCATCTATTCAGCGAGAGGGCGGACTTCAGCTCCAGAGAATTCACTGGTTGTTTCTTTTTTTCATTTTATAACTGAATTAGCATTATTTCGGACTGGAGTTGCATAATCGTCGGCCTGCTCTATGCTAATGGACACCCCAGGATATGGTTGTGTAGCTGCAGGGTTTTTTTGGATCATGACCCGGTGACATTGTGTAGGAGGAGATTCGACTATGGAGGAAAAAAACAAAACAAAAAGCAAGTGAATAGCAATTAACATGTACATATTTGTGACATCAGGACTATGATAATTGGTCTGAATGGGTTTAATACTATAAGTAGAATATTGTGACTGCTGCAGGAGAAAAGAGAGCTTTGAAATTCTCACACTGTAAAAAATACATGTATTATTCATATTTTTAAAAAGTAATGACTCAAGGTTGCCAAATAAACGCCATACTTTTCAAATAAACTACTTTTTTATAAGCAAAAACACAAAAATTACAAAAAATGTCATTAAGCCTTTAAAAAATATCATTATTCAGGGTTCACGCTCTTTTTCACTGACAAAATTTCAAAACTTTTTCATGATCTAAAGTGAATTTTCCATGACGTTACAGCACCTACATGTGTAGGTCATCAGACTTTTAGGGTTAAATATGAAATGTTAACTCTTTCCACTCACCTCTTGGTTTGGTATTATAGTTTTTAACATTCAAAATACTGTCAGTGCATTTGTTGTTGTGTCTTTTAAACAAAATGTTGCAGACGTTCGGAAATAATCATTATAGTCTAATGAGAACTAAACAGAACGCTGTAGTTGCGTGAGAGATCCAAAAATTCCATGAATTTTTCAGGATCTCCATGGCTACGTTCAGACTGCAGCCTGAAGTGACCCAAATCCGATTTTTTGGCCCCATGTGACCTGTACCTGATCTTTTAATGACAGATCAGATTTTTTCAAATGCGACCAGGCCACTTGGATATGTGATATCTGATCTTTTGACATGCGACTTCAGTCTGAACGGCCAAAGTGCATTCATCCGACCTACACGTTATCAACAAGCCACAAACGTCACTATTCTGCGCTGAAGTAGGCGAAAATTGTTAATGAACTCTGTGTCACTGAAGCGAAGCACATCCACATGTTCCTTTCTATGGACTGTCCCACAAAACGCCACAGCCAAAAACCTCGTCCTTCTCCTTCTCAATCTCCTCCTTAAAAGGAGGTACAAAAGGAATCACCAGGTGCTCAATGCTCGCGTCCACAGAGCACGCTCGCTGCGGTTGACGTCGTCGTGTCTCCAGTGCACATGCGGGACACTTTCGAGCCGTTTACTGTTCACACTGGAGATCACATGCAAGTCGTATTTAATTGGAAATGTGAACGACCTCACAAAAACATCAGATTTTGATCGGATCGATACAGTTTGGCTAATACTTACAATATTTTACTATATTATGTGGTACGCAGTGATGGGCAAGATTCTCCAAAGATGTAATTATAGTTACCTGTTACTTTTCCCTCTAAGTAATTGATTTACTAACCGTGTTACTGTGATGAAAGTAACTAATTACCAGATAAAACAACTATTAAATTACATCCAGAGGCATAATGGATGGGGGTCAACACCAGTCAGACTTTGGCCTGTTGGAAATCAAATGCCCAAATGTCACTAGTTCTGTTGACTGCCCTTACATCACGATAAAGGAGGGTAAACACACTGAGACTGTTCCAGGCTTTTTACTGGCAGGTCCAGGGACAGATGTTAGAAGAAGACATGTTCATCCAGATAATTCCCCGTGACGTGGACATTATACATAGCCTGATTAACCGGCTGACCTCGCAGCATTAGAATTCGTTCACTTGACGGTAGGTGGGTACTTTTTATCATTTAACCAATCGCTGCTATTTGGTCGTGACGCTGTCCTAGTTTTGTTTTACCTTGCCTCCACCCACCTCGGATCCGCCCCTCTGATCAGCCTCACCTGGCCCGCCTGATCAGTGGGGGTATAAAGGCCCGGAGCTACCACACGAAGGGTGACCAGTGGGTCCACCGCTGCAGCTTCCTTAGTTGTGTATTTTTGTGTTATCTTTATCTACATTTTGTACACCTTTTTAGCACTTTTTTGTAATAAATGCCCTTTTTTTTTCACCTCGCCACGCTTCCAGTTTTTGTTCCACACCCAGTTTATTTTAACATCTTATTTTAACAACCGTGCCACCCCCTAGACACCTGTGGCACGTAACATTAAGCCTGTCCCAAATCCCATAGGAAGAAGGACAATAACGTCTTTCCCCTTGATAAAATTCACCAAACATTTTCTTTGTTCCGGCTTTAAATCCTCGATCTCGGGAATTGTTGACAACACAAAATATATGGCTCTTCACTGATTGGCTGGTGCCTGGACTCGCACTTCCGGGGTTTTTGCGAACCATCTAGTGTATTCTGATTCCTGACCTAGTCGCCGGAGAGAAATTAAATTGAGCAGAGGCACTAGGTGACACCAGCCTGACTACATTATACAAACCATTAAAGTAAAATCTGATTCTTTCTCTTTCTACCTTTGTCACCAGTTTGTGAATTTGACTGTAAATGTGTTTGAAACGCTGTATAGGGAAGGAATTATAACCTCATCAATGACTTGTTGCTGCATTGTGTTTTTGATTGCGATGTTATGTTTAGGCTAAACAATAAATGATTTAGATGTAAGCAATTCAGTGTTTTGTTAGTCGTCAAGAGATACTGTGCATGTTGAGTGCAATGGAGCCCCCCCCGGTGTTACTTTTCCCTCTAAGTAATTGTTTTAGTAACTGTTTTACGGTGTGATGACAGTAACTAATTACCAGATAAAGTAACTGTTAAATCACAGAAAAGAACAAAAACACCACAGCTGATCTATCTCTCTTCAGCCTCATTTGTTCGGCAAATCAGAACATGCACAAAGAGTTATAAACTGTTTTCATCCACAGAGATCAAAAGCACCGAAACAGCTGCCCGCTTTACGCAGCAGCCTGTGTCCAAACGCACTGATACCAGAACATTACAAACATACGCGACATGACGATTATACACGTGTAAAACCAGAACCGGCAAACTGAAATGAGATGAGCTGCTCTTACGGTAAGTATCGTATCTAGTGATGGGCGAATGGAGCCTCGTGAAGCGTTGACACCTCAGTCGCAATATTGTCTCAAACGGTTCGACGTGTCTGAGGCCTCGGACAAACACTGACCTCTAGTGGACAAATTTAACCATTGGCATGCAGGTGTCTCAGCGTCGATGAAGTATTGTTAGTGTAAGACAATACTCCTGTGCAGAGCGACACCGTACCTAACAACAACAATAATAATGATTTAAAATAATATGTAAAGAGCAAAATAAATAGCATGTTGTAAATAAGAAAATAGGTGACCTTGTTAGGTGGAATTAGACTACGTTCAGACTGCAGGGCTTCACGCTCAATTCCGATTTTTTTGTGAATTCCGATGTTTTCGCGAGGTCGTTCACATTTCCAGTTAAATGCGACTTGTATGTGACTCCTGTGAACATTAAATGGTCCGAAAGTGTCCCGCATGTGCACTGGAGGACAGGATGATGTCAACCGCAGCGAGCGTGCTCTGTGTTTACAGAAGTTGTCCAAACACGGACGCGAGCATTGAGCACATGACGATTTTAAAGTTCCTCTCGTACCGAAGCCAGAACATGAACAACTTACTTGTTTTAAGGAGGAGATTGAGAAGGAGAAGGACGAGGTTTTTGGCCGTGGTGTTTTGTGGGGCAGCGGCACCGACGTCCGTAGAAAGGAACGTGTGGATGTGGAGACGGAGCCAAGAGTGGTGAGTGGTGATGTGCTTCACTTCAGTGACACAGAGTTCATTAACAATTTTCGCCTGCTTCAGTGCAGAATAGTGACGTTTGTCGCTTGTTGATAACGTGTAGGTGGATGAATGCACTTTGGCCGTTCAGACTGAAGTCGCATGTATCGTTTTCAGGACCACATATCCAAGTGGCCTGGCTCACATTTGAAAAAATTGGATCTGTGTCGTTCAGACTGTCATTAAAAGATCAGATACAGGTCACATAGGGGCTAAAAAATCGGATTTGGGTCACTTCAGGCTGCAGTCTGAACGCAGCCTAAGTGATCCCAAACCATGGATTGCTTTTTTCCACTTGTAGATGCCATCGAAAATGACACAAATGCCAAAAGTCGCCAAAAGTCATTAAAATCACCACTAACGTCACACAATACTCCTCACTACCCAACATTTTTAAGATATATTGGTGCATCTTTTATACTGTAGCAGTTTAGCGCTTGTCAAACCACGGAAGTGCATTGAACACTCTTAAACACCCTGAACCAATCGCAGAGCGGAACATTTGCTGAGCCAATGAAACGCTTCAATACACTGAAGCGATTGAGCGAAGCAGTAGGGGGAGGGACCGACACTTCGAGACTTTGGTCACGTGAGCGAGACGAGCTCCGAGGCAGTGCTTCGGAGCATTTTGTTTCAGAAAGAACGAAACGTACTCCGGAGCTCCGTCTCATTTGCCCATCACTAATCGTATCGCATCGCTGTGTCCACTATGGCCTCGCTGACGTCTTTTTAGTGTAAACTTCAAATACACGTGTCACAAAGAGTCGCCAAATAACCATGTATATTCATAAAGTCCTTTTGTACACCATATATTTCATCACGAGAGTTGAAAACAGTTAAGTATTTGCTCCCGTGTCAGCTCTAAAACGATGAAATGTCAGAAAAGTCTTTACAGATGCATAATTGTTCACGTTTACTGTCAGTGTCAGAAAAAGTGAGTAGTATTATTCTTAAACAGTGTTATTCCGTAATTTGTCTTGTCTTATTTTCTTTTAATCAGATAACTTGTTTGTGAGATGTATTTATCTATATTGGACAGGTCTGAGACTGGCTCGCGTTTAGAGGCTGAAGCGTGTCGAGGTAAATACATCTCACTTAAGTTGTCTTATTAAAAGAAAATAAGAAGCTATTCCCAGCGTCAGTGGTTGAGTTACTTACTATTGCTCTTTGTTGCAACAAAAGAAGTCCAAAGCACCTTGGCTCTTGCCTCAGAAAATTGTGAGCGTTTATAAACTCATTATGGTGAATAATTAGGAGGCTCAAAATGCAAAAGGTAAGTGAGGAATAACCATTGCAAAATTTAAAATCAACTGTTTTTGAAGTTTTAAAGGTGCACTGTAACTTTTCGGTAAGGGTCCTGTCATCTTCTTGTTTCTATGTCATTGCTTTGCTTGGAATATTCCACAGTATGACATTAAACAGCTCTACCTTACATACAAAGTAGGAAAAAAAAAAAAAAAGGTATCAGACACCCACTGACGGAGAAGAGAGTTTTATTATAATTATTATTATATTATAATAAGTTAAATGAGTTGAATAAGTTAAATGGAAAAAAAAATTAATTAGGTGCACACGGGTGTACAACAGGTAAAAAACAGGTGTACACTTGGCTATACTGTATCTGGTGATATGAAATCTGTTTAAATACAATATTTTTTTTTTTTTTTTTTTATGAATATAGTACTCAGAACATGCATATATCAGATGCTGAAAGTAGTTTTTTGTTTTCGATTTTGCACCTGACCAGGTAAACTCTCATTTTCAGTGAGCTGTTATAAACCTGTAAATGAGTTGAATCACATTTAAACATTAATAGATGAAGAGTTCAGAGTCTAAGGTTTCCAGAGACACCAAATATGTCTGTGTTTCAATGAAGTTCATGAGTGTAGTAGCCCTAGGAATATATGTATGGGTTGTTCCTAGCAAGCGTCCAAGGGGGAAAGAGTTAAGATGGTCAAAATCAGGTAGAGCTCAGTATAAATCATAACCATTTTTTTTTTTTCAGCGTTAGAAACAACTTGATTAAATCCACTTTAGAAACCATGTAAGGTATCACAGTGGTAAGATACTCAAAGTTCAGAGAGTTTTAATGTAAAGCGAATTCAAAAGTTTGCACTGGCCAGACTTAAATAATTCCCTTTGTAACCGATTTAACAACGTCGCTCCAAACTTTTCTCTCTTCTGAGGACCTTCCGTGCTGTGGTCTTTCTGGCTGCTTGAGATGCCAGTCACTGTTTGGTATACGAGCCAAAAGTTCCCCTCAAATCCACATTGAACCATCTCCTGAGGTTTACCCAGCCGCTGTTGATATAGGATATTTCCCTCGGGGCCCTCCTCCTTTCCCTTCCAAGTATACGTGACGCGCCCGGGCCCCCAGACGAGCCGAGGGGCCGACGCTTGACTGACAGCTCATATCACGGCCCCACACTGAAATGAGAGAAAGGATTGATACTGTGGAATTGGGGTGGGCATTTAAGAGAAATCGATGTAAGCTTGTGCAATGATTCCTTATGAAATGGTTGAGCCCCTGAGATAAAGTGTCCAAAATCTGTGTATTGACAAACTTGGGCGAAGAAAAGTTTGTGCGACGCTATGAATAACTTGTGCTGTGGGTGAAAAAGTTGCAATTGGAGCTAACGGACAGAGAGGTTTGGGATGATGAAGGGAAATAAAGATAAGAATGGGGCCTAAACTTTGGGAAATGGAGAGGCCGAGTGGGCTGATGGTTGTGCTGCTGAGGAAGAGACGGAGAAGTTTATATTGCAATGGTAACTAGGGAGAAATCCAAAATTAGAAATCTTATATTACACAAAATTTACTCTTGTTGTGCATTTTTTGGATTATAAGACGCACATAAAATCATTTCATTTTCTCAATAATCAACGGTGCGCCTTATGTATTAATTCTGGTTGTGCTTACTGACCTCAAACCGATTTTATGTGGTACACGGCGCTCAAAAATCTGTCAAAATGTTTTAGTACAACTTTGGTAAACTACGAAGCCGCACCGCTTGATGGATTGTCGGAGAACTACAGCGACCATAGGCAGGAGTCTCGCCGAGTAAAGGGCGAAGTCTAGTTCTGCGCACACTGCCGCCGTCAACTTGTCGCAGAAAGAACACTCATATTCCTCTGAGTCATGTCCTTTCGTCCGACAGAAGTTTACCACATCAGCGCACAAGGAGTGAGCAGTTTTTTCAGCGCTTTTAGTATATGCAAATGAGCCACGTGATTTTAAGTTTTGTTTCTGTAAAATGTAAACAAATGTGTGCAAAGCTGCATTAAACACATTATTACTCAGTGTATATTTGAGCCCTCCTCCTAGGAAATAAAAAAATAAAAAAACTTAAATGGTCCACCCACATCCACATTCATAATCCACACTCACCAAGACAGGGAGGCAACGCCGGGCGAATTAAACCACAATCTGCCAGTGGGCTAAGGGATCAGTCTCAAGTGTCGTCTGGTCTTTCAGAGTTCAGAGTTCTACATGGACAAAATGGATTACCCTGGACACACGATGCACACATTAGCAAATACGGGTAAATAAGTTTTAAATTGTCTGAAATCTCAAGAAAAAATACTAAATGGATTCAAACAGCGTATTCTCAACAGCCTGCGATCAATATGAGTTTTCATGGTCGTTTTCTAGGAGTTTGAGGGCCTGTTTACAAGAAAATGCTTGCGAGTAAAAATGACAAAATATTTTATCAGAAGTGCCTTTTCGTTTAAACCAGGGGTGTCAAACATACGGCCCTGGTCCAGCCCTCCAAGACCTTTAATCTGGCCCTCGGCTGATTTTCTACAAAAATATTTTAATTATATTGTCTATTAAAATATTGGTAATTTTCTACGCTGCTTTGCATAGTAGCGTCTCCAGCGTCTCTGTACGTGGCCCCTCCCACCAGAGCAGCACAAATGAAGACTTGTCTCTTTCCAAACGCTCTTAAAGGACGATCGTTTTGACTGTTGACCGTGACACCCTCATCAACAAAATGTCAAAAATGAGAAAAGTGGAACCGAGTGCAGGATTTTCCAAGAAATTTAAACACATTGTGTTAAAACACATTGTGTTGAAATTTTGTTGTGTTGAAAATGTTTTGTAAAAGAAAGAGTTCATCAATTAAAAAAGATTTCTGTAATAGATTTCTGTTTCTCTGCACAAATATTTGAACTTATTGCTGTTTTTGGGGTTTATATGTCATGAGTTTTCTGATCCGTCCCCTTTGGGATCAAAGTAGGTTGGATACAGCCCCCGGACCAAAATGAGTTTGCCACCCCTGATTTAGACGATGACGACATTTTTGGGGCTTAAAAACGCGAAAATCTGAAACCACCCTCCAGAGTGGAAAAGTTGAATACGCTCCGCCGTAGCGTTTCCGTTTACACTGCCCAAGACGCAAAACTCTGGTCAGATCTGCTCACGTCAGGTACACGTTTATATCACATACATCACCACCGAGCCGCGAATTCCAAACACTTTTGCGTCACCGTATGCACGCAGATTTCCTCCTGAAAGCACTCGTCTTAACTGGGAATAAAAAGTGAAGACACGACACTACTTTTGCGTCTTCTGTTCAGACCGTCATCATATGAACGTCGCCTGATTTTGTTATTATTGGTCAGACTGTGTTAAATTAAAGCTCAGATTAAAGCCTCAGACAGATCAGGTGTAAAGTATAAATAGGCACGTTTAGAACTTTTCTGATGTATTGCCTATGTGAATATTGTTTTTAGAGTAATTACAGAAAGTGACGGAGTGTAGGTTCCATTCTGGGTTCACCTCCTGATTGCAGATGAAATAAAGTGCAGTGTGTATTGAAGGCAGTTATATACAGTGTGTGTTAGGGACTTGAATTGGTCACCAGTCGTGCACATAATTTATTCTCTCTCTACTTTCAGCCCCAGGAGCCCTTATGAGCACTCAGCCAAGCCAGTCCTTATGATCACTCTGTCCACACAGCGGATGCATTATTGCAATCTTCCCTCAGATACCGTGAAGAAAATAGAAAGCGGTCTTTAGGACTCTGAAAGTTCTGCTGGGAAGTAACAATTCTTTTGCTTTGTTTTGTAACTGAATCTGAACATCCAACAACGTGCAAATCTGGAACTATAAGGTTATAATTCAGTCTGTTTAATGCAGCTCTTTGCTCAAACACTGACGCCTCAACTTTTTCACACCACCCGCAAACGGTAGTCAGGCTCAGGGCAGAGCGTGGACGACGGCGGGTCCAGGGATCAGAGCTTTCTAGGAGACTTGGAAGGAGAGTACCATCACCCCATCCTCTCATGTAAGTGCCTTTTACTTTACGCAGGACTCTGAGGACTGAAAATGGAGACCCTGCACCTGCGCAGTACAGCACCACACCCGCCCGTTAACCCGTGATTATATCAAATTTAAATCCGCACTCACCCGGACCCGTTATCCGCCCGTGATAAATCGGGATCGGTCCATGAGTCTGACAGCCCAATAGTCCAGGACTAAACCAGGACTACACCAGGACCACACCAGGACTACACCAGGACTACACCAGGACTGAACTAGGACTACACCAGGACTACACCAGGACTGAACTAGGACTACACCAGGACTACATCAGGACTACACCATGACTGAACCAGGACTAAACCAGGACTACACCGGGACTACACCAGGACTACATCAGGACTGAACCAGGACTACACCAGGACTACACCATGACTGAACCAGGACTACACCAGGACTACATCAGGACTACACCAGGACTACACCATGACTGAACCAGGACTGAACCAGGACTACACCAGGACTGAACCAAGACTACACCAGGACTACACCAGGACTGAACCAGGACTACACCAGGACTGAACCAGGACTACACCAGGACTACACCAGGACTGAACCAGGACTACACCAGGACTGAACCAGGACTACACCAGGACTACACCAGGACTACACCATGACTGAACCAGGACTACACCAGGACCACACCAGCACTACACCAGGACTAAACCAGGACTGAACTAGAACTACACCAGGTCTGAACCAGGCCTGAACCAGGTCTAGTAAGTAAGTTTTTATTTATATATAATTTTCACAGACATTTGTCATGAGAGAATGAGAGCCTCGCACATCAACTACTAGAGACGGGTGCGTTGGAGGAGAGGGAGCAGCCCCAGAACATACAGAAAAATCCCGCACACCGTCTTACTTGCAAACTGTGAAATTTATTAGGACAAACCGTGCAACGTTTCGGCACTAGGCCTTCGTCAGGCAAACAGAATGAGAGCTCAGGTGGCCATCTTAAATAGAGTGTGGCAAGCAAAGGGAAGCATTTTGGATTCACACTCTCCAAACTTTAGCTCCTAAAGGACTCAATGACGTCATTAGGACTCTTGTTCTGGGTGGGCTGTATATGGGCTACAGCTTAAGATTCATTGTGTATATATATAGATGTGTATATGGCACGACAACATTATTTTATAGTTGGGTGAATGTTTACTATGTCTATATGTATCCATATATTCTTCTTACTTTTCTAATATTATTCTATGATCGTTATATGATGATTTCATTATTATTATTTGTATTATTATTGCACTATATGTTGACTGTCTTTGTTTTTTGAATTATGGGGTTTTGTGTGCACTGTTTCTTTATGACCTGTCACCCTTGGGTGCTTGCCACACTCTATTTAAGATGGCCACCTGAGCTCTCATTCTGTTTGCCTGACGAAGGCCTAGTGCCGAAACGTTGCACGGTTTGTCCTAATAAATTTCACAGTTTGCAAGTAAGACGGTGTGCGGGATTTTTCTGTACAGACATTTGTCACAAAGACGCTTTACAGAGCATTATTCATTTACTCCATACTATTGTAGCCACAGCTGCCCTGGGGCAGACTAACTGAAGCTACACCAGAACTGAATCAGGACTAAACCAGGACTAAACCAGGACTGAATCTACGCCGTGTCATTAGCTGATTATAAATATATACACGTCGCAACCGCCAAGCCAATCGCCAGGAGGACTACACCAGGTCTAAACCAGGAATAAACCAGGTCTAAATCAGGTCTAAACCAGGACTGAACCAGGAGCGCAGCCGCCGAGCCGATCACCTCCACTGATAGTTTTATGTAGTAAATACACTAAAGTCACTTTCAGTCTGGTTCACCGTTCCGGGAAAAGACCGGGAAATGGCACTTGTTTCCAGGGCAACGTCAAGTATTTTTCTCCCGTTCGTCGTTCATTTGATTCACCTGACCCGCCCTTGTGTAATTCATACCCTAGAACTTTAAAATCCGCTCGTTTTATCAACTTTATTTGCGGGTACCTCTTGGAGTTTACTGCTTTATTTACTGCTCGTAGTTGGCCCTGAAAGCCTCATAATTTTTGAAACTGTATTTACGCAACGCTGTTCTGCAGATACTACAGGGATAAACAACACTCACACAACATATTTGGATCAGTTTTGGCTGTATTTAATTTTTTTTTTAAAGTAACAAATGCTCTGTAATGTCAGAATCTGAATCTGAACTGAAAAAGCTGGATCGGTGCATCCCTAGTGAATCTTACAAATTTTTGGTCGCTTACGTGAATCACATTCAAACATCACCGTAAATCACACCTCCTCCTTTTCCAAAAAATAAACATTTGGATTACAGATAACCCAACCTTGTCTCTCTTATTCCATTTCTTTTTAAGCGGCCATTTTAAGGTCTCGCGGTGTTCCTCCTGCGCCGTAACCTTCCGCCTCGTATTTGTGTTTGTGCCTCATTTCGCGTTTTACCCGTCAAAGGAAAATCCGCCATTTTAAATATTCCGAATGCTCTTTATTGAAATATAATAGCAAAGGACGCCCACACCTTAATGAAACTGCTTTGACCATAATGTCCAAATGTACCTCTCCGCGCGGCCTTCTGCATTCTTTTCTGTTTTTCAAGGTTGGTTCTAATTGAAAAAAATAATAAAAATCCAGTATAACATTTTATTATCTTTGCCGTGAATGGCTCTGTATCTCTTATAACAGATATGATCGTAAACGCGTGTTCGGATTTTGCTCTCCGTGGCGACACCCATTTTAATTACCTCATTTCATTTGCTTAATTTGGACGCATTAATTCAATCAGTGTCTCATTTGAGCGGGCCAGATCGGATTAGGGGTCCCACGGGTGCACAACGTACCCCGCCGCGTGCAGGGTAAAAGCTAGTTCATTTAATAAGTCTTATCTCGTTCGGAGGGAAGTGGGAATGCGTTTTTTTGTCGCGTACTTTCTATTCAATGGCGCCGCGGAAGACCTTTAGCCAGAATGATAATGCAATCAGCGCGTTTGACGTTTGTGATTGGGACAGATTATGGAGAGGACGGCGAAGAAGGGCAGTGGAGGGAGCGCCGCGGCTCGAGCCCCGGGTCGTGCTGTGCATCTGAGTGGGGCTTCGGCACTCGTACGTCTTGTGTGTGTTTGAAGAATGAAATTAAAGAGGTTAAGATCCGTCAAAAATCAATGGCCACACGTCAAGTTACAGATGTGCTTTTATTGCCTCGTGTGAAATATTCCATTAAAGATATCTAACGTGTGTGTGCTCATCTGTAGGTGTTTTCGATTGGAAAAAAAGAATACCTTAAGAAAGCATGCATGGGTCAACTCTCCACGGATCTGACCTGTAACTTTGTCTAATGATGTTTCTGATCATAATGTTTTCTCATCTAAAAACATACCTGTACACTTGTTTAACGCACAAACTCTGCATATTTAAAATGAATTCTTATCTCAAACTGCCAGTCACAAAAACTGTCTTTGTGTCCTTAGGCAAGACACTTCATCAACATAGACCTTGTTCACAACGGCCGGAAGTGCCGCGATGTAGGGTAAATGCAACTCCCGGTTAATGCTTTTCTAATATCTGTGGAAATGTCTGGGGTATTTTCCAGCTTCATAAATCTGCCCCATCATCAAATCTTCAACCAACAAAGGTCGACAAAGGATAAACATTGTTCCATGAAGAATTTATCCACAGCTGTCAAGGTAAGAAAAACGAAAACTTAAAGGCGAACAACGACGACGCATTACTGTATTTTCCGGGGCATTAGACGCGCTCTTAAGCCTCTAACCGCATCAAAAAACGGCCGCGCGCCCCGTAATCCAGAGCGCCCTATACACGAATCCACTCGGGCGTCCCAGAACGACTTCAGTAAACTACAAAGCCGCACCACTCACAGCGCACACAAACACACACGGAGCAGACAGCGACCGCACAGCGAAAAACACCCACAGTCACACTCATCACTCCACGCCGACGAGGAACGGAACGAAGGAACGAGCCGAAAACACGAGTCCAATGTGCCACCCTGAGCCACAACTGAACAACTGAGTCATTGCGACCGACCCAGCGGACAGACAGCACCCTCCCTACGCGCCACAATTGAACAAAGCCCAGAGTCACCGTGAACGTCCACAAACAAAGTCCCAGTGACCCATCCAACTGTTGTGTTTCGTTTAAAGTCCGGTGCAGTTTATTTGTGAAAAAAATTCAAAAATAGACCATTTAATGACAGTGCGCCTTATAATCCAGAGCGCGTAATAGCCCGGAAAATATGGTACTGAACTTCTGAGCAAAACTAACATTATGAACATGGTAATGGTCACATTTTTCTATAGCGCTTTTCCACCTTCAAGGCACTCAAAGCGCTTTACAACAAGGAACCACTCACCCATTCACACACACATTCACACACCAGTGTACGCAGACACTGTGGGCAAGGTGGGTTAAGTGTCTTGCCCAAGGACACAACGACAGCATTCATCTGTGGGAGCTGGAATCACACCAGCCAACCTGTGGGTCAGTGGATCTGACCGCTCAACCTGTGATGTTTATGTTGAGAGCTGGATTCAAACCACCAACCTTCAGATCAGTGGGCAAATGCTCTACCAACTGAGCTACTGCCGCCCCATGAACATGAATTAAACTTAAGTAATAAGTAAAACAGAAAAATTATGGCAGAGGCACTCTGATTTGCAGTGAATTCCAACGCGTTTCGACTACTTTGACTACAGTAGCCCTGAAGACCAAGTAGTTGAAACGCGTTGGGGTGGCTTTAAATAAATTCACCACAAATCAGAGTGCCTCTGCCATCATCTTTCTATTTTAGGAGAATCTAGCCCTCCGGTTTGATGAGCACCTGTATGTGTAAGTTTTTTGATCCAGTACAGCGCTCCAATTTTGTTATTTCTATAAGTAATTAGTAATTCATAGTAACTTGTTAACTCATGTCAACTCAATTCCATGATGTAGATATTTGCATAAACACAGAGATTTGTGCAGTTCGAATGCTACAGATGTTCACAGATTACATGTCTCACATTTAAACTGCACAAACCTCTCTGTCTATATTAATATCAACATCATGAAGTCAATTTTATTTTTAATTGTTGAATCAGACTGAGTTCACAATTTACTTATGTTTTATTCATGACCATAATGTTAGTTTTTTCTCAGGAGTATTTCACTAATGCGTCGTCGTTGTTCGCCTTTACCTTTTCGTCTTTCTTACCTTGATAGTTGTGGATAAATTCTTCATGGACAGAATGTTTGAAGCCGCTGGAAAATAAGCGAGACATTTCCGCAGATATTTTACCATAGAAAAGCATTAACCGGAAGTGATGTTTACGCTACACTGCGACACTTACGGCCGTTGTGAAAAAGCTCTATTGTGTCCGTGAGTGATCGTGGTGGTGGGAGGGGCCTTTGATACAGATTGACAGCCTCTCTTCTGTCAGTCTGTCCCAGGGCAGCTGTGGCTATAATAATAACTTACAAACACCCGGTGTGGAGTGAATGAATAATGATTTGTAATGATCTTTGTGACATGTCTGTGAAAAGCGCTATATAAATAAAAACGTACTTAATTACTTCAGTCCTGGAATTGCTCATCTTTACTGAACTAAAGGTAAAAGGAGTTGTTAACATGGAAACTACAGCTTCATGACATCACAAGGTGGAACATAGCATTTTGAGCTAATAGTCTAATAATGCAGAATTACTCGAACATGTGAATGAAACAAAACACAACTCCAGGTCTGTTTTAGAGGCGTTATCAACATTCTAACATGGGTTTAAAGCTCACAAGAGTCAATTTTGCGTGATTCCAGTGCCGGAGAAGCAGGCGGCAGACTATCCACCAGTAAAAAGAACATTAAAGTGAAACTATCGCCTCTTTTCGACAGGCTCTGAAGCCCTACACCGGTTCAGCTTGGCGCTCTCCGGCTCAGTTAGGTTAATGGCGGACTGTGTTTCCATAGTAAGGGCATGGCTCCAGGGCCAGAGGTCTGCTAAATGAACAAGTGAACTTCTCTCACCCAGAACACTTCCTCCAGCTCTGAAGTAAAAAAAAAAAAAAAAAAAGGATAAATAAAAAGCTGCTGCCAAAGGGTGCTGGCTTTGTTTAGCTGCATGTCGGCTCAACATACAAGTTGCCGTTGCTGAAAATAACAGCGGAAATAACACAAGATCAAGTCATAGTCTGGTGATAAATCATTATTTTCTGTATTTTTCAGCTTTTTGTAGGGTTTTTCTTTTTGTTCGCCTGTGTTTTGTTGACTTTTCCAATCATTTCGCTATCATCTCCTCCCCAACAGCAGAACCAGGTACTTGAGTAGGTTAGTGAGAGTGTGCAAAAACGTGCGAGTGGTCTCATTTTATGGATCGATGACGGTTACCGTGGAGGCCAAACGTTATAAGTTGATACGGTCCTTACTGTCCTTTTTTGAGCTTTTGATCATGTTATAAACAACAACAACAACAAAAAAAAAAGGTTTTAGATGGCATCCACGCGTGTTTGTAGTCTGTAGTAGTTGATAGTTGAACTTCAGATTCAGGAGGAGCAGTGGTGAGGTTTTTGTCCTGGTTGTGGAACACTGGACCGGCTCTACACTCTCCTGAGGGTTCATGGAAATTTACCTGTTTTGTGGATCCGGAGAAGGCATTCGACCGTGTTCCTTGTGGGGGGTGCTCTGGGAGTCTGGGGTCCGTGGCTCTTTGCTAAGGGCTGTCCGGTCCCTGTATGACCGGAGCAGGAGCCGTGTTCGCATTGCCGGCAGTAAGTCAGACCTGTCCTGGTGCATGTTGGACTCCTGCCCGCTGGGAGGAATATGTCTGGCCTGGGAACACTTTGGGTAGGAGCTGGAGGAAGCGTTTGGGAATCTGAGAGTCCTTGCTTAGACCGCTGCCCCCACCGACCCGGCCCTGGATAAACAGCAGAAGAAAATGGATGGATAGATGGATGGATGGATAATCCGTGTATCATTCGTTCATTCATTTTTCAATATAAAACCAAAAATAAGAAAACGAAAAAACAACAGTTTTCTTCGTTATTTGTCTCCAAAACCAAAATCCTGGTCTCGGTCTGGTCTCGGATCTGGATCAGTCCTGATTCAGTCCGTATGCGGTGCAAAAGTTTGGCATCGCAGTCACGGAAGTGACGTAAACGGGAAACGGCCGTTATCCGTTTTTTCCATTCTTCATTTTAACACAAAATCGAAAACTGAAAAAACGAATCGTTATCCGTTTTTTCATTTTGGTTTTGGAGACAAATAACGAAGAAAACTGTTGTTTTTTCGTTGTCTTATTTTTGGTTTTATATTGAAAAACGAATGAACGAATGATACACGGATTATGGATGTTTGAGTATTTTAGCGATCTCTCTTGAGCCCCCCTTACAGTTCTGTGCAAGGCTCCGCCCACAAGCCTACGTCGCCCAAGCTCCCACATGACAGTTCTCCATAAATATACAAAAAACATGATACAAAACTGTGACTGTGTTGTGACAGCGCTCTGAAAGCGGAGTGACTTACCGTGGAGAGGAAAGAAAGTGGAAGTCATAGCATCAAAAACAAACAAAACTGTAAGTTATAAAACATATATATAATTTTCAAAACAATAAAAGTTAACATGGTGATCTAAATATGTTACGTGTTAGTTTGAGATGTAACAATAACCGAAATATCGTGATATCGTATCGTCAAAGGTCTCGTGGTGCTGTCAAAATACATCGAATCACAAGTTTGTTTACTTAAATTCATGGTTTTATAGTAAGAACAGTAGGGCTGGGCATCATTATGAAGCTGCCGATACGATACATACCTCGATACATAGGCAACGATACGATACATATCTCAATACAGTGCTTTTTTGGTTACAACATACAATATATTTCAAATTGATTCGATACGGTTGAATAAAAAATTGTGGCTAAATCATGGCTGTGACACTAAAAGTCTTAGTTTAACCAATTTTTGTGCAAAAGTTAATATGAAACACAAACATTTTAATCATCAAAACAGTGAAAATGTCAAATGTTTCCCAAAAATTTGTTTTTTTCTTCTGAACAAGCAAAAAAAACTACAGCGCTGTAACAAAACAACTGAGTAAAATACACCAAAAATTTGTGATATATCGATACAGCAGTCCCAGATATCGATACGGTATCATTACATTAAACGATACGATATATCGATATTTTGATATTTTTGCACACCCCTAAAGAACAGCTTATAAAAATCTGGAACTACATATCCCATGATTCATTTCACTGCAAACAACATGAAGAAATGTGTTTTTTACTTGAATTTTTGGGATTATGATGGAAATAAATCACCAAAATCTTATCTTAAAGGCATTTTAAAAGCAAAAAAAAAAAAAAAAAAAGTCCAATCTACATTTATATAAACCTCTCCAAAATATCGCAATAAATATCGTACCGTGAGAAACATATGATAATATTGGATATCGTTACATCCCTAGTGTTAGTAGTCAGTGTTGGGAAGTTTACTTTTAAAATGTATTCCCCTACAGATTACAGATTACACACCCCAAAATGTAGTTTGTAACATAATCCATTAAATTACTTAAAGTGAGTAATGTAATCTGAATACTTGATTACTTGATTTGCAGTAGAAGAGCAAAGACAAGGAAATCTTCACATTCGATGTTTTCTCTGCAATAAAAAGCCCAGACTTTACTGAACCGTATTAAAAATATTATTGGAGGAGGAGACACGGTCCTCGCGGCATGGTTTAGTCCTGTTAAATCCTGTTTTAGACCTGGTTTAGTCCTGTTAAATCCTGTTTTAGACCTGGTTTAGTCCTGTTAAATCCTGTTTTAGTCCTGTTTTAGACCTGGTTTAGTCCTGTTAAATCCTGTTTTAGTCCTGTTTTAGACCTGGTTTAGTCCTGTTAAATCCTGTTTTAGACCTGGTTTAGTCCTGTTAAATCCTGTTTTAGTCCTGTTTTAGACCTGGTTTAGTCCTGTTAAATCCTGTTTTAGTCCTGTTTTAGACCTGGTTTAGTCCTGTTAAATCCTGTTTTAGCCCTGGTTTAGTCCTGTTAAATCCTGTTTTAGTCCTGTTTTAGACCTGGTTTAGTCCTGTTAAATCCTGTTTTAGCCCTGTTTTAGACCTGGTTTAGTCCTGTTAAATCCTGTTTTAGCCCTGTTTTAGACCTGGTTTAGCCCTGTTAAATCCTGTTTTAGTCCTGTTTTAGACCTGGTTTAGCCCTGTTAAATCCTGTTTTAGACCTGGTTTAGTCCTGTTAAATCCTGTTTTAGTCCTGTTTTAGACCTGGTTTAGCCCTGTTAAATCCTGTTTTAGACCTGGTTTAGTCCTGTTAAATCCTGTTTTAGTCCTGTTTTAGACCTGGTTTAGTCCTGTTAAATCCTGTTTTAGACCTGGTTTAGTCCTGTTAAATCCTGTTTTAGACCTGGTTTAGTCCTGTTAAATCCTGTTTTAGCCCTGTTTTAGACCTGGTTTAGTCCTGTTAAATCCTGTTTTAGCCCTGTTTTAGACCTGGTTTAGTCCTGTTAAATCCTGTTTTAGCCCTGTTTTAGACCTGGTTTAGTCCTGTTAAATCCTGTTTTAGCCCTGTTTTAGACCTGGTTTAGTCCTGTTAAATCCTGTTTTAGCCCTGTTTTAGACCTGGTTTAGTCCTGGTTTAGTCCTGTTAAATCCTGTTTTAGCCCTGTTTTAGACCTGGTTTAGTCCTGTTAAATCCTGTTTTAGTCCTGTTTTAGACCTGGTTTAGTCCTGTTAAATCCTGTTTTAGCCCTGTTTTAGACCTGGTTTAGTCCTGTTAAATCCTGTTTTAGCCCTGTTTTAGACCTGGTTTAGTCCTGTTAAATCCTGTTTTAATCCTGTTTTAGACCTGGTTTAGTCCTGTTAAATCCTGTTTTAGTCCTGTTTTAGACCTGGTTTAGTCCTGTTAAATCCTGTTTTAGCCCTGTTTTAGACCTGGTTTAGTCCTGTTAAATCCTGTTTTAGCCCTGTTTTAGACCTGGTTTAGTCCTGTTAAATCCTGTTTTAGCCCTGTTTTAGACCTGGTTTAGTCCTGTTAAATCCTGTTTTAGCCCTGTTTTAGACCTGGTTTAGTCCTGTTAAATCCTGTTTTAGACCTGGTTTAGTCCTGGTTTAGTCCTGTTAAATCCTGTTTTAGTCCTGTTTTAGACCTGGTTTAGTCCTGTTAAATCCTGTTTTAGTCCTGTTTTAGACCTGGTTTAGACCTGGTTTAGTCCTGTTAAATCCTGTTTTAGCCCTGTTTTAGACCTGGTTTAGTCCTGTTAAATCCTGTTTTAGTCCTGTTTTAGCCCTGTTTTAGACCTGGTTTAGTCCTGTTAAATCCTGTTTTAGCCCTGTTTTAGACCTGGTTTAGTCCTGTTAAATCCTGTTTTAGCCCTGTGTTAGACCTGGTTTAGTCCTGTTAAATCCTGTTTTAGCCCTGTTTTAGACCTGGTTTAGACCTGGTTTAGATCTAGTTCAGTCCTGGTTTAGTTTCCGGCAATGAGTGAAATTACCAAAAAAAAAAAAAAAAAAAGGGGGATATAGCCCAAAATGTGAAAACAGGAAAATACCGCCATGTAATCCATTTATTTCAACAAAGTAACTGTAATCCAATTACCACTCACTGAAACAGTAACTGTAACTGAATACAGTTGCTCATAAATTGTACTCTGATTACGTAACTCCAGTACATGTAACACTGTTAGTAGTTAATACCCCGTAGAGGTAAAGTTCCCCTCTTTAAACTCGATCGTAGGCGCAGTTTGACTCTGGAAAAGTTACCTCTGCCGAACTCTCCGTCTCATATTATCTTATGTAAATTAGAATTGATAGTTTTTTGCTTTCCCGTATATTTCTTCGCTTGGACAAACTGTTTTCATCTGTGCGCAGTAATGATTGGTGGAGCCCGGCAGAGAGGACTCCGCACGGCGCCGCGGTGGGGTGGTGGTCCGGGCGCCGCTCCGGCCCGCTCTGATTGGCAGGTTGATTATTGCAGGAGCGGGCGATGGCGGGGGGTTCGGGAGGGAGGAGGCGGGGGGTATAGTGGACTTGTGCACATTGGGCTCCTCCGCCCGCTGCACCTGTCAGGCTAATGGGCCCAAACTCATTCACGCACAAACAACAGTGAGTGGAGGCCAGACGGCAGCTGAGACAGGTTCACCGCTACTAACTTTGCATACGCCGAAAACAAGATATTTTATTCTTTTTTATTTTTGTTTCAATCCAATACCAAGTTCTTCTCTGGCGAAGTGTTACAATATTGATTCGATACCAGTGAGTTTGAAATTGAAACGCACTGAAATTCCTCTACTACACGAGTAAACAGAGGCGTGACTTGGACTCGAGTCACTATTTTTAGGACTTGAGGCTTGACTTGATAAAACGGACTAAGACTTGGGACTCGACTCGGACTTGAGAAGACTTGATGCTCCTAAAAAAGATATGTTTTTAGAAAATACATTTCTCTTTATAGTTGACAAACACAGCTTTTAATTTTCAAGGAACAAACTGGAACATGTCCCTCCCACTTCTGTTTTTTACTTTGGATGGAACTGAAGTACTCTGATACTCAAATACTGCAGTAATATACAGTACAACACAGTAAAACAAAGGGAAAAACAGAGAACTACATGACAAAATAACTGTTATTTAGCACTTTTAAATTTAAATTCTTACTGTTCTGATCATCATGATTCACACTAAGATTTTGTCAAGACAATTAAAAAGGAAAAAAAAAAAGCATTTCTACAACTCTTATATAAATACTCTTGTATAAATATACCATGACTTTTTAAGTACTATTTAGTTTAAAATTCATATAAATTGCAAAAATCTAAGCTACATTTGGTACTTTTTTGGTTTAAAGACTTGAAATGACTTGAAGCTCAAAGCAGACGACTTGGGACTTGACTCGGACTTGAGGCCTGTGACCTGAGAAGACTTGATGCTTCTAAAAAATATATATATGTTCTCAGAAAATACATTTCTCTTTACAGTTGATAAACACAACATTTAATTTTAAAAGGAACAAACTGGAACATGTCCCTCCCACTTCTGGTTGTTACTTTGGATGGAACTGAAGTACCCTGATACTCAAATGTACTACAGTAATATGCAGTACAATACAGTAAAACTAAGAAAACTACTTGACAAAATAACTGTTATTTAGCACTTTTAAATTTTAATTCTTACTGTTTTGACCATCATGATTCACACTAAGATTTTGTCAAGACAATTAAAAAGGAAAAATTTGTATAATACTATTAATAATTAATACTACTAATAATACTCATATACAAATATACCATGAGTTTTGAAGTACTTTTTAGTTTAAAATTCATACAAATTGCTAAAATCTAAGCTATATTTGGTACTTTTTTGGTTTAAAGACTTGAAATGCCTTGAAGCTCAAAGCAGACGACTTAGACTTGACTTGGACTTATGGGCCAGTGACTCGAGGCTCGACTTGGACTTACCTGTCTTTGACTTGGGACTTGACTCGGACTTGAGGTCAAAGACTTGAGACTTGCAAAACAACGACTTGGTCCCACCTCTGCCAGTCAATAATTTCACTTTGGAGTACTGCATCTCTACTGCCTACAGTTTTATGCATCAGTATTTGAGCAGATTAAATTCTTTTTTTATATTGCTGTATTGATATTTCGTTCATCTTTTGTTACATCTGTGTGGACATCTGTGGCAGCTGCGATGGTGAGCACATGTCACAGTTTGACTTTGATTGTTTGAATGGAGATAAGAGAACCTTTGTTTGTTCTACAAGGTGGACATTTCTGTGTGGCATCGACAAAGTACAAAGAACAGCTGCAGTGTAACAGGAAATATCAAAAACAGATTAATAAACGTGTCAGTTATAGCCAAATATATATTCTGTGTGGTTTATATTTTCAACTATTAGGTCCAACATTTAAATTCGCAAAGAACTAAAGTACACATATGGAACTTTTCTGGGGATGGCTCTGCCGCACGTGTTTCCGAGGAGATGTTATTACTTGACTAAGAATGTACTATTGTATGATAATAAACTTATTTATCTCTGTGGACATAAGCAAGCGTCAAGAGTGCATGAGCGGATGTTTGCTTGTGAAAAGTATGATTGTTTCATAGTTAATGTCTCAAATGTCTTTAAAACACTGCCTTGCCAAAAAAAAAGTCACTACGAAAAAAAAAAAAAAGGTCACACACTCTAATATTTCGTTGAACCACCCACCTTTAGCTTTGATTACCCCACACATTTGCTGTAGCATTGTTTTCGATAAGCTTCTGCAATGTCACAAGATTTATTTCCATCCAGTGTTGCATTACATTTTTCACCAAGATCTTGCATTGATGATGGTCGCATCAGAGCCTTCTCCAGCAAATCTCAAAGTTTCTCAATGGGGTTAACGTCTGGACCCTGTGGTGTCTAATCCGTGTGTGAAAACGATGTCTCATGCTCCCTGAACCACTCTTTCACAATCTGAGCCCGATGAATCCTGGCATTGTCGTCTTGGAATATGCCCGTGCCATCAGGGAACAAAAAAAATCCATTGATGGAATAACCTTGTCATTCAGTATATTCAGGCAGTCAGCTGACCTCATTCTTTGAGCACAAACTGTTCCTGAACCTACACCTGATCAACTGCAGCGACCCCAGATCATAGCGCTCCCTCCACAGGCTTGTACACTAATTACAACACTTTTTAATAATGCGCTTCTTAACCCAGTTTTAGTAGTTTTTGCAATCTCTTTAGATGTTTTCTCTGCTTGATGCATGCCAATGATCTGACCCTTCTCAAACAGACTTAACATCTTTTCCACCACCACGAGATGTGTCGGTCGATGTGGTTGTTTAAGAAATGAGAAGCAACTCATCGCACCAGTTGTAATTAAATAACTTGTTGGCAGCTGAAAGATAATCGCCCATGCAGTATTTATCCAACAGGAGGCTCATACCTACTGTATTTGCTTAGTTAAATCCAGGTGGCGACTTTTTTTATTTTTTATTTTTTGGCAGTGTATATCCTCCTGGGACCCGAAGAATAAAAAAAAGTCTATTACAATATATATTTTTTTGTGATTTTTCTCTCTATTTGGCGGTAAATGAACGCCTTAGCATTTAGTCCTTTCTTTTTTTTTTTATTTATCATTTGGTAACATGTCCCCAGTAATGGACACCGGGAACATTTTGGTGTTAAATCCAACTTATGTTCTTTTTTCAGACCAAGAGTTTGTTTTCATACCTGACAGTTGGTCTTCTTCAGAGTCACGTGATGTTGCTGTGACGTGTCTGGTCAGCTGATTGAAACAGGTTTTGAAGAAGGTCTGAAGAAGAGCGCCAGTGAGCCGTCGAAACTGTCGGGTATGAAAACAAACTCTTGGTCTGAAAAAAAGAACTGAATAACATAAAATATTGGAAGACCAAATGAATCTCATTGGACTAAATCCAACCCAACAAAACAACTTTTTTTGATGACAAACATCTCTGACAAGCTTCTACAGTCACCACAAAACATTTTAGACTCCCTTTTAATTTCTTCTTCTTCTTCTTCTTCTTCTTAACACTTTATAATAACTACACCTTACTTAGCCTTAATAAAGCATGAACAAAGACTTAATTAATAATGATTCACGCTTAGTCAATTCTTAATAAAGCATAATTCGTCTTCACTTTTAGAAAAGCTCTCAGAAAGACTTAACTAACAGGTAACAGCTGCCTGAATGATCATTGCATTGCATTATTAGTAAATCATTCTCTCATAGTTTACTAATGATTAATAAATGCTCAAATGGTTAGTTCATGAGTAATTAAGTATGAAGTAATTATGAGTAACTATTTACAGCACAGGCAAATTAAGTGCAAATGCTAATTAAGGTAGTAATTAAGTAGTTACTAAGCGTGAATCATTATTAATTCTTTGTTCGTTATGAATTAAGCCTTTGTTCATGCTTTATTAAGGCTAAATAAGGTGTAGTTATTATAAAGTGTTACCCTCATAGTGCAGCTACAATCTAACTCCTTTTAATCCTGGACATGATCCATCAGTCCATCCATCCATTTTCTTCCTCTTATCCGGGGCCAGGTCGTGGGGACATCAGTCTAAACATGGACTCCCCGACTTCCCTCACCCCAGACACTTCCTCCAGCTCCTCCAGAGGGATCCCAAGGCGTTCTCAGGCCAGCTGGACATGATAGTGCCCCATAATCCCCTGGACCTATTTAGGCAGAGGATCCTCCTCCTTAAGAGTTTATCTCAAAACACTTAGATAAACTGTTTAACTCAGTGTCCACTATAAAAGACACAGTTGAATGAGCCGGGTCTCAGGAGGATGTGGCGGTTCCAGGCTACGTAAGAGTATAACTTTTGATTGGCTGGTGATGAAGCCTTCACCTTCTTTAAAGTTACAGGACAGATAATAGTCCCCGTTCGTCCCCTGCACTTGACCCATCGGGACTCTGGGACTCTTCAGTCAGCAGAACCTGGCTGTAGCTGTTTTACCTTATGCAGGACTTTTAAATCGCCGTCAGTGATGATCGCCCATTTGACTGACGATATAATACTAAGCACGAGTCATTTTCAACATTCCGGTGGCACGGTATTGCTTATAGGACCTCAAACGGCGCTCGTCCATAATTTGCAAACTCGTCCCTCCTCCCATAAAGCAAATGTTTCCATCGCGCGTCTCTGTTTGCGTTACACTGACTGCAGTATTCTCTCCACTACAGTAAATTATACAGCACTCATTCAGCCCCTCCAATGCTTTTGTTTTAATCAGGAGGCACACGTTTGTCAGCCTAACGTGTGCCCGGCCCAGTCACTGAGCGACAACAATAGATCATAATTATAGTGTACCACACGGAGCTGCAATTAGCAACCCAGGCTCTCTCGGCTTATTTTAAGGCATTCACTTTCCCATTACTGACAATAGTAACTTTAACAACCTCCTATGAAGCTTCAACAATGGGCTAATTACAACTGTGCTCATTCTGTGCGGAGGATTCTCTCGCAACAATAGTGAAAATCCAGTCAATACCTTCTTGTGTGCTACATTTTGGGGAGCAACAATAGCAAATGATGTTGCTAATGAGTGGAATGCATTGTAAGCTACAATTAAAATCCCCTGTGCTTTTCTGAAGTGCAGAAATAAGGCCATTTTGCAGCAGCAGAGGCACCCTTGGGTTACCTGAGATTCAGAACACACACTTCTCCAACACTTTAGAAGATGTGAGTCTGTTCAGATGGGTTCCCAACTGTTTCTAAAGGTCTTTTATTGCACAAAACTGACTCTGGTGAGCTTTAAACCATGTGAGAATGTTGTTACATCATTAAAGACATGCCTAGAGTTGTGTTTTGTTTTCTTCCACACGTTTGAGTAATATTTTATTATCAGTCTGTCTACATCTCCAAAGTTCAAAATGTCACGAAGAGGTGTTTTCAAGTTAACAGCTCCTTTTACTTAGCCTGATTCAGCAGCCGGTTTCACTTCATGGAAACCGTCTCACCTAGCAGCATTAGGATTCGTTCACTCGATTGTAGGCAGGTACTTTTTTTCATTTAACCAATCGCTGCTATTTGGTCGTGACGTATGTAATGCGCCGCTAACGGGCCTAACTGGTATATTAAGCTTTTCCCAAATCCCGTAGGAAGAAGGGCAATAACGTCTTTCCCCTTGATAAAATTCACCAAACATTCTCTTTATTCCGACTTCAAATCCTCGATCACAGGAATGGTTGCCAACACTGAATGTATGGCTCTTCTCGGATTGGCTGGTGCCCGAACTCACACTTCGGGGGTTCTTGCAAACCATCTAGTGTATTCTGATTCCTGATGTCGTTGCTGGAGAGAAACGAAATTGAGTGGAGGCACTAGGTGGCGAGAGTCTGGCTACATTTTACCTTTAGTTCAATAGAAAACTAAGCCCTGAAATCTCCCAAATGATTCTAGTGAAGGCGTATCGAGTCCAAAAATATAGAGTTACCACATGATATCAGAACAGAACAGAACAGAACAGAGTGTTTTCTGTTTGAGAGAAGAACTCAGCCTAAATATGCAGGGTTTGTTAAACATGTGTGCGATGCCAGGTCTGTTTGTTGTGAGGAAACAACATTAACATAAATTAAAAATAGTTCAAATATTGGACATGGTGTCTCACATGAGGCTCTCATTTGGATTGTCAGTTTCAGTGCTAAAACCTAAAATGCCTCTCTGTTCTGAATGGTCTCTATTTAGACCCCAGCTCCTGCAGACAAACATGAGTCAGTGCTAGTGCAGCCTCTGCAGCTCAGGGAGGGAATTCTAGAGGTTCTGAACTTTCACAAGATGCATGTTAATAATAATAATAATAATCATCATCATCATAATCATAATGCATCATTTTTTAATAGCGCTTTTTTGGACACTCAAAAACACTTTACAGAGCATTATTCATTCACTCCATACCCGGTGGTGGTAAACTACTATCTGTCAGCACAGCTGACAGGACATGTTCTGTCCATATACTGAGAATGACACAAACTGTGTCCTCTATCTACCGGTTAAGGCTCTCAACCCAGGTTCAGTTAGTTGTTATTGTAGTAACTTTGTTAAAACAGTAGGAGTTCAGGCTACATACAATTTAAAATACTGATGTGCCAAAATGGTCCTACAGATTTATTTTTAATGATGTAAAATATACTACAAAGAAGGCAAAAGGAGAAATTCAATTTGTCAACTGGACAAAAGTTTATTTGGTCGAATACTCTTTGCAGCTCATCCAAGTTGCTTCTTCAGTTCCGGTCAGACGCTGGTGGATACTTCCTTATATCTATCTGAAGGGAGGAGCTAATGACACTGAAACTACTCTGAAACTAGTAGTAGTAGTAGTAGCTCCTCCCTGCAGGCAGATATAAGAACGTATCCACCAGCATTTTGACCAGAACTGAAGAAGCCGCTTGGATGATGTGAAATGTATTTAACCAAATAAACTTTTGTTCAGCTGACAAATTGAATTTCTCCTTTTGCCATAGGATTCTACCTGGACGACTGAGGGATTTTTCACATATTACAAGGACACTTTACATTCTATAGTGAACTTTCTTTCAAATCTAAAATATTTTCAAGTAGCTACCTTCTGACCAGTTCTTGTGTACCTCCAAGGGTTCCTGTACCCCTGTTCAGGAAACACTAGATTAGCCAAATGGGGACGTGCACGGTCCATCCACATCAAAACACACCCACAAAATCCAAATCCACTTTATTTCTATAGCGCATTTCACAAACAAAGCAGTTTCCAAATTGCTGCACAGAAATAATAAAATGAAGACAACAAACAGGTAAATTGCAAAAAATGTGGTCGTACCAGTCCTAAAACAACAAAACCAGTAAAATCAAATAAAAGCAAAACCATAAAGATTATAAAATAGCAGTAAATAAGTAAAATAAATAAAAGACACTGAGGACCACACAACTCACGCGGTGTTAAAAGCCGGAGAAAAAAAGTGAGTTTTAAGACGATAATGACGACTTACGAGCAACGGACTGAAAAACAAAACAAATTCTGCAGAATCAATGAGCTCCTCGGTTCCATATGAAACAAACTGAAATGTGAAATGACCAACAAAGATTGCGCGGCGCACTCTGAGCGTGTCTGGAGGCGCGACGGAGGGCGTGGCGATCAGACTGATGCCCCTGTGTGTTTCTCATACAGAGTTTTCATTGTGGACTTCCCAGGAAAAACCCTCGGGCGCAGCATCCACAAAGAGCAGAGCGCACAACACAATCTTTAACCGCTCCGGCCTCAGGAAGCTCATATTGCCGCTACAGCCCGCGCGTTTTATTAGACTCCCCTCCTGTAACAAAGATGGACGCCACGCTCGCCGCCGCGTTCGCACACATCCATTCACACCCAGACTCGCTCAAGGGCGCCGGCCGATGAAAAGGAGACCGCTGCTTTGTCTGGCACCACAACAATTCATAATAAAAGATATATATATATGAAAGTGGAAGCAAGGGAGGACACACTCGCGCCGGCTCTGTGGGAAAACTTTGTCGGAAAAAAGTTGCCAGTTTGATTCCCAGCTGTCGGCGCACGGAATTGGAGAGTTAAATGGATTTTTGGGGAGTTGTGTTTTGTTTTATTCACACATGTTTAACGCACAAACCCTGCAAAACCTTGTGATGTTATGTGGTAATACAGGAAGTGCTCCAGTGTGTTTTTAAACTCCATTCACCTTCAGTAGAATTGTTTGGATCATTTCAGTCCTGGAATTGCCAATCTCTACTGAACTAAAGGGAGCTGGGAGGAGCTGGAACAGAGGATTTTGAGCTTTGAAGATGTAGAAAGACTAATAATAAAGTGTTACTCAAACATGTGTGAATGAAATAAAACACAACTCCAGGTCTGTTTGTGATGAGGAAAAAACATTCTGACATGACTTAAAGCTCACAAGAGTCAATTTTGCACACAATTTAAAGCTGCTAAACTAGAACAAAGTGGAGACTGTTGAAAACTATTAATTACCTCCGCCAAGGAGGTTATGTTTTTGCCAGCGTTTGTCTGTTTGTTTGTTTGTTTGTTTGTCGGTTAGCAACATAACTCAAAAAGTTATGGACCGATTTTGATGAAATTTTCAGGATTTGTTGGAAATGTGAAAAGGAAGAACTGTTTTCATTTTGGGGGTGATCTGGAAGAAATCCTGGATTCTGGATCACTTTGAAATTTTAGTTAACGTAAATGGGGCCAAAAAAACCCATGAAATTTGACTCAGGGATGGACAATGGGATCCTCTTTCATATTCCAAAGGCTGATCCGGATCTGATCCAGAAGACTGATTTTATCGCAATTTATATAAAAAATGGGGGTAGTCCTTGGCGGAGGTCTGCGCTCTCTGAGTGCTTTTCTAGTTTTGCATAGTATCGCCTTAGATCGGACATTTCAAACTCAGGCCCGGGGACCAAATTTAGCCCATGATATAATTATATTTGGCCCGCGAGATCATATCAAATATGTATTAGAGCTGCCTACGGACTACAGATAGACTATAGAGACATTATTTATTTAAAATTTTGTTATTATTTTATATTATGAGAGGTAGATGTCTGTCCACATACTGAGAATGAGACAAACTTGCATGTGTCCTCTATCTTCCAGAAGTTTAGGCCAGGCATGTCCAAACTACGGCCCGTGGGCCAAATGCGGCCCTCAGACAAATTTTTCTTGGCCCTCAGGCTTCCAGGTGAATTGGCCCAAATTACCTTATATCATTAAAAAATATAACTTCTTACTGCAAGTTTTTGGAAAATCTATCTCGATAAATTGAATATTTAATATTTAGTGTGTGGTTTTAAAAGATCACAGCATGAGCCATCAGTATTTATTCATGCTAAACGTGTTAAAGATGCACACATTTCAATTATTTACTGTACTGAGCACCAGTCTACGGCCCTCGATCGGCCCTCTGCTTCATCTGTGTTTAGATATGTGGCCCTTGATGAAAAAAGTTTGGACACCCCTGGTTTAGGCTCTGGTGACACAGCTTCAGTTGTGATTGTAGTAACTTTTTTCTTTAAATTGAAAGAGTGTAAGTTTAGCCTGGCTGGCACCACCTTAGTGCCTCAGTTTCATTTCTCTCCAGCGACTAAGTCAGGAATCGGAATATAATGGACGGTTTGCAAGAACCCCGGAAGTTGTAGACCACGCACCGTCCAATCAGCGAAGAGCTGTGAAGCCATGATGTCAAACTCAAGTGTCTTGTCTGGGTCCTGTTTGTGGAACAACACAACAGTAAACAAAATGGTCGAGATAGATGTAGACGAAGACAGACATTCTGTGTTGATTCACGAGATCAAGGATTTAAGCCAGAACAAAGAGAATGTTTGGTGAAGGGGAAAGACGTTATTGCCCTTCTTTCTATGGGATTTTGTGCATTACATTCGTCACGACCAAAAGCAGCGATTGGTTAAATAAAAAAGTACCCACCTACCGTCGAGCGTACAAATCCTAATGCTGACGGTTCAATCAGACGGTTTCTTTGAAGTGAAACCAGCTGATGAATCAGGGTAAGTGTAGGCTACATAGAGTTCCTTTAAGACTTTGGTTCATTTAGGTTAAGATTAGGTAAGCAGTTATGGTTAGGTTTGGGGTTAGTCTACAGGAAATTAACGTAAGCCAATGCAATGTCTGTACTAAACATGGAAACTTACATGTGTGTTTGTGGGTTGTGCTTGTGTGTTGTCAGAGAGGCCCAAGCTGCAAATTGGAGCCACTTGTGTGTCCATGAGTCTCCGGGCAGCAGTACGTTAGCGCCAATGAAGAGATGAATGACGCAGAACATTACAGCCTGATTTGATTAGTTTAATATAATGAGATGCCATTATTAGTCAAGTGGTGCTACGGTTATGCTCTTTTTCAGCACTTGAAAAGGCAGTCCCTGAACAAGAGGATAATCATCGGATTTCACTCCGTTTAGTTTAGTTTTGTACTTCTTTATTGACTTCTCCACAGGCGGTTGAAAAAGCGGCGGAAAAGTCTATTTGAAAACAAAGACCAGAAATAAGTATACCTTAAACACCAAACCAGCTATAGCAAAAAGTACGCAGAGCAAATGTCGAGTACATATTTACAGTAAACTCGGCTTAGTAAAAGACAATACAGTTTTAAATGTTACATATTTTTGCAATGGTAATGAGAATATTTTACATACGGTGGATATTGTTGATACTAACTTGAGGCACTGCGCTGTCTGAAGTTTTGTTCTCAAATAACTTGATCTGAGTTTTAACACAACCTGACCATAAAGAAATAACTTAAGTTTAAAGTACGCTTAATTGTCCCTGTAGAGAAGTTTGTCCTCTGCATTTGACTCATTCTTTAGTGCCAATGGGACATCTACTCAGGAGCAGTGGGCACCACAACACAATGCTCTGGGACCCATCTCTGTGATCTTGTTACTAGTCTTGGTCAGGACTACTTTAGCTCACAGGCACTGGGAGAACATGCAAAATCCACATAGAGCGGTAGGGCGACCTGGGGATTTAACCTGAGCTGATTTTATGCTGGTTAACAAGTCCATCTCAAATAAAACTACTGGCCAAGAGTGTGGGTTTGGCGACTTTGGCCATATTCTCCATATTCTTTACAAAAACACACAGAATCTGGGCAGGTCCAAAATAAGTGAGAGCTGGTTTCATTTTTCAGTTTGTGTCCATTGTCCTTCTAAGATGATTCTTTAGCGATAACAGCGATGTAGAAGTTTGTAACAGATTTCTCTTTGCTTGTTGGTGATGAGATATTTGTGAGGTCATGTCCGTACATTTTTCCATGGAATATTGTCAATAGAGTCGGGCTGTAGGGCTCTGTTTGGGAGGTGCACTTGTGGAAATAGATGCTCTTTTTTCAGCGGCGACTCATTATAAGGCAATTTTACTATATTTTCCGGGTTATTAGACGCGCTCTTAAGCTTCAAACCCCATCAAAAAATGAAGAGCGCCCTATACATGAATCCACTCGGGTGTCCCAGCACGACTTCAGTAAACTACAAACCCGCACCACTCGCAGAACACGCAAACACGCACGGAGCAGACAGCGACCGCACAGCGAAAACTAACACCCGCAGCCACACTCAGCACTCCATGCCGATGAGGAACGGAACGGAGGAACGAACCAAAAAAGCGAGTCCAATGTGACACTTCTAGACACAACTGAACAACTGAGTCACTGCGAACACGCCGACAATCCGTTGGTCCCAGACAGCACCCTCCCTACACGCCACAACTGAACAAAGCCCAGAGTCACCGTGAACGCCACAAACAAAGTCAGATTGACCCATCTAACTGTTGTGTTTCGTTTAAAGTCCGTAAAGTTTATTTGTGGAAAAAGTTCGAAAATAGACCATTTAATAATCCAGAGCGCCTAATAGTGCGGAAAATATGGTAACTGAAGATGAAGCCGAGTAAGTTCCTTTTGAAAAGTTTTTCAAAGTTTGGTGCAGCGTCTTCACTCGCGCCTGCTCAAGCCGACATCTTTCACAGTTCCCCAGTTTAGGCTCCTGGTTCCACTAATGACATCACTCTGTTGCAGCCAATGAAACAGTAACCCTGTCGTCATATCACTGAACACATCTCAGAACGTCTTATAAACAAAATGTGAACTAAAACGTGTTAAAGTAATAGTACTGAGTTTGGAAAAATAAAATGGCAAATATTGGTAGGGACTATTTTGTTTTCCCCAAATATTGGTTGTGACACGTCCCCACCATCCCTATGCAAACCTACACCCTTGTAAAAGGCATAAACTAGCATTATCTAACAGTTTTTTAGTTACTCACCCTCCATCCCAAGAGTCTCCAGCTTGTAATTCAGGAGATACGGGGCACTCCCTTCCAAACAACTCACTAAGGGATTTCTGAACTCAAATGTGATGAATTAAATGTCCTTTGCCATTACTTTGATGCCAAACTCTGCACACTAATAACTGGATTATAGTTTATATTTCATAGACATCTAACTGTGCCCATCTAAGCACTTTCTTACTACTGAAATTAGTAGTTCTCTGGCATTTTCGTTTTGTAAAGGAGCTCACCGCGGGGAAAAAGGTTGGAGACCCCTGCTCCAACCTTTGCTTTAAAAACCTAATTCATTCTTCTTTCTCATTTCTTTCTTCAGTTTTCAGCGTGCGCATTGTTTCGCCATGGCAACTGCCGTACAATCCATCATAGACATACATGCGGCAGGCCCCTCAGCCAAATGTCATGGCAATGTATCAAGAAGTGCCTGGGGAGTAATACACACTGTTCAGTTTGACGCTTCGGTTTGGTACATTTTTAGTAAAGCATAAAAAGCTGAATTTGTTTTAAACCCATTATTAAAGAAGTGCAATTGGAAAGCAGGTACTTGATGAAAACAAATGATGCACATTGAGATGATCTGTTACATAATTATTCTTAAATTGTGCTCTTAATTGAGAAGCTTACACCGATACTGTGCTAAATGAACCTGTGTCTCATACTGTGAAGGTGCTAAAACAACACCACTGAAGATTTTCATATTCAGATCTGTTTCGCTGCCCGTACGACCGTTTTAAAGGTTGTATAGAGGATTTTTTTAAGGGAAGAGAAATACAGCGACAGTCCTTGTGCGCATTCAGAATTACTGTTGAAGTTTCCTGTCTAGAAGTAATTCAGCGACCGACGCGTCAGTTTTTAGACGCTTCGTCTGCTTCGGTCGCACCATCGCTGGACGAGATCTCCAAGAATCACCTCAGTTTGGCTTTGCTCCTTTTCCTCTTCTCTTATTCTTTCAGCGACCTCAAAAACGGACTTTCTTTTGCGGCGAACCGGTCGTGGATTCTCATCCGCCGTCGCGACAAACTTTGTGCGAAATGCGAGGAAGCGACAGTTCGAAAAAGCCTCTAAGAACCGCTGCGTAAACCACGTAATCCCCGCGCTCCAACGAGTCAGTTATACTAGGGAGTTTGATTGACAACCTAACAGCCAATAGAAAATGAGGAAGCCTCGTTTTCTATTGGCTGATGTTTATCTGGCCTCAACACGTCCACAGTTGATAGATTTTCGTTCTTTTTTTTTTTGGTCATCATAATTACAAAGCTGCTGCGTCTCTGTTAGGGTATTTTAATCTTTCACTGACAGTTTGAAACAAAAAAAAATCCTCCATACAACCTTTAACTTACTTATTTTATGACTATGCTGTATTTATTGATTACAGCTGCACAATGAATCTTTTCTGGTTTAATACTGTACCACTTGCATGTGTTGATTTGTGTTGTAACAAATGTAGGAATATATCTACTTGCATTTATCCAATTACAAATTTCCGTCTTGCCATAACAGCTTGAAACAAAAACATGCATTCTAACGATAAGTGGGCTCGCCTTTCCATAGATCTGAACTGTAACTTGGCCTGGTGGTGTAACCGGCAAAGATATATTTACAGAGGGACTTTAAAAACAACGTATTAACATGTTCAGTTAGATTTAGTTTTGTTTTTGATGCTCTTTGTGATGAGTGTGCTTTCCACTAATGACACTACTGCACATCACTCCAGGTTTGTGAAGTTGTAGTGTAGTAAGTTTGAGTGACGTAGGTCTGTGGGTGGAGCATTGGACAGAATCTTACTGCTAAACGTGATGAGGGTTCAGATAGTGCCCAGGATGTCATATAAAACTACTTCAGTCGCGTTTATCATCAGAGAACACCATTATAAACATGGAAGTAAGCAGTGTTGGGAAGGTGACTTTTAAAATGTATTCCCCTACAGATTACAGATTACATAGCCCAAAATGTAGTTTGTAACGTAATCCATTAAATTACTTATGGTGAGTAACGTAATCTGAATACTTTGGATTACTTGATTTGCTGTAGAGAAGCAAAGACCAGGATATCGTAACATAAGATGTTTTGTCTGCTAAAAGAAAATGAAAAGCCCAGACTTTACTTAACCAAATTAAAAATATTATTGATAGAAGACGAGGAGACACGTCCACACAGCATGATTTAGACCTGTTAAATCCTGTTTGAGACATAGTTTAGACCTGGTTTTAGTCCTGGTTTAGTCCTGGTTTAGACTTGGCTTAGTCCTGGTTTAGATCTGGTTTAGACCTGGATTAGACCTGGTTTTAGTCCTGGTTAAGTCCTAGTTTAGACCTGGTTTTAGACCTGGTTTGGACCTGGTTTAGACCTGGTTTAGTGTCCGGCAATGAGTGGAATTACCGAAAAAAAAAAAAAAAAAAAAAAAAGTGGAAACAGGAAAATACTTCTGTGTAATCCTTTTATTTCAACCAAGTAACTGTAATCCAGTTACTACTCACTTAAACAGTAACTGTAACCGAATACAGTTACTCATAATTTGTACTCTGATTACGTAACTCCGGTACATGTAATCTGTTACTCCCCAGCACTGTTAGTAAGTACTAGTGTTGTAGTACTGGAGGCCTCAAGAGCATTTTTTTTATGGTCTTGGTCTTGTCTCGATCTTGACCATGTTTGGACCCAGTCTTGTCTCGGTCTATATGTCGCTCATACTCGGACTCAAGGTCTGACAATCGACGAGTGCAATCACATTTCATTATAGCCACTGCTGTCGGCAACAAAATAGTACCGTGTGCAGGAGACCGAGACACTGCACGGCGCATCACAAACACAAACACTCTCAGCTCAAGGCTTGTCCGCAACAGCATGTGCCCTCGTGTACCAGCGTGTATCACAGGGCGGGTTAAACTTTTTCAAACATCCTACCTGCAGAGCGCCGATCCTCGCCTTTTCACGCTCTGTCCTTCTCCCCGCGTCCAGCGCACACAGGCTCCCTCCTCAATGCGCTGATTAGAAGGGCAAGACGAAACGCGAAGCAAAAACTAATCTAAATTTATGCTACATTGTCCACACAGAGCAGACCTACTGTGACATGTGGTGAAGTTTACCTAATAAAAGTGCACATCCAAACCATTTGTCTTTGTCTCACGATGTGCGTTTGGTAAATGTGCAGAAGTTGGCCAATATCACCACAAAACCAGTAAGAGAATGTAACTCCAGTTAGGAAAAGAGGTTTAAAAATCCTTCAGACTTCCTTCACTTTGAAGCAGTTTTATGTAAAGTGCCAGTGGAAGTTGACTTAAAGAATAGGATCTCAAACTGTAGGTGAAGGCCCAAAAAAGGGCTGCAGAGTGTTTAAGTGCAGTACAGTTTGCTTGTCTTATTTTAAGCAAGTAAGTCTTTATTTATATAGCGCTTTTCACTGACATTTTGTCACAAAGACGGTTTACAGAGCATTATTCAGCATTATTCATTATTCACCTGGTGATGGTAAGCTACTGTTGTAGCGAGAAGCGCGGCTGAAATGCCAATCAGTGCCATCGGTCCCTCTGACCACCACCATCACTCACACACCACTTTCATACTAGGCAATGTGGGTGAAGTGTCTTGCCTAAGGACACACAATGATTGAATTGATTGTATTTAACTGACCTTAACTATCAACTGTTCATGGAGACCTGTAGCATGTTATGGGTTGATGGGGGAAACCGACACGCCTGGAGAAAACCCATCCAGACACGGGGAGAAACATGCAAACTCCACACAGAAAGGCCCGGGCGACCCAGGGATGGAACCCAGAACCTTCTTGCTGTGAGGCATGAGTGCTAGCCACTCAGCCACCGTGCTGATTTAAGATCAAATGAACATTTATGAGAAAAAATTGAGATAAATTTACGAAAACATTGATATGTATGTGCCAAAATAATTGTAAAACACAAATAAATATCGAAAATGACAAAGATGGTCTTGATTTGGTCTCGGTCTGGTCTCCTTTAAAAATCTTGGTCTTGTCTCATTCTCGGGACCCTGTGGTCTCGGACAGGTCTTGGGCTTGACTACAACATTAGTAAGCCCTAAGTGGATTTTACAGAATACCCCGTCTTGAATGCCATACTGCGGGACATTCCAGGAAAAGCAATAGTATCTCATTGGGAAAAAAAAAAAAAAAGCAGATGGTCCCTCCATTAGAAAAGTCACACGGTTTTCCGCTCACACTTTAGCAGGTGGTCCACTGTGGCTTGCTGATTTTAATTTGGCAACTACTAAACTGTAGAACATATGAATCACATTACATTTCCCCATTTCATGCTCTATAATCTATTTATTTCCCACCGCCATGATTACTCACGGGTCTGGAGGGACTACTTTCTGCCTGTTGGCTATTGTTCACACTCTAATTCAGGATCTATTTTTTTCATGTTGTTAACAAATGTAAGAACATATGTACTAAACACCTGCCTGTGAAATGTCTGAAAACGTATTGGAAAGCTGCCCTCCTCCAGGCGCCGAGATGTAGCTACCGTTTGAACCACGTCTCTGCTGTTAGCGATTGCAGTCTGTCGCAGGGCTTTTTCTTGGCAGCAAAGAGGTAAAAGCTATCCATGGATTCACACACTAAAAAGTACCAGATTCAGAGTCACTGCCGGGGACTATAATTGGACGGGAAACTAGGATTTGATGACTGATTTATTACTGTGGAAAAGTATTTTGGTTTCAGAAAGAAATGTTCATCTGATGGGGGAGAATCAGAAATAGAGCAAACGTGTCAAAAATGAATTCAACCAGACAGACGTTCCCGGTGGCAGTGTTTACACGCACCAAAAATGTGAACGTGATCTGATTTCTGGAGTGATCAGATTACTGAAATGTCATGCAAAGTTCTATCTGATGTGGGTAAATCTGATTTCTTTCTGAAATTACGCACAAAATAAAGTTATTTTAAGGGAAACCTTTTCTGCAAAATCAACTTTGTTATCGTCGTTTCTTCTCAATGACCCTGTGAAGTTGCATTTGAAGTGATTGATGCACGTTTGAGTCATTTTTATTCTGTATTCAAGAGGTCATTGCGCCAATCAACCTCCTTTTTCACGTACACACTTCATTTTCCGGTTTTATTTTTATTAATCAGTGATATGCAGAGGGTTTGACAGAACTGCATGGCCATTTTAACACAAATGAAAACATTGTGAATATGCTTCTTTTAATAAGTTGTATTAGATGGGAGCGGGCCTATGTTCCCTCAGCCTTATGTTCCCTCTTTTCTAAGTTTTTTTTTTTTTTTTTCTCTAAAATTAGGCCCTGTGTTCCCACATTTCCTTTATCAATTTGCATCAGATTTTATCACAGCCAACCTATTGTCCAGCAGCAATTGACTACTGATGTAATGTAGAGGTCACGGTGCAAAGGATCCTAGGTTGAAATGACTCTGAATCAATCCTTTAAATGTGGTATAAAAATAAAAAGGGCTTGATTTAAGCTTTAATTTTGAGAAGAAAAAAAAAAAAATCATAGAAATAAGGGAACATAGGACTGACCCCCGTATTAGATCAATATTAAAATGTCTAAATTATAACGTAATGATCCACAGAGTGAGAGTTTATACCTCCAGAGCAGACACAAGCACAATAGGTCTTCTTTAAAATCCATTACTTTGAACTAAATTTGTACTTCCAAAGTAGTTTTCCAAATCCACTCAAAAAATCTACTCTAAAAAATCCATTAACTGACATCACTCTGTGTTTTTGATCAGATTTCTTTTGTGCATGTTGTAAACACGTGCTAAAATCAGATATCCTTTATTGGTTACCTGGAAACTACAATGTGTCCTTTGACTGTATTCTGAACTAGGGATGGGTATTCAATAACATTTTCTTAATCGATCGATGGAAGAATTAATTTATATTAAACTGATCATTATTATTACTATTACTAATCTGCATAAATAAACTCAACTTTACAACAAATAAACCATAACCACTCTAGAGCCACATCAACCTGTTTGAGATTATCATGTGTTTAATGCAGCTTTGACACATTTGTTTAAGTTTTACAAAATCTCTTGACTCATTTGCATAAACTATAAGTGCTGAAAAAAACATCTCTTTCCTTGTGCACTGATGCAGTTCAGCTTCTGTCAGACTAAAGAACTCGACTCAGTGGAATATGAGTGTTCTTTCTGTGACAGAGGGATGTTGATGATGATGGTGAGTCTGTTCTGTGTGTGTGCATCGTGTTGGAAATGGTTCATGTTTTCAGAGATCAGACGTGTGCAGGTATAGAGCAGCTCTTTATTTAACATCATTTCACTTTATTTATGTTGGTCACTTTATTATTTTGGCTCCTGTTGTGATGAAAAGACTGAAAAGTGTTTGTCTTTCGGACACGTGTACTCAACTTTATGTTGCGGAAACCGGGATACAGCGTGTACATGCAGCATGACAAAACCGGGATACTCAAAAAACCCCGATCATACCCGGGACACTGATGTGCATGTAAACGCTCTCACTAAGTGGAACAGTGTCTCCAAGGAGCCAGAGCCCAAATGTGGGACTGTGAGGCCGAGACTCCTGTGTTCGTGTCAGACGCAGCCTCGTCTTCTTACGCTACGTACAGCAACCTACATTCGGTTTGTTGATTAAAAAGGAACGTGATCAACCAAATCATTCATCGATTAATTGACTAATCACGCCCATCTCTATTCTGAATACTACCAAATGCAAGAGTAACTGTGTCAGAATACGGATACTCAGTGTATTTCGTTACTTCCAAACACAGTACATGGTTGAATCCTTGTTTCACCCTGTGTTACTTGGGAATTTGTCTCCCAGGTTAAGGTTTGTGTTGGTTTAATCCTGATTATAGCATTGTGCAGTCTTGTGTGCTTTCTTTACTTGAAGGCAATAGAAATGTGCTCACAGCCTTTCAGAACACTTGTCTGTACTATGGGACTGGGAGTTATAATTGAATCTTCAGCGGTAAAACAAAGCCCGCGCGGCAGAGGCTGGACCTTCTCTCGTCTTTATTAGAATCGCTGATGCATTGGCGCTGACAGCAGAGGTATACACACGCCCGTCCTACATTTAAGTGAATTTAATTTGACCAAACTTGCTAATATTCGACACTTTCTCCATCCTTAAGAGCGTAAAATGACTCCAGCTCAGAGACCTTATACTGCAGATAGATATTGTATTGATCCTCGGGGAAATTAGCCACTTTTTGTCAAAGGCGTCTCTTCGTATTGGCAGTGATCGCGCAGTCTCCTGTCGCCGCGAGTCTAAGCCCAGTGGAGTTACGCATTTAAAATAACGACCCAATTTTGGTTCAAAGCATTCAAGTGAAGAATAGGAAATGTGTTTAGTGGAATACGCTGTGCAAAAACACACAAAGGAGCACTTTTTGGGGGGTTTACTATAGCAGCGGTCACATTACGGGTAACCTGAGCGAAACCTGGACTAGATCAGGACTAAACCAGGACTAAACCGGGACAGAACAAACAAGCCTTTTACTTCTACTTCAGCTGTATTGTTATTGAAGTGCAAGACTCTTATGAAACAAGACTTAAGCGTATCATAGTCAGAGAAGCTCCTGGTCCATTGTCGAAACAAACATGGTGGATTATTTCAGCAGAATTATCCATTTTCGTCGGCTTTTCTTTGGCTGGATCATGGAGGGAGCAGTCTGAGCAGGGAGGCCCAGACTTCCCACTCCACACACACTTCCTCCAGGTCTTCTGAAGGGATTCTAAGACGTACCCAGGCCAGCCTAAAGACATAGTCCCTCCGGTGTATCCTGTGTCTTACCTGGGACCTCCTCCTGGTGGGACATGAACACTTCTCCCAGCCTGATGTATCATTAAAGTAGGACTTAACACCTAAACCTCGCTCACAACCACATTTCAAATAGAGCTGATGAACTGAGCAGTATCTAGAGGACTAAAGGGGAGAGTGAAGGGGGAGGAAGGGCGAGGTTTGGAGGTATAAGGCACAGTGTCATTGGTCTAACACAGGGGTCTCCAGCCTTTTTCCTCTGGTGAGCTTTTTTACAAAACAAAAATGCCAGAGAGCTATTATCCATTTAGCAGTCAGAAGAAATTGAGTAAATATAAGAGCCACAGCGAGCCTTAGATGAGGTACATTTGGATTTTATAAAACATAAACTATTATTTATTTATCAGTGCACATCGTTAGGCATCAAAATTATACATCCATTCATTCATTTTCTTCTGCTTATCCAGGTCCAGGTTGCGGGGGCAGCAGTCTAAGCAGGGACTCCCAGACTTCCTTAACCCCGGACACTTCCTCCAGCTCCTCCAGGGGGACCCCGAGGCGTTCCCAGGTCAGCCCAGAGACATAGTCCCTACAGCGTGTCCTGGGTCTTCCTCGGGGCCTCCTTCCGGTGGGACATGCCCGGAACACCTCCTGATGGATGCGCCCAGGAGACATCGGGAACAGATGCCCGAGCCACCTCAACTGCTCCTCACGACGCGGAGGAACAGCGGCTCTACTCCGAGCTCCTCCCATGTGACTGAGCTCCTCACCCTATCTCTAAGGGACGCGCCCAGCCACCTTGCGGAGGAAACTCATTTCGAACGCTTGTATCCACGATCTTGTCCTTTCTGTCATTACCCAAAGCTCATGACCATAGGTGCCTGTCTCAAGTGGAGGAGTTCAAAATTATACATGTACAAAGGTAATAGGCCTTTAAATAATCAAATTTTACTTATATTGTCATTCTGAAATCCCATGATGAGCTACTTGGAAGGACGTGGAAAGCTGCTGGTATCTCCCGAGCTGCAGGTTGGAAAGCCCTGGTTTAACAGGTATCCACATTTCAAATTCCATGAGGTGTGTAATCAGAAACACACGGCTATAATCAGGGCAGTCATGCGTGATGTCACCAGCTACTGAAAATTGCAGTGGCCCATGGAGACAGCACGCACTTATAATCAGGTGTATTTGCAAAGTTTTCTTTTACAAGTTGCCAGAAAATGATGAGGAACAGTAGATAATGCTTTTAAAACACCTCATATACAGTTTAATAGCAAGTTCCACTTTGATACCTCAAGAGACGCCTCACCCATACTGCGTAATATATTCATGGGGGTGTCAGAAATGGCATCACGTGCAAAACTACATTCTGTCACCGTGCATGGGATTCAGACTGGCAACACTAAACAAGGACGACTGCTTGATTATGGAAAAAAGTCATTATCACGATTATTTTGGTCAATATTGAAATCACATTGTTACTGATAATTTAAGCAAAACTTTCAAATTGAAAATAAATATAGGCTACAACTATGTACCTTAGAGCAGTTTTGTAATGTATAAAACATGAAATGAACATGAAATAAGGCATAGAAAAACATAAATGTATCCAAAATAAACTATATATCCAACCGTTCTACAATCTCTATATTAAAAAATAAAATAAATATACTTACTTATATAAAAAATATCCCAAAAAATTACTTTGTTAACCTTTAGGGCGCAGTCATACAACCGAACCGAGCCATGGCCACGATGATGATGATGATGGTCGTAATCCCACGTCGTCGTTTGTTTACATTTTGCGCAGCAGAACAAATGCGTTCGTTTAGTGGAGAAAATAAGTCCAGCGGCAGAAATATCTATTCAATACTGAGGCAGATATGAGTCCTGCTGCGATACACTCTTTTGTGAGTTTATTGTTATAATCAAACCTCGCGAAACTACAGTCGTCGCACCTCGGTCCTCACTTTCGCAGGAACGTAAATCAACTCGATTATACAAGTCTGGCGATCGTTTGACACATAAATCGAAATCGTGATTAAAATTTAATTAATTGCACAGTTTTACAAGGAAGCAAGATGTTTAGTGGGTGATGTGTCTTGCCCCTGAACACAACAACATTATGTACTTCCTTTAGTTCAATAGTTATTTTTGCACATTTTGGATGAAGCCGAGATGTGTTGACCAGAGCCTTTCATCCCCTCCTCACCGCTGCCCTCCAGAACCCAATATGGCGTCCGCTACAGTGATCCCATGACTTACACAAACTAACAAAGCCCTGCCAAGACACGGCCTCCATCTGCAGCGTGAGCCGCAGCAAACCTTCTGCAGTGATGAAATCTGAGCAGCGCACCAGGACCAGTCCAAAGAGTTTCCCACCGCTCATTCAAAATATAACAAACAAATATGGTGAAGAAAGAGGAGATCAGCTCTGACATTCAAAAAACAAGAAATAAGTGCAGAGAGCGGCTGAAACAATTCTACCAACACTGAAACACAGATAAGCAAAATATGTGAACAGATGTACCTAAAGAGCTTAAATATAACTGAGTTGAGGTAGAAAAGATTTCCTCTGTACACTGTTTGTCCCATATTACTCTAAATTGTTTTTTGGGAGCTTTAATCCGTATTAGAATGTTGTTACCTCCTCAAAAACATCGAAGCTTGTTAAACGTGTCAGTGAAACAAAACACAACTCCAGATTTGTTTGTGATGAGGAAACATTATATCATTGATCAGAATTTAGTGGATTATTTAGTGCAGTGGTTCCAAAGCTTTTTTTTGCGCCACAGACCGGTTCCAACAATATTTCGCGGACCAATTGCGAAAGATGCTGATGTTCTCCGTTAATACCGCGGTCCGTCCTCATCTCAAGTTATCACCATGAAGTCATAAAACAGCAGCATGTAGCCTATAACTCTGTAAGCAACTCACCTCACGTCAGCCCGGAGCAGAAGCGCTGAGTTCGGAAAACAGCGATAAAGACTCACCGTAGTTTCATCGCAGCCCTTCAGGACGAAGCTGGGGGTCTGGTCCTTGGTCTTGTGCCGTCCTCCAAGCGCAATGGAGGATGGCAGATAGATCCAAAGGCTCTGTCCTCCATGTGCTGGATCTACATGGGGATGAGCAAGACCAGTGCGCAATGAACTGGGTCGGAGTGGGTACGTGCCGTCCTCTGCGTGCTGGAGCCATGCGGCAAAAGTAATCATTTCAAAAACCGCCCAGTTCCGATAAGACCCTCCAATTTGGCCTGAATACAGAGATCCCCCCAAATATTAACTCCCTAACCTCGCTTTTCCCTCCACTGACTAGACTCCTGACGTGTAGATGGGATGAATGTGACCTGGCCGTTCAGACTGAAGTTGCATGTCAAGTATCAGTTTTAGGAGCTCATATCCAAGTGTCCTGGGTCACTGATCTGTGTCATTCAGACTGTCATTAAAAGATCAGATATAGGTTACATAAGGGCGAAAAAAATCTGGATTTTGGGTCACTTCAGGCTGCAGTCTGAACATAGTCTTTGTCCACTTCTTTAAACAGCCTATGGTTTACACCACAGAGGATTTACGTAAACTGAACTTCACCAGACAAATTGAAGATAAAATCTGATACTTCACTTTGAGACATATGTGTTTCTATATCACACAAAGCACCCAAGTCAAGAAGAAAACTTAGACACAAAGGGATTTTTATGCTGTAAAAATCAGGACGAAGCTGGGGGTCCAGTCCTTGGTCTTGTGCCGTCCTCCAAGCACATTAGTCAGATAGGTCCGAAGGCTCTGTCGTCCATGTGCTGGATCTAGACAGGGATGAGCAAGACCAGTGCGCAATGAACTGGTCCGAGCGGGTCTGTGCCGTCCTCTGTGCGCTGGACCTGTGCGGGAAAAGCAGGAATGCGCAGTAGACTACAGGTCAGGTTGTGAGGTGGTTCAAAGCATCCAAACAAAAGGGCGAATCCGGTTTGGTTTGTTATATGTTGTTCTGAGAGGTCCATTCTCCACGCTTTTGGTTCTTCCCGGGGAAAGTGCTTCTCAGGCCGAGGCACCTAACACCACTCCCCGCTCCAGCTCATCTGAGCCCGGGAAATATAGGTACATACTTCTAATCTTGACTCACTTTGCACATTGGTACTTGCTCTGATCTTTGTATATCACATTCTCTGTATTGGCCATTGTTATCAAAATACCCTAAATCCTGATTATCTCCTGGTTTGGTCCTGGTTTTAGTTCTGGTTTAACTAAGCGGTCCGCGAGGCACAGTCCAAGCAGCGTATGGGGGAAGGGGGGGTTCATGCTTTCGCGTACCAAATGACCTATGGCCTAGAACCAGTCCCCAGGGTCGCCTGATTTAGTGTACTTTAAGACTTCAAGACATTTGGACTCTCATCCAGATTGAATTTCAATCAGTTTCATTTGGAAAGCTGTTTTTGTGTACCAGAACATTATTTTCCCTCTTGGGTGCTCATACCCTGGGATTTGTTATAAGGCAACTGGCAGCAAAGGGAATTACCATAGGGAAAAAAATAGACCAGATCTTAGTTAATAATAAACATGCCCTGACAGATTTCTACAGAGGGAGGAGCTCCAATCATCTACTAGTACTTTATCAGGGAGTCGTAAAAAAAAATCTAAAATTGTCTGGTATTTCTCAGACATTTTTTGGTAATTGCCAACTTTCTGGCACTCTCTGAGACAAAAACAGCGACAGGTAGTGGCAGCATGACTATATTTTCGGCTTACTATGTGCTAGGCTTTGCGAGACTCATGTTGTGCGTCACCATGGATCTGTTCTAAAATCTCTCCACTGTACTGCCTCTCACAACAACGCTACCAACATAATAACCAAGAGCAAAAGCATCCGCAGAAGAAGGAAAACAGCACAACAGCACGGGAGTTTTATTCTTAAATATAAACATGATGAAAAAGGTTTAACAAAGAGATGATTCCAATAATAGATCATGTTTACCCCATAAATGTATATATAAATGGACACAGCAAACGCACTGGCCGCCGCGGTCGAAATAGGAAGTTCGCATGTGGCTCTTCTGGCTCTTTCTGACTCTGGCTCCCATTGACTTACACTGGGAAAATGAGTTAATGTCATTTTGTTTGTATTTGAGATTTCCTTTATCTTGTGAAAAATATTGAGCTCAAAATCGACCTTTGACTCTTATTTGTCAATTCCTGTGCTCTGCCTTTGTATCATGAGCCAACAATAAGGAGTTGTGCAAAGAAAAAAAGGCAGTAACAATGTATGTTTTGTTTTGGGATTTAGTTCATAAATATATTTTGTTTTAAAATCCAACCTGTCGCCTCTTTCTTTTTGTTGCGGCCTTGGCACAGGGTCTAAAAAAAATAAACCTTTGTATTCAGTTATACTTTAATTACCTTTAATAATGTGAAAATATTTTGTGTATTTAGTCACACTGTACACACTATTCTGCAAAGTCACTTGTCTGTCAAACTGTTTAACTGTGTAAGGCTGCGTTCAGACTGCAGCCTGAAGTGACCCAAATCTGATTTTTTGGCCCCTATGTGATCTTTTATTGACAGTCTGAACGACACAGATCAGATTTTTTCAAATGTGACCCAGGACACTTGGATATGTGCTTCTAAAACCGATACATATCCGATCTTTTGACATGCGACTTCAGTCTGAACAGCCAAAGCGCATTCATCTCACCTACACGTTATCAACAAGACCACAAACGTCACTATTCTGCGCTGAAGTAGGCGAAAATTGTTGTTAACAAACTCCGTGTCACTGAAGTGAAGCACTTCACCACTCACCACTCTTGGCTCCGTCTCCACATCCACATGTTCCTTTCAACGGACTGTGCCACAAAACACCACGGCCAAAAACCTCGTCCTTCTCAGTCTCTCTCCTTAAAACAAGTAAGTTGTTCATGTTCTGACTCCAGTACAAGAGGAACTTTAAAATCTCCAGGTGCTCAATGCTGCGTCCATGTTTGGACAACTTCCGTAAACACAGAGCACGCTCACTGCGGTTGACGTCATCGTGTCTCCATTGCACATGCGGGACAGTTTCGGGCCGTTTAATGTTCACACTGTAGTTCACATACGAGTCGCATTTAATTGGAAATGTGAACGACCTCGAAAAAACATCGGATTTCACAAAAAAATCAGAATTGAGCGTCAAGTCCTGCAGTCTGAACGTAGACTAAGTGTCGCCACACGATCCTGATCAGCTCTAAAGAGGAAATCCACAACTCTTCTATATCATTTCAAACAAACACCATGATGACTAAACCAAGCAAATAATGATCATGTCAGTTTCTGCCTTTTGCCTTTGCACGACTCCTTATTTTTAGAACATGATACAAAGGCAGAGCACAGGCACTGACAACATAACAGTCAAGGGTCAATTTTGCGCACAGTATTTTTCACATACAAATATTTCTTCATTATAGCAACTCGTTGTCAAATTTTGGGAGCCCTACCTACAGTATTATACTTTTGTCTGGACAAAACAGAAACTCTGAAGTCATTTTTCTCAGTTTCACACAAGGTAATGTCTTTTGTTTTTTGAGTATTGGCGTCCCTCTCTCTCTGTAACTGCTGCTCTGAGCCTCGTCATTTTGGTCTTAAAATGTTCGTATTAACTCGTTCTACTTGATCCTGGTGTTTTTATTTAGCTATTTTGTCTGTTAAAAAAAATCCTATTCATAATACTTAATACAGAGCCTGACTCCAAGCGTGGCATCGCGAGCTTCATTTAAAGGTTGTATAGAGGATTTTTTAAGGGAAGTGAAATACAGCGACCATCGTAGAAACATCTCCTCCTCCCGCCTCTTTACTCTAGAAATCACGTTTGTTTACATCCAGTGCATGTTCAGAATTACCGTTGAAGTGACCTGCCTAGAAATATTTTAGCGACCGACGCGTCAGTTTTTAGACCCTTCGGACTTTCTTTTGCGGCGAACTGGTCGTGGATTCTCAAACTTTGTGCGAAATGCGAGGGAGTGACAGTATGAAAAAGCCTCTAAGAACCGCCGCATAAACCACATAATCCCCGAGCGCCGACGACTCAGTTACACTAGGGAGTTTGATTGACAACCTAACAGCCAATAGAAAATGAGGCAGCCTCGTTTTCTATTGGCTGATGTTTATCTGTCCTCACTACGTCCACAACTGATAGATTTTCATTCTTTTTTTTTCGGTCATCATAATTAAAAAGCTGCTGCATCTCTGTAATGGTATTTTAAACTTTCAATGACAATTTTAAACAAAAAAAAAAATCCTCCATACAACCTTTAAGTGGAGGTGAACGCTGTGGGTGACGTCACATTCACTTAGGCTACGTTCAGACTGCAGGGCTTAATGCTCAATTCAGATTTTTTTGTGCGAGATCATTCACATTTCCAATTAAATGCAACTTGTATGTGATTTCCAGTGTGAACTTTAAACGCCCCAAAAGTGTCCCGCATGCACATTGGAGGACACAACGACGTCACACACAGCGAGCGTGCTCAGTGTTTGCAGAAGTCGCCTAAGCGCTGGGCTTGTTTCCCAAAATACGGTCCAGTTCTTCAAAAATGGACAGGTTACACGTCCACGGCCGCTTCATTTGTTTGAGTCTTTAGCCTCCTTATATTTGGCTCGCAGGCTCTTTAGTTTTTGATTACATTGGAGCCAGGACCGACTGTAGCCATGCTCTGATATTTCTTTGGCCATCGTTTCAAAAAACACCTTCCGATAAGACCCCTCCAATTTGGCCTGAATACAGCGATCCCCCAAATATGAATAAACTCCTTAACCTCACCTTTCCCCTGACCTGTAGGTGGGATGAATGCATGGATCTGTTAAAATAACTGGATACAATATTGCTGCTTGTAGCTGCTTCAAGTTGACGTAGTGGTCACTCACTGGTACTACAGCCGAAAAAATCCCATGGGCTGACAGAAGATTTTTCTCATAGAGGCAATGTAAACACAAACTGTTCATGTTCAGCTGACAGGGCACCTACAACTTTCAAAAATGGCGGATTTTGTGGCGATTTTTACCTATTTTTTAGATCATAAACTTTTTCTCATCTCAAAATCCTTCAGTCGTCTTAAAAAAAACGCTTTATAATTATTAGCTTTGGCTACGCTCCGGCTATGCTCTTGCTCCTCTCGCTCTGATTGGTCAACGCGATCACGTGATACACGAGCCCGCTTTGTGCGCGCTCGGTCGGCCCACAGCCACCGGAAGTACCTCGTCGGGCTAAAGGCGAATCTGGGATCATGCACCGTTGAGCTCAGCCCATTGACTTGAACGGGCGGCCATTTTGGAACCTGGGGGCTTGGATGAATGTGACCTGGCCGTTCAGACTGAAGTCGCATGTCAAAATATCGGATATGTGTCTGTTTTAGAAGCACATATCCAAGTGGCCTGAGTCGCATTTGAAAAAATCGGATCTGTGTCGTTCAGACTGTCATTAAAAGATCAGATACAGGTCACATGGGGGCGAAAAAATCGGATTTGGGTCACTTCAGGCTGCAGTCTGAACTTAGTCTTAGTCTACTTCTTTATACAGGATTTACGTAAACTGAACTTCACCAGACAAATCGAAGATAAAAGCTGATACGTCACTCTGAGACACGAGAGACAGTTTTTATGGAGTCTGAATGTGTTTCTATATCACACAAAGCACCCAAGTCAAGAAGAAAACTTAGGCACAAAGGGTTTTTATGCTGTAAAAATCGGTCTGATTGCAAAGGGCCGAGTCAATCACATTTACAGATGCAGCAGGGTCTGGATCCAAATAACTCAATTTGGCTGAAGAAAAAAATCAAAAACAGCAATCATGTTATAAGCTCCTGGATATGTGTAAAAAAGTGAAATCTCTGGTAAGATTTCTGTCGCCGACTTTGGCCCAACCAGCTGCACAGCCTCATTATTTGAACCGGCTTTCACACATCCGATTGCAATGTTCTGTCCCGGACTCTTTCAAATTTAAAATAAAAAAAGTTGCAAAAACACTTTTTGAGCTAAAGTACAGCTTGAAGGAAGAAAGCACTTGTTTTGTCCTGGTTTGAGGTTCATATCTCTGTAATTACTGGACCTATCTACATGAAACAAAAACTGGCACAAAGTTCAGCGTCTTCTCTGTGGGCACAAATAAACTAAGGTGATTTTTGCTGTACAGTTTTCCCTCGTTTATCGCGGGGTGACATTCTAAAAATAACCCGTCTACTTTATATTTTACAATTATTATGTCTGTTTTAAGGCTGTAAAACCCCTCACCACACACTTTATACACTTTTCTCAGACAGGACAGTTACAACCCTTTTTGCATTCTTCTTAACACTTATAGCTGCTGTCGCCCTTTTGTTATTTTCGTCCTTCTTTATGTAACGAACCGAATATTAATTTATTCCGTAATGGAGCCCTGCAGCGTAGAGTCCTGCATGGGCCCATTTTTGGAGACTCGCTCCCGAGCAGTACAGCACCACACCCGCCCGTTAACCCGAGATGATATCAAACTTTTACGCTGCATACGCCACGGATTGAACCAAGACTAAACCAGGACTAACCCAGAAGTGATTCCAGGACTGAACTAGGACTAAAACGGGATTAAAACAGTTCGAAATCAGAACTGAAACAGGACTCACTGTTGGGACGGGCAGGAGAAAGGAACGACACAGATCCGCAGTTCACAAACGTAAGAGCGGCCGTTGCTGGATTTGGATCGCTTTGCGGACACCGTGCTTCGGTGTACTCTCTCTTAAATCCAAGATTAGTTCTGGTTTAGACCTGGTTTAGTCCTGACCTGCCCGCATACCCGCCTGTTCAGAATGTTAAAACCCGCCCGTTTCAGCGACTATTTGCCCGTACCCTGTGCAGGATTCTGTGTAACTTCTACCTTCTTTCAGCGTGTCCAGAAGTCCAACTTTTTGTGCGATGGTTTGCGTCTTCCTCTGCCTTTTTAGGCGCGACCGCAGGAGACTTTTCGTCGACATTGTGGGTTTTGTCGGGGAGAAAACTTGCAAACATACAGCACTTCAAAATCACACTGCCAGAGATCGAACATTTATGTAAATTTGGCAGCTGAACGCGTTCTGTAGGAGGAGGAGATTGATTGATCGTGATCTATAGTCCCGTAGTCAATCAAGACGCAGGGGGAGGAACACAATGTGCATTTATACACTGTAAAAGAAAAGGCATGCAAAATTGCACTAAAAAAACATATGCGAGACCGCGAAAGGTGAACTGCGATATAGCGAGGGACGTCTGTATATATCCAGGCATTAGTCAGTGGCAAAATATGATAAGTTTCAATATCTGTGAGTTTTCAGTTTGGATTTTTCTTTCAAAACAGTGAATTGGCTATAGAGTTGTAGATGCCCCTGGCCTGCATCTCAAATTATTCACTTTTTATGGAAAAGTCAAAGCTACTCAATTCAAGTACTTACCAAGGCACGACCTTTTGCAATTCTGATTTTCAAGTATAAGAAAAATGCCACGAGCCAAAAGCTTGGACTGCCGGACAAAACCGATGCACTAAAGCATTTCAAATGAGGCAAACAACAGTCATCTAGAGTTTCTTATAGTCAGACGAGTAATTCTGTGTTCTACTTTGACATGTTTGGGCCGCACTCGGCTGCTTTCCTCAGGAGTGTGATACTGTGGTGTGTGTGACAGCTCATTTAAAGTGCAGTCCAACTTCTTCAGAACTGTATCCCACCAGTGCTCCTGATAAATGCCACACAGACGGACTTCAGAAAAGCTCTTTTCAAACAGCAGAAGGTCGCAGCGGTCGCAGAGAAATGGTAAAGGAAAGACTTATCGCGCACTTGTTTGAGATATGACAGACTCTGAAATGTGTTGTTTTTTTCTACAGCTTTACACTACAAAGAACATTCTCTGCAGATATAGTTGGCACACCAGCACTTTTGTTAATTCAACTGTTTATTCAACTGTTATCCAAGAACTAATTATATCCCCGGTACAAGGAAGGATTCCAACAATGGTATTTGTTACTCTGTGTGCTTATTACCTTTGCGGTGTTCCAGTCCATGAAGGGAAAGACACATAAACAGAACAACAGTGACACTGCACATGTCACAGAAGATACAATGGGACATGAACAGTGTTGGGAAGGTGACTTTTAAAATGTATTCCCCTACAGATTACAGATTACATACCCCAAAATGTAGTTTGTAACAGAATCTATTAAATTACTTAAAGTGAGTAATGTAATCTGAATACTTTGTATTACTTGATTTGCTGTAGAGAAGCAAAGACCAGGATATTGTAACATAAGAAGTTTTGTCTGTTAAAAGAAAATAAAAAAGCCCAGACTTTACTTAACCATATTAAAAATATTATTGATAGAAGAGGATGAGACATGGTCCAAGCAGCGTGGTTTAGTTAAATCCTGTTTTAGTCCTGGTTTAGTCCTGGTTTAGACCTGGTTTTAGACCTGGTTTAGTCTTGGTTTAGTCCTGGTTTAGTCCTGGTTTTAGACCTGGTTTAGTCTTGGTTTAGTCCTGGTTTAGTCCTGGTTTTAGTCCTGGTTTAGTCCTGGTTTAGACCTGGTTTAGACCTGGTTTAGTCCTGGTTTAGTCCTGGTTTTAGTGGTTCCTGGTTTAGACCTGGTTTAGACCTGGTTTAGTCCTGGTTTTAGTTTTAGTCCTGGTTTAGTCCTGGTTTAGTCCTGGTTTAGTGAGTCCTGGTTTTAGTGGTTTAGTGGTTTAGATCTAGTTTATCTAGTTTAGACTGGTTAGATAGTTTAGACCTGGTTTAGTTTCCGGCAATGAGTGTAATTACCGAAAAAAATAAATAAATAAATAATATATATATATATATATATATATATATATATATATATATATATATATATATATATATATATATATATATATATATATATATATATATATAAGGGGGATTTAGCCCAAAATGTGAAAACAGGAAAATACCGCCGTGTAATCCGTGTAATTTATTTATTTTAACAAAGTAACTGTAATCCAATTACCACTCACTGAAACAGTAACTGTAACCGAATACAGTTACTCATAATTTGTACTCTGATTACATAACTCCGGTACATGTAATCTGTTACTCCCCAAAACTGCTTTTAAAATGTATTCCCCTACAGATTACAGATTACATACCCCGAAATGTAGTTTGTAACGTAATCCAGTAAAATACTTAAAGTGAGTAATGTAATCTGAATACTTTGAATTACTTGATATTGTCGTGCTTTTTAAAACTACATGAATGTAACAACCACATCCTGAAAATTCATGTTTGTCTTCTTCAAATTGTCTGTTGAGCCCAAGTCTCCATGAACAGACATTTGTTTACTGTAGAGAAGCAAAGATGAAGATGTTTTGTCTAAGAGACAATTTAAAAAAAAAGTCTTTCCTTAATAAGTATATTAAAAATATAATTGATAGAAAAATGATTTTCATATGAGGTCACTGCTGCCTTAAATTATGTCCACCTACTGTTAGTGTCATATTGTTTAGACCCGGTTTAGTCCTGATTTAGTCTTGGTTTAGTCCTGGTTTAGACCTGGTTTTGGTCCTGGTTTTAGTCCTAGTTTAGTCCTGGTTTTAGATCTGGTTTAGTCCTGGTTTAGACCTAGTTTTAGTCCTGGTTCAGACCTGGTTTTAGTTCTAGTTTAGTCCTGGTTTTACACCTGGTTTAATCCTGGTTTAGTCGTGGTTCAGTCCTGGTTCACTTTTGGTTTAGCCCTAGTTTAGTCCTGGTTTTCCTGGTTTAGACCTTTCCTGTTAGTCCTGGTTTAGTAGTCCTGGTTTTGTCCTGTTTTACCTGGTTTAGACCTGGGTTAGACCTGGTTTTAGTCCTGGTTTAGCCCTAGTTTAGTCCTGGTTTTGTCCTGTTTTAGACCTGAGTTAGACCTGGGTTAGACCTGGTTTTAGTCCTGGTTTAGACCTAGTTTTAGTCCTGGTTTAGTCCTGGTTTCGTCCTGTTTTAGATCTCAGTTAGACCTGGTTTAGACCTGGTTTTAGTCCTGGTTCAGTCCATATGCGGCGCAAAAGTCCGGCATTGCAGTTTAAGTCACTGAAACAGGTCATTATCCGTTTTTTTCCCCCATTATTCATTTAAAAACAAAATCGAAAACTGAAACAAATCATTATTCTTTTTTTTTTTTTTTTTCAATTTGGTTTTGGAGACAAATACTGAAGAAAATCGTTGTTTTTTTGTTTTCTTATTTATGGCTTTATTTTGATAAACGGCGGGTGAAGTGTCCTGCCTGAGGACACAACGACAAAACCAACTTTACCAACTATTTACCAAGAATGTGTTCACTGAAGTCTGAAGGTGTAGGAAAGCGGACCACACATTTCAGAGTCTTGGCATATCTCAGTGCCAGATAAGTCATTCCTTTACCATTTCTCTGCAACCGCTGCGACCTTCTGCTGTTTGAAAAGAGCTTTTCTGAAGTCCATTTGTGTGGCATTTATCAGGAGCAGATACTGTAGTCAACGCCGCCGTGTGACCTCCTCACAGTCACACACACAATACACACGACTTATCGACGCAACCCAAAGAACGCCTGGAAAACCTGAAAAGGACAGACGGAGGAGACGGGCTGCGATTGGTCAGTCGTGGGAGCACAGTGGATCACGTTCGACTCCGACAGACCCCCACCCCGACGTTCCGACAAACCTCCGTTGTTTGGAGTGTCACCTTTTTTGCCTTGTGTTTCCCCGTGTGGACCGTGCCTCTAAAAGAGAGCTAAATCCAGGACTAAACCAGAACTAAACCAGGACTAAAATCAGGACTAAAACAGGTCTAAACCATGACTAAAACCAGGTCTAAACTAGGACTAAAATGACGAATAAAACTAGGTCTGAACATGACTAAAATCAGGTTTAAAACCGGTCTAAACCATGGCTAAAACCAGGTCTAAACCACGACTAAAACCAGGTCTAAACCAGGACTAAAATCAGGACTAAACTAGGTCTAAACCAGGACTAAAATCAGGACTAAAATCAGGTCTAAAACCGGGTCTAAACCACGACTAAAACCAGGTCTAAACCAGGACTAAAATCAGGACTAAACCAGGTCTAAACGACGAATAAAACCAGGTCTAAACCAGGACTAAAATAAGGACTAAACTAGGTCTAAACAGGACTAAAATCAGGTTTAAAACCGGTCTAAACCATGGCTAAAACCAGGTCTAAACCATGACTAAAACCAGGTCTAAACCAGGACTAAAATCAGGCCTTAAACTGGTCTAAAACCAGGTCTAAAACCAGGTCTAAACCAGAACTAAAATCAGGACTAAACCAGGTCTAAACAGGACTAAAATCAGGTTTAAAACTGGTCTAAACAACAGTTAAAACCAGGTCTAAACCAGGACTAAAACTAGGTCTAAAATTAGGACTAAAAACAGGTCTAAACCAGGTCTAAACTCGGACTAAAATCAGGACTAAACTAGGTCTAAACCAGGACTAAAAGGTCTAAAATTAGGACTAAAAACAGGTCTAAACCAGGTCTAAAACTCGGACTAAAATCAGGACTAAAACTAGGTCTAAACCAGGACTAAACCAGGTCTGAAAACCAGGACCTAAGCAACGTATAAACCAGGTCTAAACCAGGTCTGAACCAGGACTAAAACAAGGTCTAAAATTAGGACTAACAACAGGTCTAAACCAGGACTAAAATCAGGACTAAAATCAGGTTTAAAACCGGTCTAAACCACGACTAAAACCAGGTCTGAACTAGGACTAAAATCAGGACTAAACCAGGTCTAAACAGGACTAAAATCAGGACTAAACTAGGTCTAAACCAGGACTAAAAATCAGGACTAAACCAGGTCTAAACCAGGGAACTAAAACCAGGTCTAAACCAGACTAAAACCAGGACTAAACCAGGTCTAAACCAGGACTAAAACTAGGTCTAAAATTAGGACTAAAAACAGGTCTAAACCAGGTCTAAACTCGGACTAAAATCAGGACTAAAACTAGGTCTAAACCAGGACTAAACCAGGTCTGAACCAGGACCTAAGCAACGTATAAACCAGGTCTAAACCAGGTCTGAACCAGGACTAAAACAAGGTCTAAAATTAGGACTAACAACAGGTCTAAACCAGGTCTAAACCAGGACTAAAATCAGGACTAAAACCAGGTCTAAACCACGTCTGAACCAGGACTAAAATAAGTTAAACCAGGTCTAACCAGGTCTAAAACCAGGTCTAAACCAGGAGTAAAACTAGGTCTAAAATTAGGACTAAAACCAAGTCTAACCCAGGTCTAAACCAGGACTAAACCAGGACTAAAAAGAAGAAGCAAAACATGTGTGTCTGTATGTCTGAATGTTGGCATTTATCAGGAGCAGATTCTGTAGTCAACGCCGCCGTGTGACACAGACACACACAAGACACACGACTTATCGACGCAACCCAAAGAACGCCTGGAAAACCTGAAAAGGACAGACGGAGGAGACGTTCATGTTCAAAATTTGATCACGTCATAATTGCAAATGGGACAAAGGCCTGTATATGTAACTCTATAGGAGATATGGCTTTTCCTTTCAGCCGGCAACAATCATGTCTTGAATAACGGCACCATTTTCTGAACCGACTGTGAAAATATTCACAGAGAAAATGTTGAACCAGTTTTCCGTCATGTGGATAGGCCCAGTTTACGTAAATATTACCCATAAACCAGGTCAACAAAAAAACAAATCCCACCGCAGAATTTGGATCTGTCAAAAAAAAAAAAGGGATTCTTGCAAAGGTGGGACCGAGTCATTGTTTTGCATGTCTCAAGTAAGTCTCAAATCTTTGACCTCAAGTCCAAGTCAAATCCAAGTCGTCTGCTTTGAGCTTCAAGTCATTTCAAAATTACTTTAAACCAAAGTACCAGATTTTTGCAATTTATATGACTTTTAAAACTAAATTGTACTTAACAAGTCATGGTTTATTTATATATGAGTATTTATATAAGTTGTAGAACTGGTCTAAACCAGGACTAAACCAGGACTAAAATCAGGACCAAACACAGGTCTAAATCAGGTCTATATCAGGTCTCAACCAGAAATAAACCAGGACTAAAATCAAGACTAAAACCAAGTCTAAACCAGGACTAAAATCAAGACTAAAACCAGGTCTAAATCAGGACTAAAATTAAGACTAAAACCAAGTCTAAACCAGGACTTAAATCAAGACTAAAACCAAGTCTAAACCAGGACTAAAATTAAGACCAAAACCAAGTCTAAACCAGGACTTAAATCAAGACTAAAACTAAGTCTAAACCAGGACTAAATTCAAGACCAAAACCGGGTCTAAACCAGGACTAAAATCAAGACTAAAACCAAGTCTAAACCTGGACTAAAAATTAAGACTAAAACCAGGTCTAAACCGGACTAAAATTAAGACCAAAACCAGGTCTAAACCAGGACTAAATCAAGACTAAAACCAGGTCTAAACCAGGACTAAAATTAAGACCAAACCAAGTCTAAACCAGGACTTAAATCAAGACTAAAACCAAGGTCTAAACCAGGACTAAATTCAAGACCAAAAACCAGGTCTAAACCAGGACTAAAATCAAGACTAAAACCAAGTCTAAACCTGGACTAAAATCAAGACCAAAACCAGGTCTAAACCAGGACTAAAATCAAGACTAAAACCAGGTCTAAACCTGGACTAAAATCAAGACTAAAACCAGGTCTAAACCAGGACTAAAATCAAGACCAAAACCAGGTCTAAACCAGGACTAAAATCAAGACTAAAACCAGGTCTAAACCAGGACTAAAATCAAGACTAAAACCAAGTCTAAACCTGGACTAAAATTAAGACCAAAACCAGGTCTAAACCAGGACTAAAATCAAGACTAAAACCAGGTCTAAACCAGGACTAAATTCAAGACCAAAACCAGGTCTAAACCAGGACTAAAATCAAGACTAAAACCAGGTCTAAACCTGGACTAAAATTAAGACCAAAACCAGGTCTAAACCTGGACTAAAATTAAGACCAAAACCAGGTCTAAACCAGGACTAAAATCAAGACTAAAACCAGGTCTAAACCAGGACTAAAATCAAGACCAAAACCAGGTCTAAACCAGGTCTAAACCAGGACTAAAATCAAGACCAAAACCAGGTCTAAACCAGGACTAAAACTAAAATCAAGACTAAAACCAGGTCTAAACCAGGTCTAAACCAGGACTAAAATCAAGACTAAAACCAGGTCTAAACCAGGTCTAAACCAGGACTAAAATCAAGACTCAAAACCAGGTCTAAACCAGGACTAAAATCAAGACTAAAACCAGGTCTAAACCAGGACTAAAATCAAGACTAAAACCAGGTCTAAACCAGGACTAAACCAGGATTAAAACCAGAAGATCCAAAAATTACCTTGTGTGTCAGAATGACTGAATGTTGAAAAAAAGATGAAGTGCCGCCACTCCAACCAAAAAAAAAAATACAAATAAATATAAAAAATATAATAATAATAATAATATTATTATTATTATTATTATTATTATTATTATATGAAGAAAATATAAGATGAATATTTGAAGTGTACTTGGGTTTTCTGAGGTGAGTTCTGATGCTCTATTTTGTGGCTCTGTCAGTTCACTGTTAATTTTGCATTGAATTCAGTTTTTTGAAAATATGACAAGTGCTTTGAATTTTTTGTACCAAAATTAAGTTAATATTTGTTTTCAACCAAAAAGGTGCGCTTTGTGAGTTTGACCCAATGTTTGACTTTGTAGTACAGAATGTCTGGTAAATTGCAGTGCCCCTGTCTTTTCGTACAATGTAGAAAGACATTAGCAAAGCCCTGAAAATTAGTTTTATCGTTTAAAGGCACAGGATTCTGTCACTGCTGTTGTTCATATAAAAGTTCATTGAAGCCTATTTACATATTACAAAACAAGGACTATGAGCAAAATGTTGGATTTTCTGAGCATATAAATAATTTTTTTGTTTTTTTAAATGTAAGATTATTACGAAAGTCCTGAGAGGCAAGAGAAAAAAAAAAAAAAAAGAGGCAGGTCATTTAGGCTCTATATAAGTTTTTTTTTTTCATCAACTCAAAAAAAAAAAAAAAAAAAAAAATTCTCCAAAAAAATAAAAAATAAATAAATACAATTTCTACATATTTTTTCGACTATTTTTTTTTTTTTCTTAAAAAAAAAAAAAAAATCTACTTTTTTTTTTTTTTTTCTCTTGTGTTTTTTTTTTTTTTTTTTCGCTGTTGATGTGGCTGACAAACCCCCCCCCACACAAAAAACACCACTCGGAGCCCAAGAGTTTTCCTGACGTATTCCTATAAGTAACACACTTCAGATTTGGCAAGTTACCGGAGATTTGGCTTGTGGCGTTAGGTTCTGGGTTGGAACATGGGAGGCCGGGGTTTGAAACTCACCTGGTACGGGTTGTGTGTTTTTATTGTAGCTGAATACAGTCTTTTAATGAGTTTTATGTTTTATGTACTCTTTTATGAGTAATATGATTTTTATAATAGTAATAGTAATTTTTAGATTTTTTTTTTTTTTTGTAGAATTTTTATTTTTATTTTTTTTGGAGTTGGTGAAAAAAAACAAAAAAGAAACACTTAGAAAATAGAGCCCAAATGACCTGCCTCTTTTTTTTTTTTTTCTCTCTCTTGCCTCTCAGGGCTTCCGTAGATTATGAAGTTTTCTGACATAGCTGAAGTTCAAACTTTCTTTTCAGAGTTTAGTAAAAGTGTCGCCACGCCACACACAAAAAGTCTCAATAGCAGATGGAGGACTGAACTTGTGAGAGGCTTGCAATTTTCATTCATTCCAAGACAAAAAAGGAAACACTTTATTCTACCATCACTGGGGTCATGTTGGGGAACAGAGTAGAAATGGATCTGAAACAACGTCCAAACATGTGTCATTTAAAGCAAACCTGGTCTATAAAATCAACGTTTTAGTGCTATAACTATGCTAGAGTTGTTTCCCCTCACCATTTCCTCTCTCAGAGTTGTATCTCCAGTGATTTGGCATCTTTGAGGAATCAACTCTGGGTTTCTGGTTCACGCTCACTGCTTGATATTTACTTCTTTTTTTTGTGTGTGTGTTTGTTTTGTTGTTCTTAATTGGTTTATATGCATAGGATTCGGCAGCATCCTGTAGTTGTTTTGGTAAATTAAAGGTTGTATGGAGGATTTTTTTTTTTGTTTCAAACTGTCAATGAAAGTTTAAAATACCATTACAGAGAGACAGCAGCTTTGTAATTATAATGACCAAAAAAAAAAAGAATGAAAATCCATCAACTGTGGACGTAGTGAAGCCAGATAAACATCAGCCAATAGAAAACGAGGCTCCCTCATTTTCTATTGGCTGTTAGGCTGTCAATCAAACTCCCTATGTTTCTAGTGTAATTGACTCGTCGGCGCGCTGGGATTACATGGTTTATTCAGCGGTTCTTAGAGGCTTTTTTAAACTGTAGCTTTTACGCAATTCGCACAAAGTTTGTTGCGATCGCGGACGAGAATCCACGACCAGTTTGTCGCAAAAGAAAGTCAGTTTTGAGGTCGCTGAAAGATGAAGAGAAGGGGAAAAGGAGCAAAACCAAACTGGGGTGATTCTTGGAGATTCCTTCCAGTAATGGCGCGACTGAAGCAGACGAAGGGCCTAAAAACTGATGTGTCAGTCGCTAAATTCTTTCTACACAGGTCACTTCAACAGTAATTCTGAACACGCACGGCTGTAAACAAGCGTGATTTCTAGAGTCAGGAGGCAGGAGGAGATGTTTCTACTGAGGGAGCTGTGGAGGAGGAAGGTGGTGTCAGGCATGCACAACATTTGAAAAAGGACTGTGGCTGTATTTCTCTTCTCTTAAAAAATCCTCTATACAACCTTTAAATGGTTTCTCACTAGTATGATGCGGCGCTTTGTTGTGATGACGTTTACGGCGACCTCAGCTCCCGATGGACGCCACAGTTTTCTAAAGCACAAATCAGCACACTTCTTTCTTTTATGAGGGTGTAGGTTTGCAGAGGGACGGTGGGGACATGTCACAACTAATATATGGGGAAGACAAAATAGTCCCTACCAATATTTTCCGTTTTATTTTAATAAAAAATATAAATTTATTCTGATTGTAAATAACCCAGAGTATAATTTGCCTTGGTTAAAACCTCTTGTGACATTTTTTATATTCCCCTCTATTTTCTGTTGTTAACAATTCACTTTACGTGTAGCACTTTTATTTTGAAGGGTGTATTTCCGGTTAGTGTAAAAACATTTAATTAGCTTTACATTGAGAACAGCAAAACGTTTTATGGAGCAAATGTGTGTATATATATTTTCAGATATTTTTTACACCTTTGTTTAGCTTCTCCTCTGAAGAAGCGCAAAGGTACTGTATGTTATTGATTTAAATGTTTCTTTTGGATAACTTTGTATTTCTGGCTATTATCTTTGTTGATTGGTGTTGTCAAGGTGAATGTAAATAATAATTAAACTTGCGTTGAGTTTTTTGTATGTGCATTTACACACTATATTCTGTATTACTTTTAGCTCTTACGGCAGATTGGAGGATTTATTGCCATTAAACCCAAAAATTGCCAGTTTAAGTGTCAGTCTTCGTTCAGAGGGATACGCTACACCGATATTTTCCGACTCTCAGTAGTATTAATTTAACATGTCTTAGTTCACATTTTGTTTATTAGAAGTTCTGAGATGTGTTCAGTGATGTGACGACAGGGTTACACCTGCCGCTGTTTCATTGGCTGCAACAGAGTGATGTCATTAGTGGAGCCAGGAGCCTCAACTGGAGAAGCGGCAGGACAGGGCCGCACCTGAAGATGTCGGCTTGAGCAGGCGTGAGTGAAGACGCTGCACCAAAGTTTGAAAAACTTTTTAAAAGGAACATGGCTTCATCTTCAGTTAAACTTGCCTTATAATGAGTCGCCGCAGAAAACGAGCAACCATCACCACAAGTGCACCTCCCAAACGGAGCCCTACCAAAGGTTTAATGTCTAAATCAAATGTGGAGAGACTTATCCATGAGTTTGTCTCCAGTAGGTTAGATACTGTAATGTTCTGCTCACTGGTCTCTCCAAACGAGCTGTGAGACGCTGCAGTACATCCAGAACGCTACAGCTCGGGTCCTGACTCAAACCAGGAAGCATGAACACATGTGTTCAAAAGAGTGATATATTTGCATCACAAAACCTTCGTCCTCAAAAAAGTCAGACCTCATAATCGCTTGGCACTATTTTCTTTCCGCGCTACCCACAGGTGACAGCCGCGCCTGGTTCACTTTGTTTACTACTTGGAATGTTAGTGACAACATGTCTGATTACGACACCGACGATGAAGACATTGCCTTTAGCACAAAGTCAAGGGGATATTCTTATGTATCTTATACAAGCTTATATACTTATCGCTCTAGCTCTCACTTTAGCTCTCTCACGTTGCGGCGGTCTGCGCATGTAAACACTACCGAACAACTGAAGTAAGCGCCAAGCGATTATAAGGTCTGACTTTTTGGAGGACGATGGTTTTGTGATGCAAATATATCACTGTTATGAACACATATTATTTTGAGAAGAAAAACGCTTTATTTTACTGTCCCTGGACTACTTTCGTCAGCACCGAAAACGGCCAGTATCTCGGCTCACCGGACGCTATCGGGGGTAAGTCAGTGTGGATGCACGACACTGCTCACGGGGATGCCATACAGATTCATGTCAAAAAACCCAAACTATCCCTTTAAAGGGGCTCTGCTTGTGTACAAGTGTCTCCATGGCCAAACACCAAAGTACATCTGTGACATGTTAGTGTCATATGAACCATCTCACACTCTGAGGACCTCAGGGACCGGCCTCCTGCTGGTGCCCAGAGTCAGGACTAAACAAGGGGAGTCAGCGCTTCAGGTTCACGCAGCTAAAACCTGGAACAGTCTTCCTGAAGATGTAAGACAGGCCTCTACTTTGACGCTGTTTATATCAAGGCTCAAAACAGTTCTGTTTCACTGTGCATATGACTGAAAGGTTTTCATTCTGCACTCTTCTCTCTAATTTATGTAATTAATGTCTCTCTCTCTTTAATTTTATGATGATTATTTATGTTTTGATCTGCTTTTATTATGATTGTAATGTATTTCTTATTCTGTAAAGCATGTTGAATTACTTTGTGTAGGAATTATGTAATACAAATAAACTTGCGTTGCCTTGCCTTACTCGTGCACTGTCAGCAGCCGGACTCTATTGACAGTATTCCATGGAAAAATGTACGGACATGATCTCACAAATCTCTCATCACCAACAAGCAAAGGGAAATCTGCTACAAACTTCTACATCGCTGTTATCCGGTATAACAAAATGATCCACGGTTGTCATAGATTATAAGTATATAACCCCCAAACACAGTAGGTCTGAAAGAAAATAGTCTTCAGTTTCAGGGACAAAGTAAACGCTGGGAATTACAGGAAAGTAATTACACAGTATCTTTGTTGAACTTTGTACAATGTATTAACTGTCCATGGTCAATTAAATGGTCAAATATGAACTGAACTGAATACAGCAGTGATCTTATGTAAACACTGGATCAAATGGTAATGTAATATAATATAATACAGTGGCACAGTGTGTTCTAGCAGACTTACAGTCGTCCCTCGCTATATCGCGGTTTACCTTTCATGGTCTCGCTGTTTCGTGGATTTTTTTGTGTGCAATTTTGCCTTTTTTTTTGTTACAGTGTATGAACGTGGACTGCATTCCTCCCGCTGCATCCTGATCATCCAGGGACTCCTTTCTCCTGTACCGTACAGAATGTTCGATCTCTACCAGTGTGATTCTGAAGTGATGTATATTTGCAAGTTTTCTTCCCGACAAAACCCACAACGTCGACGAAACATTCTGCAGCGACAAAGGCTCCTGCGGTCGCACCCAAAAGACAGAGGAAGACGCAAACCCTTGCACAAAAAGTTGGACTTGTAGACATGCTGAAGGAAGGTAGAAGTTACATCTTGCACTGGGTCAGATACCCGCAAATAGTTGCTGAAACCAGGACCAGGTGATTGGGCTACGGCCGCGTTTACCTTCGTGAGGTGTGGATCTTTCTCCTGCGGTCACCTTCGAGCTCATCCCGACAGCGAGTCCTGGTTCAGTTCAGGTTTAGTCTTGGTTTAGTGCTGATTTACTGCTGTTTTAGTCCTAGTTCAGTCCTGGTTTAGTCCTCCTCTTCAGTCCTGGAATCAGTCCTAGGTTAGTCCTGGTTTAGTCTCGGTTCAGTCCGTGGCGTATGCAGCAGGTGCGGGTCTCCAAAAATGGACCCGTGCAGGACTCTGCGCTGTAGGGCTCCATTACGAAATAAATTAATCTTCGGTTTGTTGCATAAAGAAGGAGGAAAATAACAAAAGGACAACAGCAGCAATAAGTTCTAAGAAGGATGCAAAAAGGGTTGTAAATGTGTGTGAGAAAAGTGTACAAAGTGTGTGGTGAAGAGTTTTACAGCCTTAAAACAGATATAATAATTGTAAAATATAAAGTTGACTACTTCGCTACTTATTTTTTAGAACGTAACCCCCGCGATAAACAAGGTAACACTATATATGAACAGATATGAACATGAATTGATAAGGTTAAATAAGTTCCTACTCCTTTTCGAACATACTGTCCAGCTGTCTTTTTCTCTGTGTTACACTCAGATTTTTTTCACTTTGTTTACTCATGTTTTGTTTTTTTATTTTATGTTCTGTCATGTTCGAAATGAAATCAATCAGTCAAAGCCTTTCTTTCTGTTGAGGTTTGCTAAGACAGACAGAATTGTAGAGGCACACATGCTGACCCAGGCCACCTCTGAGTCTGAGCCTGAGTCTGCGCTCGCTCAGATCTGTGTTTACTGCTGCCCACAACTCACGACCGACTCACAACCAACCACCCCCTTAGTGTTTTCAAGGTTCCATCTGCGTTGTGGCCAGTTCTGACACACAGAGGTCTTAAATTCTGACCACTCAAACACAGCGGTACAAAGGAATCAGGAAATGGGTTTTTGCTTATATAAATCTAAAAGAATTCACAAAATCATCCATTTCTTTTTATGAAAGTGTACAGGAAAAAGAATATATGAATAACTTAATTTAAAATAAATAAAAATAAAAAAAATATATAATAAAATAACATAAATAAAATATAAAAAAAATGTCTGGCCTCATCAAAAAAATAATAATAATAATAAAATAAAATAAATAAAATAAAATAAAAAAGTGTGAATTTGTGAGGATATCTTAACACCTAAACTCCTCCCACAACCACATTTCAAGTAGAGCTGTACCTGGACGACTATGGGTGGTCTGTAGGGCTAAAGGGGAGAGTGAGGAAGAAGAAGGGGCGGGGTCTGTAGGGCTAAAGGGGAGAGTGAGGTGGGAGAAGTGATGGGGTCTGGAAGACTAAAGGGGAGAGTGGAGAAGGGGCAGGGTCTGGAAGGTTAAAGGGGAGAGTGGGGGGGGTCTTGAGGACTAAAAGGGAGAGTGAGGCGGGAGAAGTGGTGGGGTCTGAAGGACTAAAGGGGAGAGTGAGGAAGGAGAAGGCGCGAGGTCTGGAGGACTAAATGGTAGACGAGGGGTGTGGTCTGGAGGAATAAAGGGGACAGTGAGGGGCGAGGAGGGGTGGGGTCTGGAGGAATAAAGGGGACAGTGAGGGGCGAGGAGGGGTGGGGTCTGGAGGAATAAAGGGGAGAGTGAGGGGTGAGGAGGGGTGTGGTCTGGAGTGACTAAAGGGGAGAGTGTTGGATGGGTCTGGAGGACTAAAGGGGAGACTGGGGAGGGGAGGAGTAGCGACGTCTGGAGGACTAAAGAGAAGATTGATGGGGGAGGATGGGTGGGGTCTGGAGAACAAAAGGGCAAAGTGAGTGGGGAGGAGGGGTGGAGTTTGAAGGACTAAAGGGGAGAGTGACGGATGGGTCTGGAGGACAAAACGGGAGAGTGAGGGGTGGAGGACGGATGGGTTTTGGAGGTTTAAGGAACAGGACCCCTCAGCCAGAAGTCTGTCATCAGAAACACGTGTCTGTAATCGTTGCAGTCCTGTGAGATGTCACATAGTACTTGGAATTGCAGAGGCCACTCAAGGCAACACACACTGAGAACAAAGCTGCAGATTTAACTCGTTTGCACTACATTTTCCAAAAGAATGACTTGGAACAGAAGACAGTCGGACTAAAACAGCATAGTAAAGTAGCAGCACAGTAGTTTAGTTCCACTTTAACAAAAATATTACAACTCCACAAGGCACTTTTTAGTTGAGAGTTGGAGGTTCGTTCTCCTCGTGCAGAGATGGTTCAAACATGTGTCTTAGGATCATTAACTGTGGTTGGAATTCCCACTCTCCCCAAAGAAATACTTTTAATGGTTTTTATCTGTCTTGGCTCCGCACTACTGTATCCCCTCTCACCATTACCAGGGCCAAGCTGCAATAATTGTCTAATTAAAGGACCTGTACCACCAGCACCCCAGCACCACCCACATCCTCACGCGTTATTATAACCAGTGTAGGGAGGCCTCAGGATTTATTGGTACAACTTTCACCATTTACATGTTTTGTTTATTAAGGAAATGTTGTATTTTACTCTGGACCTAATTGCTGTTTCCATTCCACAAGGGACCATGCATTTTCCTAGAGTTTGCTAATTCTTTTATATTGAGGAAGTTGGTGTGGTATTGCTCCGCGGAGAGTTGGTTTCTTATATTTTTCGACTAAAATTCACAATTCAGCATGTGAAGAAAGTAGTATGCAAATTTGATTTCTACAGCTTCATACCATGATCTTATAACGTTCCCTCATCAAAAAACATGCCTGGTTTTTGAAGTCATCCATGCATTTTCTTTTGAGTTTGAGTAATTTAGCAATCTCTCCTGGGTGCTGTTATGGTTGTAAGATTCTATGCAGTGCTACGTCCACAAGCCTACGTCACCCATGCTCCCACACGACAATTCTCCATAAATATACAAAAACATGATACAAAACTGTACCAACTTGACAAACCAGATTATGTTGTGATAGCGCTCTGAAAGGGGAGTGACTTGGCACAGAGAGGAAAGGGAAAATAGACTCAGAACATGTTAATACATTGTTTTTAGCAAATATGGCATTTTCAAAACTATGCTCTCAACCACAGTTGGGCAAGTTACTTCAAAACTGTAATGTGTTATTTATGACTTGTCACTGTCATTTCAAATTAATTCATTACATTACAATATCACTGTGTTTAAAATGTAAAACATTACATGACTATTGCAGCACTTTAAGTTATTCTCACCAAAATAACTGCCACTGATCGTCAAATAACAATCAGCGAGAGAAAATGCCGAACTTTTGCACCGTATGTGGACCAAACGAGGTCTAAACCAGAAATAAACCAGGAGTAAACCAGAACTGACCCAGCACTGAACCAGGACTGACCCAAGCACTGAACCAGGACTGAACCAAGGACTGAACCGAGGATTGAATCAGGACTAAACCAGGTCTAAACTAGAACTGAACCAGGACTAAACCAGAACTAAACCGGGTCTAAACCAGGATTAAACTAGCACCAAACCAAGACTAATCTTGGACTAGGACTTGGAATCTAGTAAAGCCCCTGAGAGAACCCTGAGTCTGTGGATCAGAGTGTCCACAAATAGTGATCGGGCGTCAACTGTGCTTCGCCCGTTGAGCGCGGAGCTCTGCGCCAGTGCTTTCACCCACGGTTACCCAACGGTTTACGTGGGTGCATCTCTGGGCCCATCCCGACATTTGGAACCGTAACAATGGCGTTTAATTGCCGTGATTTTAGTGAATTTGTATGAAGAAAAACGAAAAAAAACACCACTCCACACCAATCCAGGTTAAAAAAGCTTTGTGATGCGCTTTACTCACATTTGTACCAAGTAAAATATTACTGTTTTTTCCCTGTAATGCCACACTACTGCGTAACCGCAAAAAGCAACACAGTACAGTAATTTGTTAATTTTTAAACGTGTTACTTCCAACACTGCTCTCAACAGGTGAGCAGTTGTCGTTACAACTAAGTCAATTCTTTATGTTCAGGTTGTGACTGAAGTCTTACCTTGAGTAAAAGAGCTTCAGACAGAGCAGTGCCTCTAGTTAGCATCACACGCGCCCATGTTGGTGACATCAGCTGCAGAGTATCAAGTATCTAGCGCATTGTCAGGTGAATCATCCTGATGCAAACCTAAATAATTTGGAGTTTCCATGGAGGTAATCAGGGTCCAAGTGTGTGGAGACAATTTAAAATCTTTCATTTGCCTTTATTTTTCTACTTGGACAATAACCAATCACATAAGCTTCATATGGAGACATCTCTGTGCCAAATGTTCGCTGTTCCAAAGTATTTTAATCTTTTGTTCATATTGTCTTTGTGGATCAACCAATCACAGCTCTCGTGCTCCACAGAACTTAGATGCAAAGTCACTTTTTGGCCAAGGTGCACATACACAGCACGTACTTTTCCGATCGGCTGTCAGGGCGTCACAGAGCTTTCTGATTGGCTGTAGGTGTGTGGAGAATCTGTGCAGCACATCCTCGTTGATTTAAGTATAAAACAGCTTTTATGTGCAGTGCCTGTTTTCTGTTTCTCCAGTGTTCCTTCAATGCACCACTTGCTGTTTGGTGTTTTGCTTTGTTTATGCTCATTCTGATCTACATTTTGTAGGATATGCCCAAGTATTCACTCACACACCATATATCCTTCATCGCTTTATGCAGTAGAAAGCTCGTGTGTTTAAAAGGCAGACTGTACAGAGAGCTGCTGAGGCCCCCACACTAAGCTGAGCCGAGTCCATGGTGAATGGAAATGCTCTTAGATACAGTGGATTAGTGCGCCTCAGCCCCACACAGGAGCTGTGCACAGCAGCAGCAGCTGGACTCATTACAAACACTTCTCCTCTTCATATTTCAAATACTAAACAATGCATTTCTCTCAAGCAAAGCGTTTCACACAATAATAACAACGTATTCACTACAAGTCTACGCTGTTTACACCAGGTCATGTTCATAAATGTGCGGTACAAGCATCTTTCTTCTCTGCTGTTTACTCCAGTGCACAGATGCAGCCACTCATACAGATGTGCAGATGATCAAATGTTGTATCAAGTATTCGAGTGGACCAACCACCTGGGCCCCAGTGTGTGTGTGTGTGTGTGTGTGTGTGAATGGGTTAGTGGTTCACTGATGTAAACCTCTTCATAAGAAATGCGACTCTTTACCATTGAAAAGTCTTGTAATGTTTGAACTTGTATTTATACAAAGCAAATCTGAAGCTACTTGCAAAATAAATAACAAGTACAAACAACACTTGAAGGCAGTTTTGTTGCTACGCTATTTTCAGTCTTTGATTTCTGTTGATATCAGATGCTGGAACGTAAAATATTATCATTATGAGGAGTGTGAAAGCTGGATTGGTGCATGTCTAAGTCCTCTGTTCTGTAGTGATGAGCACATGAATAACAGAATATTCATATATAGATAGTGAGGACACTGAGTACTATGTATGATGTTTTAATAGCATTATTTATGTTACAAGTTATTTTTTGGCAAACTAGGTAAACCACCTCTGCACTTTCAACTACAGTACTACAATACAACCATAATTAAAGACTGGTATTTCTGATAGAAACACCTGATACAAAGTCGTCATTGTGAGCATGAATAGAGTGAATAGAGATTTGAAATGTGATTGCAAGTGCAGTTTAGGTGTTTAATCCCACTGAAGATGAGAATGAGAGCCCCCAAGGTCAAATCCTATAAAGTAGAGACGTTTCATTTTAATACTAAACTAACTGGTATACATGCATCACAAATTTTGGGCTGGGAAGGGCCCTCCGAAAAAGTGAGCATCAAACCGCCACGTTTGATTTCCCAGTGGGATGCGTCTATTGTCAAAGCCGATCTTTTCAAGTCTTTTGAACCATATCGCTTTTGTTTCTGGTTCTGATATTGTCACATTTTAGTTATGGGATACAGGCATTGTAACTGTGTGGTTGTGGGATGTCCTAACAGCGGAAAACGTGCTTCGGAAGTTTGCAAACTCCATAACTGCAAACCTCTGTTCAAACTGTTTCCCTTCTTAATAGAATTGAAAAATAGTGAAAGGTGAAGGCGATGGGCAGGATTGATCCACAGGAAGGACGAAAAAGGAAACCTTTGGCCACCTAAGAAATCATCCTGAGTTTGCAGCGAACATTTTTTATGTGGAGCACCATCAACGCCAAATCCCAATCCCTCGCTCAACCTCGGTTACGAATTTAAAAAGTCAACGCCAAAGCGAAAGGCACCAGCTGTTCACCAAGAAACACCTTCCACTGCAAAGAGACCAAGACGTGATGTTGCTGTAAAGTCACAAGAAAGTGCGAGCTCAGCCTGTTTGTCTTCTGTACCTCTCACTTAACAATTGGGATTTTGCTTTGTTGGTGCTCCACATACAGAATGTTCACCACAAACTCGGGACGATTTCTTAGGCAGCCAAAGGTTTCCTTTTTTTGTCCTTCCTGTGGATCAATCCTGCCCATTGCCTTCGCCTTTCACTATTTTTCAATTTCGTTAGGAAGGGAAACAGTTTGAACAGAGGTTTATAGTCACACGGATCTGATTCCCTTTTGCAATTATGGAGTTCGCAAACTTCCGAAGCCCATTTCTCGAGCCGTTTTTCCGCTGTTAGTACATCCAACAACCACACAATTACAATGTCGGAATCCCAAAACTAAAATGTGACAATATCAGAACTAGGGATGGGCGTTCAATTAAATTTTCTTTTCGTCGGGAGAATTAACGATTATCGATTAATCATTAACGTTTTTATATTACAATTATCATTATTATTACTATCTGCACTACTAATCTGCATAAATAAATTCAACTTTACGACATATAAACTGTAAACACTCTAGAGCCACATCAGCATGGCTCATTTGCATAAATTAAGTGAAGAAAAAACAGTTCTTGTGCAATGATGCGGCATGACTCAGTGGAATACAGGTTAGTGTGACCATATTTGCGTTTGTCAAAACCAGGACACCGTACGGGGGGTTGGAGGTGGGGACTCGTCATCGACATTGAGCGACTCTCACCTGGCAAAGATTTTTCCTGTTTGTCGGTGTCCTGGTGAACTTTTTCCCTCTGGACACCGAAACATATGTGCCTGTTTTGAACACTGTGCACATGGACTCACACTTGTCCTGACCGGAACGGAAAGCGTGGGAATTTATTGTACAAGTCATCGTTAAATACGCATTTGCGCTTCGGCACGTTGCAGACTGACCGAATGTTTGGGTCTCGCTCCTTCTGAATGCAGAGAGCTACATGTACGGACCCCCGTTTGGTCACCCTACACTATGCACAGTAACCTACATTCAGTTTGTCGATTAAAGATGAATGTAATCGATGAAATTCTTAATGATCCATTATTGATTAATCGACTAATCATGCCCATCCCTAATCAGAACCAGAAACAAAAGCGATATGGTTCAAAAGACTTGAAAAGATCGGCTTTGACAATAGACACATCCCACTGGGAAAACAAACGGTGGCGGTTTGATGTTCACTTTTTCAGAGGATCCTTCCCAGTGTGCATTGCACGATGACCGTAAGTCCGAAATTTGGGACGATATTGCGAAACTTCAGATCAGACCTAAAATAAAATCAACGGTATCACCCATCACTTGAGTTTCATTCATACAAACATAAGGTCTCTCAAGTCACTGTTTCAGACCCTTTACACCAGCGGTGTCAAACTCATTTTGGTCCGGGGGCCATATCCAACCTACTTTGATCCCAAAGGGGCCGGATCAGAAAACTCATGTCATATAAACCCCAAAAATAACAATAAGTCAAATATTTGTGCAGAGAAACACAAATCTATTACAGAAATCTTTTTAAAGAACTTTGAAACTAAACATTTTTAAACTAAAAATCTTCGTAAATGAACTCTTTCTTTTACAAATTATTATGAAGAACCTGAAACTTTAAGAAAAATGCAATTTCAACACAATATTTTAACATGAACTTGTATGTAAATAGGAATAAGTAAATTTTTGTTGTAAAATCCTGCACTCGGCTCCACTTTTCTCATTTTTTGACATTTTTCTGATGAGGGTGTCACGGTCAACAGTCAAAACGATCGTCCTTTAAGAGCGTTTGGAAAGAGACAAGTCTTCATTTGTGCTGCTCTGGTGGGAGGGGCCACGTACAGAGACGCTGGAGACGCTGCTGTGATAAACACCACAGAAAATTAACAATATTTTAATTAAAATATTTAAGTAGAAAATCAGCCAAGGGCCAGATTAAAGGTGTTGGAGGGCCGCATCTGGCCCCCGGGCCGCATGTTTGACACCTGTGCTTTACACTTTATTTCGTGTTATGTGTCTCCTTTAAATTTAATCTTTGCCTATTCATTCTCACTTCGCGGTACAACCCCGATCTCCGGCTACCCCTTGACCTCCTAACTCCTCACTCTAACACCCGCCGCTCTACTCAGACATCTCCTCATCTCTCCGTCTTCTCGTCCCTGTAGATGGAAGCTAATATAGAGCGCTTCTGTACAGCAAATCCACTTAGCCCCTGCTCCAGTCTTTGCTCATTAAATTCATTAGTGCTTCGTAATTGAATCATGTGTTAATGCGGAGAGCCGGGTGATTGAAAGCTCCATTATGTGCTGTCTGCGGCGCTGTGTTCACTGACTGTGGGATTTCAGAGCACTGTGGACAGATAAGGGGAGATTTGTTCATGTTTGAGCCAGAGTCCAGAGCAACACTGTGAGCTGCGGTGGATTTGTAAAGTGTCAAAGTCCAGACAGCCAGACAGGGTGAGCTTTTACAAAGAATATGTGTGTTATTATTTTAATGAACTTATAATAATCACTGAAAATACTCTAGGGATGTCACAATATCATACTTTAGGGTTATGTTTAGTGATCATGCCAGACACGTGCCAAAACAAAATAAATGTAAAGGAAATTTGCCTTAAAAAATGTAAGATTTGAGTGTCGCGAAGAAACAGATGAGGACTGCACTTCATTTGTTTAACATAACAAAACCAAAGACCAGAAGAAACCAAATACAAAAATACAAAAATACAAAAATAGAAACTACAACAGACGTGACACTGACAAAGACAATGGACTAACAAAGAGCAGAGGAGAACACACCCTTTGGTCAATTATCCATTCGAATCGGGTTTCCGAGAACTCGCTTGCATGACACGTCGCTTTTCCTGGGACGGCACGACTCGGATCTCGGTGGCGGAAAAAGTAGATCGAGCTAGGATTCTGAGTCAGAGTCCAAGGTGTCTACGCCCACTGAGACGTGTAAATATGAAGTGTTTTCATTGTGTTTGGACACTTTGGCGGATTAAATCAGGGGTTCCCATCCCCCGGGCCAAGGACCCATACAGGGCCGTGGGTCGTTTGTTACCAGGCCGCGAAAGCGCGAACCCCCCCTTCCCATACGCCGCGTGGACCGTCCCCCCTCCTGTACGCCACTCAACCAGGACTAAACCAAGTCTAAACCAGCACTAAACCAGGTCTAATCCAGGACAAAACCAGGTCTAAAACAGAGTCTAAAACCAGGACTAAAACAGGATTTAGCCAGGAACTTAACCATGCCGCATGGACCACCTCCTCCCATACGCAAAAAGATACATCCAAATAAGCAAAAACATTGACTACAAAACATGAACCATGACTCTGAGATAAAATTCAATTGTAACCCTGATATAGTTTTGTCCTCAGATATGAGGTATGAAATATGATTAAATCAAATTATTTTACAGATAACAGTTGTAAAGCTGATTTATTATTAGTTACAAAAAAAAAAAGAAAAAGCTCATTATGTCCATGTTATAATTTGGTGTTTTGGTTAAAATGTAAAAGGACACTTTCTAATCTGATCTGAATGGTCACTACCTGCAGCCAATCATGAATCAGTGCTTGTGTAGCCTCTTCAACTCAGTATGTAGGGGTGTGCAAAAATATTGAAAGATCGATATATCGTATCGTTTAATGTGATGATACAGTATCTGTATCGGAGGCTGCTGTATCGATATATATTTTGCTATATTTTACTAAATTATTTTGTTACATCGGTACAGTTTTGTTGCTTGTTCAGAGGAAGGAAACTCTTTTATGCGACACATTTGACATTTTCACTGTTTTGATGAGTAAAATTTTGTGTTTCACATAAACTTTGCACAAGAAGTGGTTTAACAAAGACTTTTAGTGTCACAGCCACGATTTAGCCTTTATTTTTTATTGAACTGAATCAATTTGAAATATATCGTATCGACTCGAAAGCTCACATGTATCGTATCGAGATATGTATCGTATCGTAACTTCTTAACAATACCCAGCTCTATCAGCGAGTGAATTCTGGAGAAACACTTCTATGAGTCCTCTATTTGCAGGTTACAAAAATAATATATTAAAATTATACTATTACTTGGTAAAAAAAAAAAAAAAAAAAATCACAGATTTTCCATTAGGCACAAACCAATTGCAGATAATTAATTCAAATGAGGTATGATTTTAACAGAATTTCCTTTTTGTGTACTCCAATTAGTAAATAGGTCTATTAGAAACAGTGGGGCTGAGTGGAGCTGTTAAAGGTCTCCTGGTTTAACACAGGGCAGGACCTCAGTGCTCCACAGTATCACTCCACATGGAAACACGCTTCATGAATCTCAACTTGTTTTGTGTTCGTTCTCAAAGGTGTATCACAAATATATCAACGAGTGAACTGAAGTGCACTGTTTCACCTTATGAGGTCGTACATTAGACTTGTGCAGGTCTTGGTTTAGTTTCTGTTTTTACTTTTGCACCACTTGTAAAGGCTTCGTAAGGTCCAAACATTTGTGAAGAAAGATTGTAGTCTGATTCATCAGCCAGTTTCACTTTGTGGAATCCGTCTGACCTCGCAGTGTTAGAATTCGTTCACTCGACAGTAGGCGGGTACTTTTTTTAATTTAACCAATCGCTTCTATTTGGTCGTGACGTATGTAATGCACCAAATCCCGTAGGAAGAAGGGCAATAACGTCTTTCCCTTTGATAAAATTCACCAAACATTCTCTTTGTTCCGGCTTTAAATCCTCGATCTCGAGAATTGTTGCCAACACTGAATGTCTGGCTCTTCGCTGATTGGCTGGTGCCTGGACTCGCACTTCCGGGGTTTTTGCGAACCGTCTAGACCAGGGGTGTCAAACTCATTTTGGTCCGGGGGCCGTATCCAACCTATTTTGATCCCAAAGCCGGATCACTCATGGCATATATATACCCCAAAAATAAAAATAAGTTCAAATATTTGTGCAGATAAACGCAAATCTATTACAGATTTTTTATTTTTATTGATGAACTCTTTCTTTTACAAAATATTACAATATTATGAACAACCTGAAACTTTAATAAAAATGCAATTTCAACACAAAGTTTTAACATGAACTTGTCTGCAAATAAGAATAAGTCAATTTTTCTTGGAAAATCCTGCACTCGGCTCCACTTTTCTCATTTGTGACATTTTGCTGATGAGGGTGTCACGGTCAACAGTCAAAACGATCGTCCTTTAAGGGCGTTTGGAAAGAGGCAATTCTTCATTTGTGCTGCTCTGGTGGGAGGGGCCACGTACAGAGACGCTGAAGACGCTGCTGTGATAAACACCGCAGAAAATTAACAATATTTTAATAGAAAATATAATTCAAATATTTTACTAGAAAATCAGCCGAGGGACAGATTAAAGGTCTTGGAGGGCCGGAACCGGACCCCGGGCCGTATGTTTGACACCTGTGGTCTAGAGTATTCAGATTCCTGACCTAGTCGCTGGAGAGAAAGTCCAAGTGCAATTAAAAACTCTTTACTAAATATTCACACAGTTGAGGCCATTCAAAACACAAAAAGGGGAACTTTAACATGTAGGTGACAGGAGCTCAAAAAACTATAAGTAAGTATTCACAGACCATGAAGTAATACAAAAATTAAACATTACTGAATTAAACCTAAGATTAACATTAGCAATGATAAATTGAAAGAAAAATGTAAATAGATCAAATTATTTTCAAGCAATTAAGCAACAAATAATAATGTTAACCATAAATAATTACCAAAAAATCATGCATTTTAAGTAAATATTAAATCAAACTAAATAAGAATAATTATCTCAGTAATGAAGAAAAACAAAAAAGCAAAACTGGTTTCAGGCTCCAACAGGCACATATTTTGTCATTTTAATGTAACTGATTTTACTGTCACAATATTAAATTATCACAATATTGTTATTAGAATACAAAAACACCTTATATTCTTCTTGTGCAGTCTTCTCTCTCCTCTCAGCTGCACAAGATGAACTGTGTCCTCCTGATCCAGAACAAATTATATGTTATACTAGTTTAATTATAATCCAGTGTGAAAGTCCTCAGTGTGGTCAGTGTGGTCAGTGTGGTCAGTGTGGTCAGTGTGGTCAGGGGATGGACGATTAATATGGGCAACATATAAAAACAAACTGAAAAGCATTTCTGTTCAATAAAAATGCAAGATGTATTAGTTGAATTCATATTGTGGCACATTTCGGACAATGTAGTAACAGCAGGTATAGCCACAAGAAATGTTCCATAGTGCATCTTTAAACCAAACATAAACAAACAACTGACACACATTTTCACTTAAATATCGTTATAAACACAGTGAAAGATTAAAGACATTTCCCATAAGATGTTATGAGCTTTACTTAAAGGTGCATTGTGTAACTTTTCTAGTGGAGATGTTATTATTGCTTTGTCTGGAATCACGTCTGTCTAGAATTTATTCATTACGGGTGTTTCAGTTGCTCAAAAATACAATCATTCGTTCATTCATTTTTCAAAATAAAAAACAAAAATAAGAAAATGAAAAATTAAAACAACTATTTTCTTCATTATTTTCTATTGTCTGGTCCCGGTCTCAGTCCTGGTTTGGTTTCAGTCTCAGTCCTGGTCTGGTCCTGGTCTTAGTCCTGGTCTGGTCCTGGTCTGGTCCCGGTCTCAGTCCCGGTTTCAGTCCTGGTCTGGTGCCAGTCTCAGTCCTGGTCTCGTCCTGGTCTTAGTCCTGGTCTGGTCCTGGTCTTAGTCCCGGTCTGGTCCCGGTCTCAGTCCTGGTTTCAGTTCTGGTCTGGTCCCAGTTTCAGTCCTGGTCTGGTCCTGGTCTTAGTCCTGGTCTGTTCCTGGTCTTAGTCCCGGTCTGGTCCCGGTCTCAGTCCTGGTTTCAGTTCTGGTCTGGTCCCAGTTTCAGTCCTGGTCTGGTCCTGGTCTCAGTCCTGGTCTGGTCCTGGTCTCAGTCCTGGTCTGGTCCCGGTCTCAGTCCTGGTCTCAGTCCTGGTCTCAGTCCCGGTCTGGTCCCGGTCTTAGTCCTGGTCTCAGTCCTGGTCTCAGTCCTGGTCTCAGTCCCGGTCTGATCCCGGTCTCAGTCCTGGTCTCAGTCCCGGTCTGATCCTTGTCTTGCCCTGGTCTCAGTCCTGGTCTCAGTCTTGATCTGATCCTGGTCTTGTCCTGGTCTCAGTCCTGGTCTCAGTCCCGGTCTCAGTCCTGGTCTGGTCCCAGTCTCCGTCCAGTCTGGTCCCGGTTTGGTCCTGGTCTCAGTCCCGGTCTGGTCTCTGTCTCAGTCCCGGTCTGGTCCCAGTCTCCGTCCCGGTCTGGTCCCGGTTTGGTTCTGGTCTCAGTCCCGGTCTCAGTCCTGGTTTCAGTTCTGGTATGGTCCCAGTTTCAGTCCTGGTCTGGTCCTGGTCTCAGTCCCGGTCTGGTCCCGGTCTCAGTCCTGGTCTGGTCCCGGTCTCAGTCCTGGTCTCAGTCCTGGTCTCAGTCCTGGTCTCAGTCCCAGTCTGGTCCCGGTCTCAGTCCTGGTCTCATTGCTGGTCTCAGTCCCGGTCTCAATCCCGGTCTGGTCTCTGTCTCAGTCCCGGTCTGGTCCCAGTCTCCGTCCCGGTCTGGTCCCGGTTTGGTCCTGGTCTCAGTCCCGGTCTCAGTACTGATCACCCGACAGTCTACGCAGGCACACGTCCGGGCCCATCCCAACACTCAGTCCTGGTTCAGTTCTGGTTTTTTAGACCTGGTTCAGTCCTGGTTCAGTCCATATGCGGCACAAAAGTCCAGCATCACAGTTTAAGTCACAAAAACGTTTTTTTTTTTTCCATTATTCATTTAAACACAAAATCGAAAACTGAAAAAATGAATCGTTCTCCTGTAATGAAACCTAATTTAGTCTCTACTGGAACAATAACATCTCCATGAAGACCTCCACCAAGAAAAGTTACACAGTGCACCTTTAACTTGTAAGGCATATTTACTTAAAACACAGGAGTTTTGCCAAATCTAAAATCTACAACTGTCAAACTCCTCAAAAGAGAAAGAAGAATATAAACAGACAGATTTCCGTCAGTGGAAGAGCAGGTGTGGGTGGAGATTTTGTATTTAATTTGTGAGGAGACAATAAAACATTCAAAGCCTAAAGTCAACAGAAAATCTCAGAAAGCTGCACAGCGCTGTAGGTACTTCAAATTGTATGTTTTCTTTTTATATTACCATAAATATAGCCTATTTCCAAATTGATTTTACTGTTCGTATAACTGGTACCCGAGCTGTTTACTTAACGTTTACTTAACAACGCCCAGAAAACAGAACATTATCGTGGACTACAGCAGCGTAACGTTTGTGAAAGAATCGGCTCTTAAAAATAATAATAATAAAAATAATTACTGCTGCTACTACTACTGCTGGTACTACTACTGCTGGTACTACTACTGCTGGACTACTGCTGCTACTACTACTGCTGGTACTACTACTGCTGGTACTGCTACTACTGCTGGTACTACTATTACTGCTGTATTACTGCTATTACTGCTGGTACTACTACTATTGCTGCTATTACTACTACTGCTGATACTACTACTGCTGGTACTACTACTACTGCTGGTACTGCTACTACTGCTGGTACTACTACTGCTGGTACTGCTACTACTGCTGGTACTACTACTGCTGGTACTGCTACTACTGCTGGTACTACTACTGCTGGTACTACTGCTGGTACTGCTACTACTGCTGGTACTACTACTTACTGCTGGTACTACTATTACTGCTGGTACTACTACTACTGCTGATACTGCTACTACTGCTGTTAGTACTACTGCTGGTACTACTACTACTGCTGGTACTGCTACTACTGCTGGTACTACTACTGCTGGTACTACTACTACTGCTGGTACTACTACTACTTACTGCTACTACTACTGCTGGTACTACTACTGCTGGTACTGCTACTACTACTACTGCTGCTGGTACTACTACTACTGCTGCTACTACTACTACTGCTGGTACTACTACTACTGCTGGTACTACTACTGCTGGTACTGCTACTACTGCTGGTACTACTACTGCTGGTACTACTACTACTGCTGGTACTACTGCTACTACTGCTGGTACTACTACTGCTGGTACTACTACTGCTGGTACTGCTACTACTACTACTGCTGGTACTACTACTGCTACTGCTACTGCTACTACTACTACTGCTGCTACTACTACTACTGCTGGTACTACTACTGCTGGTACTGCTACTACTGCTGGTACTACTACTACTGCTGGTACTACTACTACTGCTGGTACTACTACTGCTGGTACTACTACTACTGCTGGTACTACTACTACTGCTGGTACTACTACTACTGCAGTGGTCCCGCCCGTTAACCCGAGATTATATCAAACTTTTACGCTGCATACTGAACCAGGACTAACCTAGGACTGATTCCAGGACTGAAGAGGAGGACTAAACCAGGACTGAACTAGGACTAAAACAGGACTAAAACAGCAGTAAACCAGAACTGAAACAGGACTCACTGTCGGGACGGGCTCGGAGGTGACCGCAGGGGACAGGACCGGCTCAAAGCTCCGCACCTCACGGAGGTAAACGCAGCCGTCGCCCGATCTCGCTTCACGGACACTCTGCTCCGTGGACTCGGGGTTCTCTCACTTAAATCCAACTTTAGTCCTGGTTTAATTCTGACCCGCCCAAAAGGGGCCGAGCAGTGTGTTTATGTTGCACTACCACATTACTTTTGTTTTATTTAACCAAATTTTTGTTGGGTGTTGCTTTAGGTTTTAGTGTTTTGTTTTATGTTGATTATTGTAATTTGTTAAATATTATATTCTGCTGTCCTTAATAAAAAATAATAAATAAATAAATCAAAATAAAAAGAAGAAGAAGAAGAAGAAGAAGAAGAATTGGCTCTTTAAACAGTTCCTTGAATCTGTTTCTTTCAGATTTGTACACATTTTTACTCTGATTACACCGAACCAACACAAGAATCAACACAGCTTTGCTCACAGAAAAACATATCTGGCATTGTAATAACACTTTAATTATTATTGTAGTACAACATTTTATTTAGATTTTCATAATTCCGATGGGTAAACACACTGCCACTCTGGGTTTGAACCATTTTAAACAGATCTGAGCCCGGGTCGTTTCCCCGTGATTACTTTGTAGATAAAATGATTTCAAACATTGGCTTCTGTCAGATAAATAAATATTTTAAAAGCCGGTCTTTTGCACGACTCTTTGACAAAAGATCCAAAAGATTCAGATCGTATGAAAGGAGCTGAAAGTGCCATCGTTCTGTCAGCGTCTAATCATAAAAACAAGATATAAATCGCGTAAACCTGGACGAAGGAAAGACTCATGCACACTCTGGGAAACAGCAGGTTTATAGTTGTGCACATGTCCAGAAAAAAGTCGTGCATGTGAACACTAAAGAGTTTGTAAGAAGGAACACAGTAGAGAGATTAATAAACATACACAAACAACACACAAGCTGATTTTGTTCCCATCCATGTACTGATTATCAATGAACCGAACCAATGACCTCAAACCCAAGGTACGTACCGAACTGTGATTTTTGTGCACTGTTACATGAAGGCTCGGCAATTTTCCTATTATGGAACTCAACTCCAAATTCAAAACTCCTATAACCGTCAAGCTCTCTCTAGTGATGTAGCACTTCATTTGACTGGAATGTGGACAAGTGGACTTCATTACTGACTGGAACGCGATGGTTGTCATCACGCTCCCTTAGTCCATTTCTTTACACAGTCTGTGGTTCATACGGACAAAACACACATCATCAATAAACTGAAAGTGATTAAAAATTGAAACTAAACACAAAATATTATGTTTTTGCACAGTATTTTCCATAACTATACTCATGTTACTGCAGGCCTGACTTTGTGCTAAACAAGGACTAAACCAGGACTAAACTAGGACTAAACCAGGACTAAACCAGAACTAAACCAGGATTTAACCAGTACTAAACCAGGAATACACCAGGACTGGACCAGGACTAAACCCAGGACTACACCAAGACTGGGCCAGGACTAAACCATGACTGAAACCAGGACTTAACCAGGACTGAACCAGGTCTAAACCAGGACTAAAGGACCCAGGACTTAACCAGGACTTAACCAGGACTGGACTGGAAACCAGGACTCCAGGACTTAACCAGGACTGAACCAGGACTGAACCAGGACTTAACCAGGACTAAACCAGGACTGAACCAGGACTGAACTAAACCAGGACTAACCAGGACTACCAGGACTAAACCAGGACTGGAAACCAGGTCTAAACCAGGACTAAACCAGGACTAAACCAGGACTGGACTAACCAGGACTAAACCAGGACTAAACCAGGACTAAACCAGGACTTAACCAGGACTAAACCAGGACTAAACGGACTAACTAAACCAGGACTGAACCAGTGGACTTATTAACCAGGTATTAAAATATAACCAGGACTGCCTTAAAAGTGATAAAAAAAGAAACTAAACAAAATATTTCAATGATTTTGCACAATATTTTCCATAACTATACCCATGTCAGTGCAGGCCTGACTTTGCGCCGGTCATGGGAATCGGACCTGCTCCCAACAACTCCTCTGCACCCGCTCCAAATATGGTCAAAAAGTTCAAATTCAAACTTCTATTTCCTGTTTTCAACCGCGATCGTTCTGTTTCTCTCCTCCGTATTCCATGAGAAAACCAGGACCGCTGCTTAGCTTCAAAACATCTGCCCCTCGCTCCGCTATGATGTTACCTCCAATGTTGATAACTGGAAGCCGCCTTAACGACTCTTTCCGATCACATTTCAGATAAGACTCATTTGTACGGCCCCGTGTTCCGTTGTATTTGTTTACACTGGCATGGTCTTGAGCCAACGCAGCGCTGTGATGCCGCGGCGGCTCGGGTTACGCGGTCAGCCTCGCCGCGGTTACCTTGTACGCAGTTAAAGCTTATATACGAGGACCCCGATAAGTGACGGATGCCAGTTGCGGCGTTCTCCAGGCAGTAAATGGGACCTGGATGTTTGGGTTTTGCGGCCAGGCACCTTTCAGCACTTGGCAGCGTTGTAAAGCGGGATCTGGAGAGCGGGGCGGGATAAAGAGCGGGGTAATAAAGAGAGAAGAGGAGGAGGAGGAGGGACGGAGGGAGGAAGGGGGCTGCGCTGGGCCTGGTCAGGGCAGAGGATGTGGGGATGTGGGGTTTGAGGTTTGGTCGTGAGACGCTTTTGACCCTGTTTTGAATTACCGAGTTAGAAACAGATTGTGAAAAATGGACTTGAATTTTGCCGTTACGATATGTTTTTATACAAAGATTTTAGCTTTGTGACAAAGGTTTAGTGGTATTTAAAGATGCAACCGTGTAACTTTTCGGTTACACACAGTATGACATTAAACTTCTCTCCCTTACATTTATTCAATTACAGCTGGTTTTATAGCTCAAAAAGGCTGTAAACGAGGTCGCCTCTCCACAGATCTGACCTGTAACTTGGTCTGGTTTGGTCTCCATGATGCTAAAAATTTGTTTAAGACCATACTGTGAAACTTTCCAGACAAAGCAATAACATCTCCATGGAGACAAAGTTACACAATGCATCTTTAAAATTCAATAATATGTGTATTTCAAACTTGAAGAAAGGAAAGTGCGTTTTTGTAAGTTCTCAATGTAACTTTTGTGGATTATATAGACCAGAGGTGTCCAAACTTTTATAATAGGGTCGGAGGGAACAAAAATATGCAGCACTTTTTGGGCAATAAATACAAACAGTGATAACTCTTGGTTCTCACTTACATATCCTTAACAAACTGGTTTGAATATTTGCTTCATATAGTTTTCTACCATATGGTACAAGATTAGGTTGAAAAAAACCTCTTACTTTTTGAGTAATGAGATTTTTTATTAAGAAAGGTCATGGTAACAGAGGGAAAAGTAACGGAGGGAAAATTGTGCAAACAAGTAGAAGGTGCATGATTTTACATAATTTGTCGCTTTTTTCTTCTGAATACTTTAATATTACTTCAAAATGAAAGGAAACTATTTCTATAAAAATATGTCAGTCCTTCCAAGCAAATTTTTATCATTTTAAATACTTTAATCAATTTATTGACATGATTTGCAGGTCTTTGAAATTTGGGAAATAATTTTTGTTCCATGTTTCATACATGGTCTGTTTAAAACATATGTAACTTTAGAACCAAAAATGATACAGAAAAAAGGTAAACAGTTTCATAAACTAGAGTACATATGTATCTGTTCAATACATTTTTATATCAGATGCATTAACTTGAATTTTTGGCCTTTGCTGTTTACTTCTGCTTGACTGGGCCCAATATCTAAACACAGATGAAGCAGAGGGCCTATCGAGGGCCATAGACTGGTGCTCAATACAGTGAATAATTGAAATACGTGCATATTTAACATGTTAGAATGAGCCCTCAGTCTTTATTCATGCTAAGATCCTCAAAACCACACACTAAATCTTCAATATCAGCTTTATCAAAGTAGATTTTCAAAAAACGTGCAATAAAAAGTTAATTTTTAATTGATGGAAGGTAATTTGGGCCACCTGGAAGCCTGAGGGCCAAGAAAAAAATGTCCGAGGGCCGCATTTGGCCCACGGGCCATAGTTTGGACATGCCTGATATAGACTCATGACACATAGAGTGAAATATTTCAAGAGTGATTGTGGTTTACAGATAATGAAAACCAAAATTCACTGTCCCACTCCGCACACATGAAGCCTGTACTGGACATGAGACGATGTCAGAAGAGTCTTACCTGGGTTGTAGAAAAAAAGAACGGGACTGTTGCTCAGTGGTCTCTAAGTCCTCTGTTCAGATGAATTTAACATATCTTTTGGAAATTAAGTAGTCCCAGAATCTGGAAGAAGACTGGAGAACCGCAGAATCCCAGTTGCTTGAAGTCCAGTGTGAAGTTTCCACAGTCAGTGATGATTTGCGCTGCCGTGTCACCATCTGCTGTTAGTCCACTGTGTTTTCTAAAGTCCACAATCAACGCAGACATCTACAAGAACATTTTAGCACACTTCTTGCTTTGTTTTGGCACCTGTCCAAACAGCCAAAGTTAACAAAAGATGGTTCACTGACCATGGTGTTACTCTGCTTGACTGGCCTGTAAACTCTCCTGACCTGAACGCCATAGAGAGTCTCTGAAATATTGTCAAGAGGAAGATGAGAGACACCAGAGCCACAGTGTAGACGATCTGAAGGCCACTAACAAAGCAGCCTGGGCTTCTCCTCCATGCCACGACACACTGATGCAGTAGCGAGGAGAAAATTCAGTTTGTCGACTGGACAAAAGTTAGTTTGGTTGAAGACGTTTCACACATGGATTCTACCTGGACGTCTGAGGGATTCTTCACACACTGATGCAGTAATTCATGCCAAAATAGGCCAAGTATTGAGTGCATAAAAATGAACATAAGCCTGACATTTCTATTTAAGATCTTTTTTTAAAATTCATTTTATGTAATATTCGAATTTTCTGAGACACACCGTTTTTGTTTTTCATTGTCTGTAAGCCACAATTGTAAAAATTCAAGAAATAAACTCTTGAAATATTTCACTCTATGTGTCATGAGTCTATAATATGAGAACTTTCTGAAATGAAGGACAAAAAATCGGCATGATGATGTCTAATTCTTTGTGATGGACTAGTATGTGTATGGTATTAAAGGGATAGTTTGGGTTTTTTGACATGAATCTGTGTATGTTGCCCCCGTGAGCAGTGTCGTGCATCCACACTGACTTACCCCCGACAGCGTCCGGTGAGCCGAGATACTGCCCGTTTTTGGTGCTGACGAAAGTAGTCCGGCAAGTTCGCTGGGGACAGTAAAATAAAGCGTTTTTCTTCTCAAAACAATCTGAGTTCAAAAGAGTGATATATTTGCATCACAAAACCATTGTCTCGCCTAAAAAGTCAGAGCCTCATAATCGCTTGGGACTATTTTCTCTCCGTTCGTATCACTGCACGCTGCTGCCGCCATGTGACAGCCGCGCCTGGTTCACAGCCTGGATAATCAAGAGTCTGCACCATTTTTTAGAGATATTCTTATGTATCTTATACAAGCTTATATACTTATGGCTCTAGCTCTCACGTTAGCTCTCTCACGTCGCAGTGGTCTGAGTACGTAAACACTGCCAAACAACTGAAGAAACTGATGGATGCGTGCGCGGATGTCACCTGGCGGCAGCGCGCAGTGATATGAACGGAGAGAAAATAGTCCCAAGTGATTATGAGGTCTGACTTTTTAGGCGACGATGGTTTTGTGATGCAAATGTATCACTCTTTTGAACACATATTGTTTTGAGAAGAACGCTTTATTATACAGTCCCCAGCCAACTTGCCGGACTACTTTCGTCAGCACCGAAAACAGCCAGTATCTCGGCTCACCGGACGCTGTCGGGGTAAGTCAGTGTTGATGCCATACAGATTCATGTCAAAAAACCCGAACTATCCCTTTAAAGGACACATTATTTTTATTTGTCTAAAAAACATGCTTTTGAGTACTTGGCATTGGTATTTCATGTTTTAGATAATGACATAATACGTATCTTTAGAAACCACACACAGTGAGCATGCTGTTATTACACATGTTGTTGCAGTGGTAATTTGAATTTCTTTGACATGATAATCTGGAGAAAATTGAAGCTGAATAATTTCTGAAGCTCAAAACAAGAAGACGTATTTGTCAAGGAAACAGAACACGGTAAATATATCAAAAAGTCTCATTTGCATCCTGTGGAGACACGCAGGTGATGCCAGTTGCAAGTCAGATTCGTGGAGAGGTGAGTCATAGTGAGAATGCAAGTTTTTCAAGAGATTTTCAGAAGGAGCATTGTGTAACTTTTCTTATGGACCTTCTAATGTTATTGCTTTGTTTGGATTGTTTCACAGTATGGCATTAAACCTTTGTGTGATCATGGAGACCAGCTCTGTGGAGAGGCGACCCTGCTCACAGTCAGAATCTCTGTTTTTCGAGGTATTTTTGATCTATAAAACCGCCTGTAAGTGAATAAATGTAAAGTAGAGCTGTTTAATATCACACCGTGGAACATTCCAGGCTGAGCAATGACAATTCCACATAAAACAAGCAGGTGACAACCAAAAAGTTACATAGTGCATCTTTAATTTGCCCATAGAGAAATGAGAGCTCCTTCAAAGCCCAGAATGTTACAAAGTATGACATTAACCATTTCAGTCACCGTGGGGCCACCTGGACAAATATCCAACGATACCTGGATGATATCCAAGTCTCACGATACGATACTGTCACGGTTTGAACCTCGCGGTACGATATTTATTGTGATATCGTGGATAAACTCACGATTAGGGCTGTAACAATATCCAAATCTCTCAGAACAATATTTTCACGATATACATCTCACTGTACGATATTTATTACGATATTTTGTGGACACTAAAACTGTTAATACGCTTCTTTTTCCTCTTACAACGCCTTGACAAGACTTAATCCAAAGACTTAAAAGTGTTAGAACTGTTATTTCTTCTTGTAGTCTGCACTGAAATGGAGCAAAGGATTATGGTCTGTGTAGTTCCCTCTGTCTTTTTTTTTTTAAACTATTGCTGCACCATAACTCTTAATTTAAACAGAGACTTGTATTTCGATATATTGTGATGGTCCACGATATTATTGTGAGAATTTTGACGATACGATATCATGATATTTAGGTTATTGTTAAATACCTTTTATTTTTTTGACACTTTTGTATCTTTAATCTGCAAATGTTTCACTGTCTTATATCTCTGTTCACTGTTTCATGTTATAGTTTACGTGTTTTCTGTTTGTGCTTTTGTTTTTTAGACAGACCAGGTCGTCATTGTAAATGAGAAGCTGTTCGCAACTGACTTACCGGGTAAAATAATGAATAAATAAATAATATAAAAAATATGTGGATATATAAATATAAAAATATAAAAAATAATAAAAATATAATTCTTTGTTATTTGGACTTGTTATTGGGACCTGATGAGTGCAAAAACAAAGAGAAATCAATAAAGCATGCCATGCAAGAGTTCAGGTCCTAAGAGGTTAAATTAGACATTAAAAACAAGTCTTCAGTCAAAAAACATTTAAAAGCTCCACAATACACTATTTTCTGATCTCTGTTATAATGTTCATCATCACAAACAGACCTGGAGTTGTGTTTTGTTTTATTCTCACATGTTTAACACACAAACCCTGCACATTTAGGCTGAGTTCTTCTCTGTTCCACCTTGTGATGTCATGTGGTGATACAAGAAGCGCCCCCGCTGTGCTTTTAAACTCCCTACACCTTCACTAGAATCATTTTCAGCCCTGGAAATGCCAAGCTGTTAACTTAAAAACCACTGCTTCGTGACATCACAAGGTGGAGCAGCGCACAGTGAGCTCAAATACGTGTGAATGAAACTAAAAACACAAGGTCTCCAGGTCTGTTTTTTGAGGAGGTAACAACATTCTAACTCGGCTAAACGCTCATAAGAGTTAATTTTGTGTAATATTACAACCTTTAACTCTTTCCCCCTGTACTCCTACTAGGAACAACCCATACATATATTAATAGGGTTACCCATAGAGCATAACTGTATAAAAGAAAACAAACTACCATGAGTGATTATAAATGATTTTTACACTCATGAACTGAATTGAAACACAGACATATTTGGTATTTCTGAAAACCTTAGACTCTGAACTCTTTATTTATGGATGTTTAAATGTGATTCAGCTCATTTATAGGTGTTATAACAGCTCACTGAAAATGAGAGTTTACCTGGTCAGGTGCAAAATCGAA